>NC_134843.1:63519055-64136119 GCF_965363235.1 Mytilus galloprovincialis
GGTTCAAAGGTGTCCCTTAACGTAATTTTCCGTATTAAACACACATTCGGTACTTTTCGGCATATACCAACGGCAAAGTTTCGAACCGGACCTAGCTCATTTTAAAGGTATTGACCCAGGCTATTCCCCACTTAAATATTTTTCTGGGATCCGGGCCCGTCTGGCCACCACAGAGGTTCAAAGGTGTCCCTTAACGTAATTTTCCGTATTAAACACACATTCGGTACTTTTCGGCATATACCAACGGCAAAGTTTCGAACCGGACCTAGCTCATTTTAAAGGTATTGACCCAGGCTATTCCCCACTTAAATATTTTTCTGGGATCCGGGCCCGTCTGGCCACCACAGAGGTTCAAAGGTGTCCCTTAACGTAATTTTCCGTATTAAACACACATTCGGTACTTTTCGGCATATACCAACGGCAAAGTTTCGAACCGGACCTAGCTCATTTTAAAGGTATTGACCCAGGCTATTCCCCACTTAAATATTTTTCTGGGATCCGGGCCCGTCTGGCCACCACAGAGGTTCAAAGGTGTCCCTTAACGTAATTTTCCGTATTAAACACACATTCGGTACTTTTCGGCATATACCAACGGCAAAGTTTCGAACCGGACCTAGCTCATTTTAAAGGTATTGACCCAGGCTATTCCCCACTTAAATATTTTTCTGGGATCCGGGCCCGTCTGGCCACCACAGAGGTTCAAAGGTGTCCCTTAACGTAATTTTCCGTATTAAACACACATTCGGTACTTTTCGGCATATACCAACGGCAAAGTTTCGAACCGGACCTAGCTCATTTTAAAGGTATTGACCCAGGCTATTCCCCACTTAAATATTTTTCTGGGATCCGGGCCCGTCTGGCCACCACAGAGGTTCAAAGGTGTCCCTTAACGTAATTTTCCGTATTAAACACACATTCGGTACTTTTCGGCATATACCAACGGCAAAGTTTCGAACCGGACCTAGCTCATTTTAAAGGTATTGACCCAGGCTATTCCCCACTTAAATATTTTTCTGGGATCCGGGCCCGTCTGGCCACCACAGAGGTTCAAAGGTGTCCCTTAACGTAATTTTCCGTATTAAACACACATTCGGTACTTTTCGGCATATACCAACGGCAAAGTTTCGAACCGGACCTAGCTCATTTTAAAGGTATTGACCCAGGCTATTCCCCACTTAAATATTTTTCTGGGATCCGGGCCCGTCTGGCCACCACAGAGGTTCAAAGGTGTCCCTTAACGTAATTTTCCGTATTAAACACACATTCGGTACTTTTCGGCATATACCAACGGCAAAGTTTCGAACCGGACCTAGCTCATTTTAAAGGTATTGACCCAGGCTATTCCCCACTTAAATATTTTTCTGGGATCCGGGCCCGTCTGGCCACCACAGAGGTTCAAAGGTGTCCCTTAACGTAATTTTCCGTATTAAACACACATTCGGTACTTTTCGGCATATACCAACGGCAAAGTTTCGAACCGGACCTAGCTCATTTTAAAGGTATTGACCCAGGCTATTCCCCACTTAAATATTTTTCTGGGATCCGGGCCCGTCTGGCCACCACAGAGGTTCAAAGGTGTCCCTTAACGTAATTTTCCGTATTAAACACACATTCGGTACTTTTCGGCATATACCAACGGCAAAGTTTCGAACCGGACCTAGCTCATTTTAAAGGTATTGACCCAGGCTATTCCCCACTTAAATATTTTTCTGGGATCCGGGCCCGTCTGGCCACCACAGAGGTTCAAAGGTGTCCCTTAACGTAATTTTCCGTATTAAACACACATTCGGTACTTTTCGGCATATACCAACGGCAAAGTTTCGAACCGGACCTAGCTCATTTTAAAGGTATTGACCCAGGCTATTCCCCACTTAAATATTTTTCTGGGATCCGGGCCCGTCTGGCCACCACAGAGGTTCAAAGGTGTCCCTTAACGTAATTTTCCGTATTAAACACACATTCGGTACTTTTCGGCATATACCAACGGCAAAGTTTCGAACCGGACCTAGCTCATTTTAAAGGTATTGACCCAGGCTATTCCCCACTTAAATATTTTTCTGGGATCCGGGCCCGTCTGGCCACCACAGAGGTTCAAAGGTGTCCCTTAACGTAATTTTCCGTATTAAACACACATTCGGTACTTTTCGGCATATACCAACGGCAAAGTTTCGAACCGGACCTAGCTCATTTTAAAGGTATTGACCCAGGCTATTCCCCACTTAAATATTTTTCTGGGATCCGGGCCCGTCTGGCCACCACAGAGGTTCAAAGGTGTCCCTTAACGTAATTTTCCGTATTAAACACACATTCGGTACTTTTCGGCATATACCAACGGCAAAGTTTCGAACCGGACCTAGCTCATTTTAAAGGTATTGACCCAGGCTATTCCCCACTTAAATATTTTTCTGGGATCCGGGCCCGTCTGGCCACCACAGAGGTTCAAAGGTGTCCCTTAACGTAATTTTCCGTATTAAACACACATTCGGTACTTTTCGGCATATACCAACGGCAAAGTTTCGAACCGGACCTAGCTCATTTTAAAGGTATTGACCCAGGCTATTCCCCACTTAAATATTTTTCTGGGATCCGGGCCCGTCTGGCCACCACAGAGGTTCAAAGGTGTCCCTTAACGTAATTTTCCGTATTAAACACACATTCGGTACTTTTCGGCATATACCAACGGCAAAGTTTCGAACCGGACCTAGCTCATTTTAAAGGTATTGACCCAGGCTATTCCCCACTTAAATATTTTTCTGGGATCCGGGCCCGTCTGGCCACCACAGAGGTTCAAAGGTGTCCCTTAACGTAATTTTCCGTATTAAACACACATTCGGTACTTTTCGGCATATACCAACGGCAAAGTTTCGAACCGGACCTAGCTCATTTTAAAGGTATTGACCCAGGCTATTCCCCACTTAAATATTTTTCTGGGATCCGGGCCCGTCTGGCCACCACAGAGGTTCAAAGGTGTCCCTTAACGTAATTTTCCGTATTAAACACACATTCGGTACTTTTCGGCATATACCAACGGCAAAGTTTCGAACCGGACCTAGCTCATTTTAAAGGTATTGACCCAGGCTATTCCCCACTTAAATATTTTTCTGGGATCCGGGCCCGTCTGGCCACCACAGAGGTTCAAAGGTGTCCCTTAACGTAATTTTCCGTATTAAACACACATTCGGTACTTTTCGGCATATACCAACGGCAAAGTTTCGAACCGGACCTAGCTCATTTTAAAGGTATTGACCCAGGCTATTCCCCACTTAAATATTTTTCTGGGATCCGGGCCCGTCTGGCCACCACAGAGGTTCAAAGGTGTCCCTTAACGTAATTTTCCGTATTAAACACACATTCGGTACTTTTCGGCATATACCAACGGCAAAGTTTCGAACCGGACCTAGCTCATTTTAAAGGTATTGACCCAGGCTATTCCCCACTTAAATATTTTTCTGGGATCCGGGCCCGTCTGGCCACCACAGAGGTTCAAAGGTGTCCCTTAACGTAATTTTCCGTATTAAACACACATTCGGTACTTTTCGGCATATACCAACGGCAAAGTTTCGAACCGGACCTAGCTCATTTTAAAGGTATTGACCCAGGCTATTCCCCACTTAAATATTTTTCTGGGATCCGGGCCCGTCTGGCCACCACAGAGGTTCAAAGGTGTCCCTTAACGTAATTTTCCGTATTAAACACACATTCGGTACTTTTCGGCATATACCAACGGCAAAGTTTCGAACCGGACCTAGCTCATTTTAAAGGTATTGACCCAGGCTATTCCCCACTTAAATATTTTTCTGGGATCCGGGCCCGTCTGGCCACCACAGAGGTTCAAAGGTGTCCCTTAACGTAATTTTCCGTATTAAACACACATTCGGTACTTTTCGGCATATACCAACGGCAAAGTTTCGAACCGGACCTAGCTCATTTTAAAGGTATTGACCCAGGCTATTCCCCACTTAAATATTTTTCTGGGATCCGGGCCCGTCTGGCCACCACAGAGGTTCAAAGGTGTCCCTTAACGTAATTTTCCGTATTAAACACACATTCGGTACTTTTCGGCATATACCAACGGCAAAGTTTCGAACCGGACCTAGCTCATTTTAAAGGTATTGACCCAGGCTATTCCCCACTTAAATATTTTTCTGGGATCCGGGCCCGTCTGGCCACCACAGAGGTTCAAAGGTGTCCCTTAACGTAATTTTCCGTATTAAACACACATTCGGTACTTTTCGGCATATACCAACGGCAAAGTTTCGAACCGGACCTAGCTCATTTTAAAGGTATTGACCCAGGCTATTCCCCACTTAAATATTTTTCTGGGATCCGGGCCCGTCTGGCCACCACAGAGGTTCAAAGGTGTCCCTTAACGTAATTTTCCGTATTAAACACACATTCGGTACTTTTCGGCATATACCAACGGCAAAGTTTCGAACCGGACCTAGCTCATTTTAAAGGTATTGACCCAGGCTATTCCCCACTTAAATATTTTTCTGGGATCCGGGCCCGTCTGGCCACCACAGAGGTTCAAAGGTGTCCCTTAACGTAATTTTCCGTATTAAACACACATTCGGTACTTTTCGGCATATACCAACGGCAAAGTTTCGAACCGGACCTAGCTCATTTTAAAGGTATTGACCCAGGCTATTCCCCACTTAAATATTTTTCTGGGATCCGGGCCCGTCTGGCCACCACAGAGGTTCAAAGGTGTCCCTTAACGTAATTTTCCGTATTAAACACACATTCGGTACTTTTCGGCATATACCAACGGCAAAGTTTCGAACCGGACCTAGCTCATTTTAAAGGTATTGACCCAGGCTATTCCCCACTTAAATATTTTTCTGGGATCCGGGCCCGTCTGGCCACCACAGAGGTTCAAAGGTGTCCCTTAACGTAATTTTCCGTATTAAACACACATTCGGTACTTTTCGGCATATACCAACGGCAAAGTTTCGAACCGGACCTAGCTCATTTTAAAGGTATTGACCCAGGCTATTCCCCACTTAAATATTTTTCTGGGATCCGGGCCCGTCTGGCCACCACAGAGGTTCAAAGGTGTCCCTTAACGTAATTTTCCGTATTAAACACACATTCGGTACTTTTCGGCATATACCAACGGCAAAGTTTCGAACCGGACCTAGCTCATTTTAAAGGTATTGACCCAGGCTATTCCCCACTTAAATATTTTTCTGGGATCCGGGCCCGTCTGGCCACCACAGAGGTTCAAAGGTGTCCCTTAACGTAATTTTCCGTATTAAACACACATTCGGTACTTTTCGGCATATACCAACGGCAAAGTTTCGAACCGGACCTAGCTCATTTTAAAGGTATTGACCCAGGCTATTCCCCACTTAAATATTTTTCTGGGATCCGGGCCCGTCTGGCCACCACAGAGGTTCAAAGGTGTCCCTTAACGTAATTTTCCGTATTAAACACACATTCGGTACTTTTCGGCATATACCAACGGCAAAGTTTCGAACCGGACCTAGCTCATTTTAAAGGTATTGACCCAGGCTATTCCCCACTTAAATATTTTTCTGGGATCCGGGCCCGTCTGGCCACCACAGAGGTTCAAAGGTGTCCCTTAACGTAATTTTCCGTATTAAACACACATTCGGTACTTTTCGGCATATACCAACGGCAAAGTTTCGAACCGGACCTAGCTCATTTTAAAGGTATTGACCCAGGCTATTCCCCACTTAAATATTTTTCTGGGATCCGGGCCCGTCTGGCCACCACAGAGGTTCAAAGGTGTCCCTTAACGTAATTTTCCGTATTAAACACACATTCGGTACTTTTCGGCATATACCAACGGCAAAGTTTCGAACCGGACCTAGCTCATTTTAAAGGTATTGACCCAGGCTATTCCCCACTTAAATATTTTTCTGGGATCCGGGCCCGTCTGGCCACCACAGAGGTTCAAAGGTGTCCCTTAACGTAATTTTCCGTATTAAACACACATTCGGTACTTTTCGGCATATACCAACGGCAAAGTTTCGAACCGGACCTAGCTCATTTTAAAGGTATTGACCCAGGCTATTCCCCACTTAAATATTTTTCTGGGATCCGGGCCCGTCTGGCCACCACAGAGGTTCAAAGGTGTCCCTTAACGTAATTTTCCGTATTAAACACACATTCGGTACTTTTCGGCATATACCAACGGCAAAGTTTCGAACCGGACCTAGCTCATTTTAAAGGTATTGACCCAGGCTATTCCCCACTTAAATATTTTTCTGGGATCCGGGCCCGTCTGGCCACCACAGAGGTTCAAAGGTGTCCCTTAACGTAATTTTCCGTATTAAACACACATTCGGTACTTTTCGGCATATACCAACGGCAAAGTTTCGAACCGGACCTAGCTCATTTTAAAGGTATTGACCCAGGCTATTCCCCACTTAAATATTTTTCTGGGATCCGGGCCCGTCTGGCCACCACAGAGGTTCAAAGGTGTCCCTTAACGTAATTTTCCGTATTAAACACACATTCGGTACTTTTCGGCATATACCAACGGCAAAGTTTCGAACCGGACCTAGCTCATTTTAAAGGTATTGACCCAGGCTATTCCCCACTTAAATATTTTTCTGGGATCCGGGCCCGTCTGGCCACCACAGAGGTTCAAAGGTGTCCCTTAACGTAATTTTCCGTATTAAACACACATTCGGTACTTTTCGGCATATACCAACGGCAAAGTTTCGAACCGGACCTAGCTCATTTTAAAGGTATTGACCCAGGCTATTCCCCACTTAAATATTTTTCTGGGATCCGGGCCCGTCTGGCCACCACAGAGGTTCAAAGGTGTCCCTTAACGTAATTTTCCGTATTAAACACACATTCGGTACTTTTCGGCATATACCAACGGCAAAGTTTCGAACCGGACCTAGCTCATTTTAAAGGTATTGACCCAGGCTATTCCCCACTTAAATATTTTTCTGGGATCCGGGCCCGTCTGGCCACCACAGAGGTTCAAAGGTGTCCCTTAACGTAATTTTCCGTATTAAACACACATTCGGTACTTTTCGGCATATACCAACGGCAAAGTTTCGAACCGGACCTAGCTCATTTTAAAGGTATTGACCCAGGCTATTCCCCACTTAAATATTTTTCTGGGATCCGGGCCCGTCTGGCCACCACAGAGGTTCAAAGGTGTCCCTTAACGTAATTTTCCGTATTAAACACACATTCGGTACTTTTCGGCATATACCAACGGCAAAGTTTCGAACCGGACCTAGCTCATTTTAAAGGTATTGACCCAGGCTATTCCCCACTTAAATATTTTTCTGGGATCCGGGCCCGTCTGGCCACCACAGAGGTTCAAAGGTGTCCCTTAACGTAATTTTCCGTATTAAACACACATTCGGTACTTTTCGGCATATACCAACGGCAAAGTTTCGAACCGGACCTAGCTCATTTTAAAGGTATTGACCCAGGCTATTCCCCACTTAAATATTTTTCTGGGATCCGGGCCCGTCTGGCCACCACAGAGGTTCAAAGGTGTCCCTTAACGTAATTTTCCGTATTAAACACACATTCGGTACTTTTCGGCATATACCAACGGCAAAGTTTCGAACCGGACCTAGCTCATTTTAAAGGTATTGACCCAGGCTATTCCCCACTTAAATATTTTTCTGGGATCCGGGCCCGTCTGGCCACCACAGAGGTTCAAAATTGTCCGGAGGGTTGTCACCATCAATTAAGCAGTCGCTGGTAGGTGTTCACTATACATTAATTTCTTTTCTTTTTTGGCTTTCCATAAATATTTCTATTTATATGTCTATATGTTTCTGGAGTAATCAGATTTTGTTTCATGTTTTATATATTAAATTACATCTTTGGTGAATCTTCGGTAATGTTTGATTGATAAAATTCTATATAACATAAAGACAAATATGCAACTTGTATCAGGGTTTATATTCGAGGACAACGAAAATTTATGACAACTTGAAGGGGTCATAAAATGGTATTTTTTCCCTCATGCTTTTTAGTGATTTTCAACTAAATTTGAATATTGAACTGACTGCTAGCAGCCGGTTGGATATTGAATATCAATTATCGCATGTCAAATAACGAACAGACCGCTAACTTCACATACATATTTAAAACGGAATGAAATGCTTTAAAAATCAGTAGAAACCGTGAAATTATCGATTTCCGCTGTTAGATTGCATTTAACTAAGATTTAGCGATTTTTGGAACGTTTGAGCCTCACGCAGTTTTTTGGTTTTTAGACATATCATCAAAATTGGCTGCTGGAAAAAAGTGGCTGCTATCTTGATTGGCCGATAAAAGTGGCTGCCAGCTTGAGTCTGGTGGTATTTGTGATCATTTAGCAAACTGTTGCACTGAACATTGTTATTCAGACCTATCTCGTATGATCAGAAAATTCATTAAAGTCTATTACACCAAAGTTCTTGATATTACTATAGTTTTCGGGACAAACCAGCAAATAATCATTTACACTTTGACCCTTAGATGTACAAAAAGTATAAGATCCAAGAGAATCATTGCCGAGTCGACCATTAACAACAGTAAGTCCTGTATTGTAACATAGTTGTATTAACTTGCGTCCGTATGCGTTTGTTACTTTCTCCATCGAGCATGGTTTTAAAATTGTAGGAGATACATCGGGCTCAACGCAGTCGATATACTTTTCTAAATTATCAGTCTGAAGAAATCATTTAGCTTGCCAGACGTGCGGCTGTTCATATAACCACAAACAATAACTAAACCTTTATATTTATATTCTTAAAAAATATTTTCTATATCATCATGTAAATCTTTATCACAAATACGATTAAAATTAGACTTTTCGTGTGGTATATAAACAAAGACATGTTATTGACCTCTATTTTAAGTTCCGTTAGAACACCCTTTTGTTTGTCATAGTTATCGCTGATAAGCTCCGAACACCTTTCTACCTGTTCCATACGGTCATCGAGAGATTTAGTACCCTGTTCAAGGCGGATAACGATGGCATTAATTGAAGTAACAAGGCTATTAATTTGATCAATTTTATCAAGATTCTCTTGAAATTAGTCCATGCGTTGAAATATTTCATCCCCCCATGGTGGTCTCTGTTGTGATATTTGTGACTGTGTAATAGGCGAAACATGTTGTATACTAGGTGGTCGGTACATTCCTGTTGTAGGACTAGAGCAGAAATATTGCTGTGACAACGGGAATGAAGGACCATGTTGGTACATAAAGTTTTGCTCAGCCTGATTTAACTGTGCTTGATTCTGATTGTTCATATTACTATTGTTTATGTTTACATTTGCTGGTATTTTAACATTTGTAGGTACTCGATCGGAACCGCTCGGTGAGTTTGTTGAATCATGCTCACCTGTGTTTACATTTGAATTTTTCTTTTTCTTTTTAGTTTTCTTTTTTGTAGGTTTCTTACTTTCAGAGTCACTCAATAAACTAACATTTTTCCTTTCAGCACTTTGACCTGGCATCATATCGTATAAATACTGCAGATAACTTCACTTTTCTTCTCTGCTCTTAAAAGACGTCTACCTGCGATATTGTCACGTGTCATTAGCAAAATAGCATATAATTAGCAAAGCATAATGCATGTGATGCGTGGACAGTCATTTATATTTTTTTTTATGTGTTACTGCAAATTACAAATTAACGAGTAAAGGTGTTTTCGTAGATGTCCGCGTTTATCGAATGTAAATACTGTGGAATTCGTTTCACATAAGAATTTAAATTATATACGTATCCATTCTATCCGTGCATAAAATCAATTTATTGATCGATGGCTAACCGTTGTCACGGTAACTCTCATATAGCTTATTTGACGCATCTGACGGATTATATAGGAGATTTTACGGAATTCCCTTTTTCGCGCTTGCGCAATGAACTGGCCGTCAAAATCCGCCATATTTGTTATTGTTGTTGTCATGGGCGGGAAAGCATAAACAATGCAAAAGAAAGAAAAGTTATCCCCGTATGCCTACGGGTTACCGGCTGAGGCAAGGACACGAAATACGGAGAAATTGGCATACAACAAAGGACTGATAGGCTCCCTGATCCTTATGCTATCACCAAATCAGAATGGGTGAACGACCCCAGTATTTGGCTACTTGATAGAAACACCGTCAATGTTCGACAAAAGTTCAATGAAAGCGTATAAAAGCTTAGAAGCTTATAGGTAGAGTCACTCATTTTTTCCGCGTTTCGACATAGAATGAGAGAACAACCATTTAATTTGAAAAGGACACCAGTTGAACGAATTGGGAAAGATTTTCACTCGAATAATTTATGGGTATTTAATCCCTGAATAGAATTAATTCATTGGTAGACATAACATTTAAATAACTATCCTGACTAACAAATCAAATTTAGTTAGTCTGGCATCATCTGTGTATATTGAGCTCAAAACTAGCTACTTAAATAATAATTTTTATAGGTACACTTATATGATTTTTGAGCATAGAATACATTGTATTAAACTGTCCACTTCCACATTAGATAGTTGTTCTCTTAAAAATTAAAATTATTTATTTTCAGAATTTTATTACACATTTTTTAACCTTTCACTGTTTTTATGGCCTATTTCAGCTTTAAAGAAATGATTCTGCTGTGACATAGTAGACAGTTGTACTACATTGTAGTTCATACAGTTTTCCACATCTTTTCCCTTATAGTAAATGGATGTTAAGTAAGATATCATTCCACATCTCTTAACTGTTTTAAGTGTTGATGCTATTTGGGTAGAGTGATAAGCAAGTTGATGTCTCTTTTATTTCATCTTAGTGCATAAAATATAGTCCCATTAACATGATTTAATAGAATATCGATGCTTTTGACGGCAGAAGGGCGGGCCCCACCCTCCTATTAAGCTGATTAGGACACTGATATTTGTTAGGCCACTTTTTTTCAATCTTCATGTTATTTTTCCAGCTTAACTTACATGACTTAGTCCTAGGTTACCTGTTTGGTATAAAAATTGAAATGCAGTAGATTTTAGATGACAGATTGCTTCAATAAAAGATGAGTTACAATATCAAGGTTATAATCAATTTGTCTTATAATTCAGAAAATTAAATAACATGTTTATCATGTTTATTGTTTTGAACTGGCAAAGAAAATTCTGTCATTTGTTGTTGTTTATGACCTTTGGGATAACGAGAACTCTTTCCACACAAATTTTGATCCTGTTCACAACATGGTATGTATATTATTATTCTATTTAAATTAGTGATATGGCTGGGATCATTATCAACAAACTAAATTAATTACCTCAAGTTAGGCATTTCTAATGGCATGCACAAATACAAGCCATTTTTTTGAAAGTTAAGCAAATCAGATGCAGTCTTTAATTTCAAAAAGTTTGGCTTGCTGTTCCTGATACGTGGGTTCGATTCCCACACAAGGCTTACATTCACTATGTTACTTGTACCCATACTATATATTAATGCATGGAATTGTTTTGTTTTTTACATGTTGAAATTATTGAACCTTCTTCAAATTTAGTGTTTCATATTGTTTGTTATCTTTAAAAAACTGAATGTCTAATTTATTTTTTAGAAGAAAATAGTTAAATATTTCAATACATGATATCTGATGAGATAATTATTGTCATCATTTACAGGAACTGTTTCCTTAATTCATTATTCAGTCAAATTTATTTTATCATAAATATGGGTACACGTAACATTTCTGCTGGTGCAAATGGAGGAAACTGCCTTGTGCCTCCACCAGGAATATCCATCCAATGTTGCGAAAAGTTAATTCAAAAATATTTTCATTTAATTAAATACATGTATATATACATGTATATATAAAAGAAAGTTATTCATGCCTATCCAAAGTACATTTGGAAAAGAAAATAGATCAGTTTAAGCTTACAAAACTATATATTTTGTCTAGCACTTTTCTACTGTAATCTTAATATATTTTTAAACTATTACTCAGAAGTATGTTTTTTCTTATTGTACTTAATTAGGTATGTTGAAAGTGGTCATGTAGACCAAATAAAGATTAATGATGTCAACGGAAGTCCTTTCTGTTTTTTGAAAGCTGATGTGATAGGGTCGATGAAAATTCGGGACAAACCACACCAATCTTGGGTCTGCTTAGCTAAAGATACAGCAGACATATATTGTGCACATTGTACATGTCTAGCAGGGTATGGTTATTTTGGGTATACATTTCATTTTATTTTCGTCCTGAATATGCATGAAATATTTGAGTGCAAATGAGACAACTATCCATCAAAAAGTCATAGTTTGAAAAGAAAACCATTAAGTCAAAGTAAGGACTGCAACCGACACGGAACCTTGGCTAACTCAGAACAGGAAGCTATTATGCTAAACATGCTAAATAAGGGCCAAAACAAAATACTAGTGTTAAATCATTTAAACCAGAAAGAGAACGGTCTAATATATATATAACAAACGAGAAACACTAACCTGTGCAAACAAATGCAGCAGGTTTATAAATTCAAATAAGTACCTGAGTCTTCTCCCTTACCTGGAACAATATTGAAACATCACAACATAAAAAGACACACTATAAAATTATCAATTGTAATGACTCAACTCAATCAAAAGACATATGAAAACAAACATTTAGGAAAAATATGCACGTTATTTGAACTTTGATGGATAGCTTTCACATTGGCAATCATACCACATCTCCTTAATTTATTTGATACATGTAGTACAATATCTATTGACTGATGATACTGAATACTGTGGCTAATACTAGAAATGCTTTATTACTTTAATTCAGATTGGGAGAAATGTGCAGTCACATTGCTGCAGTACTGTTTAAAATAGAGTTAGGAGTTAGATATGATGTGACACAAAAATCAGTTACTAGTGAGGAATATAAATGGAACAAAGTTTTTAGAAAACAGGTATAATTTATAATATGGGATTGGACTTCTTCTTTGGGGAGTATTGGCCTACACTAAAGAACCAATACTGTGGTGGAAAGGCAATTAATGTATGACATAATAGATGATACATGTACTGATTGGTTAAGGTGGGACCTTGTTTTTTTTCAGTTTTCAGTAAATAAACAAGCACACACTATTTTCTGTTGGTTATTATTAAAAATTGTACACAATATCCAAATATTAAATTGATAATCATGATAATGTTCAACATCACTGTTCATTATTTTGTAACCACCAATATTTCCACTTTCTTCTCTCACTCAAAGACAAAGATTTCAATGAATCTTCAACCTATACATTTGATAATGAAAATCTTATTAATTAATAAATTGCTTCCCTGAGTGCAGCTTGATACAACCACAGAGGGGAACAGTTGGGGAAAAAATGGACACAATATTTGCACTTGATACAGGTCTAAATTTGGATTGTAATTAAATATTTGACACATACAATAGATGTAATAAGTTGCAAAGAAAGAAAAACTGAAGCCAAAGAATTAAGTATTAGTTATAGGAATATAATTTATATTCCAGTTTTTGCTTTTGTGTAATGTACTATGCTGTTGTGCAAAAAAATAATATTTGAAGAATTTTTCTTTTTAATTTTTGAATCCTGAGGTGAGAATTTTTTTTTCCTCAAGATATGGTCATTACCTCAATTCAAATTTGCAATGAATTTGAAAATATAATAACCCATTTAAATACCACATAAACAACTTAAATTAACATACATAATCATGACTTTATTTTAGAGACATTCCTTAATTAGCTTTATTCAAATAGTAATGTATAAAGATAAAATGACAGTCACTCAGCTCATGCCAATACTACATTTCTTTATTCATCGCTTGATTCATTTAAATAATGCATAAAAATTACATGCTATTTTTGACTGGTAATAACTTAACATATCCAACAGAGTTTCAAATTTGGTGTAATCTTGATTTCTAAGAACAGATACAATTTCTTTTATATGGTATTTTGTATTTTTAATTACATAGCTTCAATCCTGTTACATGGCTGATACTTGTACAAAGTCTTGATTGGATGTGTACTAGCAGTTATACAGGATTTGTCATTCTCCTTATAAGTCGTGTCACTTCAATTTTACCATAAGCTTATTAAGCCAATGGCTCATTCCAAGCATAAAATAATATATAAAAAAAAACATAAATTATTCACAAATACTTGCAAATTACTCGAATGCTTAATAAATAAGACAATACTACATGTGCAAAATAAGTATGCAAAGAGAGATAACTCTAATTAATTCTTAATTAAGTTTGCAGCATTATTTAAATTGAAATACAAGACTGGTTTCCTTCAGTTATTTATATACAAAATCTAAAAAGCATACAAAACAGATTACTGTTATAACTACTTGACTCAATTACTTAGCTGTCTTTACTATAAAATTGAGTATAAACAGTCTAAAAAATATTAAACAAGGGAAAGATAACTCAAAATTTTATTTATATTTTGCCCATTATTTATAGAGATTTTGGTAAAGTTCATCAGAAATTCGCTTGGCCTTTGGCCTGGTCAGCTAAAAATGATATTTTTGTGTTGTTTAGGTTGATGTCAGCTCAATTATGGACATACAGCACCTTATGAACAGTAACAGAAAAAAGAAATCGGAATGTGTTATACCATCAAGCAAAGATCCATTACCAGACAAAGCTGTGTTAGAATCTCTATCTAAGGTGTGTCCTAATGCTGCATTCTTTTCTCTGATTCCTCCGATGAATGATGAAGCAACCATAGAAACATCAGTCAAGGTGAAACACACAAAAGAAGAAAAATTACCTTGACCTCTGACAAGTTATTATGATGTCCTAAACAAAGAACTTACTTTACAGGAATTAATCGACAAATCAGATCAACTTTTTAGGAACTATCATTGCTCATTTTCCCAATCTGCTAATCTTTTCAAAATTACTGAAGCAAACCCTTTGGTTTGAACATAGAAAAGGTCGAATTACAGCTTCAAAAGCTCATGAGGTTTTAACATTAAGACCAACTACAAATCCCTATAAATTGATAATGAGAATTTCAGGATACAACTCATATGATTTAAGTAAGAAAGAGGCCATCAAATGGGGACTGGAAAAAGAAGCAATAACCAGAGATACCTACATCCAATATATGGAGAAAAACCATTCAAATTTTGAATGTAAATTATCTGGATTGGAGATATCTGAAAAAAATATTTTCTTGGTGCTTCAGCTGATGGTGTTATTTCGTGCAATTGTTGTGGACAAGGAACCCTTGAGATAAAATGTCCCCAGAGGCATAAAGACAAATCTTCAATGGAGGCTGCCATAGAAGACCCTACCTTTTGTTTGGACACACAATTACACTTGAAAAATAATCACAAATATTACACTCAGGTTCAGTTCCAAACGTTTGTCTATGACACTGACTATTGTGATTTTGTTGTTATGACAAGTCCCAATGATGTTATTTTGCTTGCTATTGTTAGAATTTTCAGGGATCCTGAGTTTTATAATACTTTAATAAGTAAGTGCACTTACTTTGTTAAAGAGCTATTAATCCCAGAGCTACTTACAAGGAAATTGCTACATGATTATAAAGTAGCAAACACTTCAGTCAATGATGTCACAAAAGAAAAATATTGCTTGTGTGAAGAACCAGAATATGGCAAGATGATTTTCTGTGATGGATAATCGTGTGATATTGGATGGTACCATTATCAATGTGTTAATATTGTAAGGAAACCAAGGGGAAAGTGGCTTTGTCCAAAATGTAAAAAATAATTTGTAGAAGTAGTGAGTAGCAAACATATTTACAATATATTTATAACAAAACCTCTTCTTGAAGCATTGACAATTCTTGGTGTACTCCTTAATAGCTGAATACAATTTTTTTAAACAATTTCAGTTGAGGATTCTTTGTTTCATTTATCCATTAAAATTGAATAAAATTTACATTTTATTTTCAAAAGAATGGACTACTGTAGGTTCACTAATTACCAAAAATGGTCCTGTCCCAAAATAATTTCATCACTGATTAATTTACTATCTGCATGTTTTCTATATGAAAACAAGTTTCAAAATTCAATATTTCTCTAATTCTGCATTTTTATAGTTTAAAAGGCAAAAAATCCTCAAAAATTACATATTTAGGGAATTTACACATTTATTTATGTTTATGACTGATATTTAAGGTAAAAAAAAGGCAAAGATATTTATGGTTAAAAAAAATCAAAGATTTATAGAAATATTTTCTAATTTCATTATTGATGATATTTCAGGCCAAACATATTGAATTTGATGGTTGACTATGTAAACATTATATTTAGAAATAAATCATTATTCATTTTTGTTCTCTGTTGAGATATTTTGGGTTAAAAATATGCAAAAAAATCCTCATAAAAATAAAGATTTCTTGAATTTACAAAATACTTTTAGTTATGATTAAACTATCTAGTAATTGCTGAAAGAACATGACTGTGTTTCAGCTCAATTCTTTTCCGCCCAAACAATACATAATTTATGTTCTTGAATTACCATATAAGTTCCAACCAAGTCAATAAACCATGAATGACTTGAGGTTTGGACAAACAATATTTTAAACATGAAATAAACATAAAACATATATGTTGTACCTTATCAAATGACATATGAATAATAATTTATAACAATACATATTAGACAAGCAAGATTTAATTCACAGCAGGTCAAGTTTACGAGCTTATTCCATCTACGTCAGTGACTTACAACCTTACGACTTTTCACAGTGTGCCAGAGGGTTGCATCCTGTTATGCAAATTATGTTTTGTATCCATAATGAATTTGTTTCACCAAAATTTAAAAGATTTCAAAATATTGTTTTTAAAGTTATATAAATGCTGATTTTTAAATTTTCCAATACCATCTGTCATTTGAAAAGATTTAATATTCAATGGCCTTACCTTTAAATAAGGATGTACTTAGGTGAAGTTTTGGAATTTGTGTCAGATGTTTGGATTGTCTTTCCATATGATAAAAGTTTAAATATTTTAACTTATAACACCAATTTATCCTTTAATTATACCTAAATAGCTTAAGGGCTATTTGCCAAAGTTTAATCATATTCTTTAGTTTCTTTGTTTTAAATCGAGACCAAAATAATACCAATGAAAATATATAAGTTAAAATATGAAAATAAAACTCTGAGTTGACCTTTTTCCGCCATATTTTATAAGTTAAATATCTTGAAAAGGAGCTGCATGACCTATCAATATATTTAGCTAATTTCAATCCTTCACTAATACTATTCAAGCTTTTAGTACAATATTAAATTCCTTATTTATTCATTTATTTATTCTTACCTAAGATCACCTAAGTACACCCTTAAGAAAAATATGGTAATCAGTTATTGAACAATATTAGGGTACATATTTATAATAGCAGAGCAAATTGTCATAATACTGTCAGAATGTGGCACCTTATTCATTGACAACTTTCCAGAAAAAATACGGAAATGTTTTAGTCGCTCCATTTCTCTTTCCACATGAATTCGTACATGAGCTATATTTCGGCTTCTTTCCACTTCAAAGGCACTAACTAAGCTGGTCTTTTCCTTTAATAAACGATGGTATGATTAATTCCGCCCCCCCTTGATGCCAATTCATCTCTAATAAGAAAACCACGGTCTGCTAGTACGACATCTCCATGGTTTATAAAGTCAAGATAACCTGATTTAAGTGAAATTATTTTATCTAAAGTCCGCCCCCCCCAAATGCACGTGAAACAAAAGAAATACTTCCACACGGAACAATACTGACTAAAAATTTAATTGTATTGTGGTGTTTATAGTTACTGTAAGTACATGATCTAGCAGTAAAATTTGATGGAGTCTCTATATAAACTTATGTGCAATCTATAACCATGATAACTGAAACATATCTTGGAAAGGCCTCCTTGAAGCAGTCTGGTCGAGAGCGTAAAATGTCATCTTTATTTGGCCAATGGATCAACCACTTTAATTTATGTGCTAATTGAGGGATGACACTGTCAATTAAATTGGTAACCAAACTAAGGGAAACTCCAAAACGAAATGAAATATCAGTATGGGGGGAATTTAAACGTAATTTCATTAAAACCAAAAGAAGAATATCAGTTATCGGTCAGTCAAACATCCGTCACCGATCATTCACCGATCAGTCAAGTTCACGTCAAACAGTTACACCTAAGGTTGCAAGTACGGTAGTATGACAACAGAAGTGAAAATTTATAGTCTTACCAACACTTATCAAAGCTGATATATACATGTATTGAAAATAGAGAGACAATATATAACACTAAATAAGTAAACATTAGATAACAAAAAAGCATTATAAATTGTATCAACAGGTCAAATTAACACGAAAGTACGATTTGCAGTTACTGAAAGCTAATAAAAAGCCAAAAATAATGAATAATAAATAAATTATTTATGTCTTTTTTCGTTGGCGGTTGAATTCTTTCAAAATTGTCAAGACCTGGTTCGAACAATAGCTTGCCATATGGTGTAGTCGCTTGTCAATCGTTAATGATCTTGTAATGACGCCAGCCTCATCTACTCCTTTATTTATTTCAATTTGTATATAATTGATGTTACCAAACATACTTTTATAGTCATATTAATTTAAGGTCAATGAGACTTTACATTTTATTATATTTGTGCTCTTCTCTTCTTTTTTCAAATGAAATTAAACATAGATAAAGGCTACTAAAGTGAGGGTATTAGTGGGATTACTAGAATGAAGAATACTGGGTAAAACAGACAGACTAATGGGTAAATCAATAAAGAAAAATAGAGCATAATGACATATTCATAATGGGAGTTGAGGGTAGAAATATAAAGAACACACACTATAATGGGTAAACAATTTAGATATTACAGAAATGAAGGCCTCCCATCCAGACCTTCATAAGTGATAGGGATAATTAGCCACGAAGTAAAGGTCATGTAAATCATCTTATAAAGTTTTATAATTTTTCTGGGATAATTTGAAAAAATAGATTGTATTATATCGTCATGTTGCTGAAGGTCTTAGAAATAATATTAAAAAACTAAACACGTGCATGTATTATGCAATCAGTTTATAGATTGTTTGAATAAACTATCTTATGATAATGAAACTAGTACCTGTGTTTTAACAATAGCAATAAGATTGAAGATTCATTAATAGCATGACGACAATAATACAATCAATAATTTCATTATACGGCTCGTGTCATTTTTATTCCCACACTGCAGGTATGTGTTTGTTTATTTAAATTTATTTTTTATAAGAAAACCTTTTTATTAACTCTACAATGAGACATTTTAGTAAGTCTCGACCATAATCTAAAAATACATGTCCACTGAGATATAATACTTGGCATCCAACCCATATCTCCATATAAGGCTTAGTTAGGGGTGTATTTACCCACACCCATAAAAAATCTCATTGCTCTATTTTTTACAGCATTATTACAAGAAAAATCCTGGTGACCCCAAATTGAGGCACCGTATTCAATTACAGACATAACAAGTGTATCAAAAAGTTTTGTAAATATATCAAATTGAAAACCTCCATTAGCTTTACATTTAGCTATTAATAAACCTAATGACCTACTTGCAGATTTAGCTACTGCCTTAGCCATACAATTGTAATCTAAAAATTCTGACAACAGTAAACCAAGATAAGTATAACTAGGAACAATTTCCATATCATTATTAATAAGTACAAAAGTAAAATTAGTCTTTGGTGTAGACTGAGTTCTGAAATGTACAATATTTGATTTCTCTAGATTTACAACTAAATCATTTTTACAACACCATATATTTAGAGTATCCAACATTTTTTGTAGATCTTTCTCATTTATCAGGATCAGCTTTTAATTTCAAAAACAGTAATTCAACACCGATGACAAATGCATAGGGAAAGAAAGTGTTTCCTTGTCGACAACCCCTTTCCAAATAAAACAAAACTAAGTCAACTGAACTTGATGCACCTCATTAACGTATCTGAAGCTATATATGGTATATACAAAGAATCACCTGAAACTCATTTAAAATTTGACATGGAAGTTACATCTAAAATTTAAAAGAAAAGGTATTTTTGTGTGTTTTTTTTATGAAAAGTTTATTTGGAAATTCACGTGTAAGCTATGTTTTTGGTGAAAATCACGAGAAATTCACACGAGATTCACAATAACCTAAATTCAGGTGAATTTCTCTGTTTATCTAACTCAATGTCGTGCATTAAATAATATAATATCTTGATGACAATAATTTTCTGTATCTTTGCTGATGAATGTTTAAATGGTTTAAGTTTATCAACTACAACAGCATATATGCCTATTTGTGCTTCTTTCGAACATATTGTTTTTTTAATAGTAATGGAGATTTTAACACAATATTGTATGCTGTACTCCTATTGTTGACATTTCAACCTAATGTGTCTGTTAATTTTGTTCACACATCATTGTTAAATTAATGGAATTTCTGGCAACTGTAAACCAAGTGAGAATTTTAGCTAGCTATAAAAACAGGTTTAATCCCCCATTTGCTACATAAGAAAATGCTTGTTCCAAGTTCCATTCGTTTGATGTGTTTGAGCTTTTGATTTTGCCATTTATTTAGGGACTTTTAGATTTGAATGTTCCTCGGAATTAAGTGTTTTTTGTGATTTTTACATTTTGGATACCTACATGTAAACTAGTAACTTTCTTGATATATATTAAACTTTCGTATTTTTGTTTTGAACTATTGCACCAATTAAGATCTCCTTTGAAAAAAACTTGTTTTTATTATAAACAGTTCATATAGTCGAAATAAAGAAAAGTTTCATTAACGCCTATATGTTTTTTGTTTTTAGTTCAGACATTTTTCGTACTAAAATACATATACAAGTTTAGTTGTAATCATTTTTTTAAACATTTATTATGGTTGTATAATGTTATATACATATATATATATGTACTTTAATCCATATCGAACCATTATATAACTACTTCCGGTCGATGTCAATTGAAGTCTTGATTGACAAAATCAACTATATAGTAGGTGCTTTTGAACTGGTATAATCTGAATGATATTTTTAATCGTAAATTCAGTTTGATGATAATACAAATAGACAAACATTACTTAGTTCTAGTCTATTTTTAAGCGACATATGTTTTAACATTGCCATAACGCGTTAGGTTTGGCTACGCATTAAACAAGGTGTAACCCACCATTTGTTTTTTAAATGTCCTTTACCAAGTCAGAAAATTTAGCAGTTGCTTTTGTTGTAATTAAATGATTCTGTTGTTCTTTTTAGATGGTGTTTCCCGCGGTTTTTGTTTCCTTTCCAATTAATTTATTTTAAACAACGGTATACTACTGTTGCATTTATAGAGAAACCAATTTGTGATGGTCTGCATAATATTTACAAAGTGTCCTAAATAAAGGCAACAGTAGTATACCGCTGTTCAAACTCATAAATCCATGGACAAAAAACAAAATCGGGGTAACAAACTAAAACTGACGGGAACGCATAAATATAAGAGGAGAACAACGACACAACACTACAATGTAACTAACACACACACAGAAACGGACCAAGCATCAGACAAAATCCCACGAAAATAACAAATATAACATCAAAACCAAATACATGAATTTGGGATAGACAAGTACCGTGACACGTCTTATCGCAATGTCAATTTACACTAAAAAATAAGAGAAAACAAACGACGCAACGTTAAACTGTAACACACACAGAAACGAACTATAATATAACAATGGCCATATTCCTGACTTGGTACAGGGCATTTTTAAAGGAAAAAATGGTGGGTTGAACGTGGTTTTGTTGCATGCCAAACCTCGCACTTTAATGGCAATGTTAAATATAACATAGAAATGACAACATAATATTACAGGACTACAATACAAATAAATAGGAAAACGTATTAGACAAAGAAACACATGATTAATGAATAACAAAATGCATCAGGTTTAAAATGTAATACGCCAAAAACGTGCCTCGTCCACACAAGACTCACCAGTGACGCCCAGATATAACAGATCGAAAGCGAAAAAAAAGTACAAAGTTGTACAGCACTGAAGATCAAAAGTTGAAAAAGGTTGTGTCAAATACGGCTAAGTTTGTAAACTGTCATAGTAATACAATACATACAATGATGGTATGCCTCGGGTGATTATCATAACACTTTTATATCGTACGAAACAGGCTACGATTTTAAAAATGTCTTTCCCCGATTTATCCATGTTATTGGTAAATAACAGATAAATCTTGAGATCTCTAATCAATGCACTTTATATATTTTTCATATACATCAATATCGATATTTTCATGAACTTCAATTATAATTTACTGTGAATATAAGAATTACATGTAGACACACCTTCTAGTATTTGTTTTATTGCAGAAAAATAATACAGATTTTATTTTGACAGAGAGGTTTCACCAGATATTTTGAAACAGTGATTTTCAACAATCAGATCAATCATTTAGGAAAATTAATACCCAAATGTTCATTCAGACTATGACAAAAATTAAATTGTTTGTCTTCATCGCAGCATTTGCACAACTTTTGATTTGCCTGAATATTTTCCTTGGAACGAAACAAGATGTTGCTAACATCAAATGTACTTTCAAGTCAAGTTCGAAACGAGATAAAGAGTTCATTTTTAAAACAGACATGGAAACTTTTACTCAATTTTTACAGTCCAAAAATATTGGAATGCAGAATATACTTTTGAAAAACCCCTACATCTTTAATTGTACCAATATTAATGAAGTGCATATATCGAAGTCCAACGTTGGAGGAGGTAGATCAAAAACGGTTGATATTGGGATGTTTAAAGGAGAAAAAGTTGTTACGAAGCGGATTTCTGACATTAAGCACTACAAAAGTCTAAAAGTCTGAAAAGACCAGTTTTTGTCTTGATATGCATGAACTTTTACTCGACATTCTCCAAAAGTATGACTTGTGTCTTAATTTTTCTTGACAAATTCTCATTTATATCAAGTTTGTATGAAAATTACTTGACATATTCTTGACATTCTGAATATGGTCTTGAAATTTCTTGACAAATTCTTGACATTTAAATACTGTCTTGAAATTTCTCAACATGTTCTCGACATTCTTATTTTTTTCTCAGTATGTCTTGACATATTCTGAACATTTTGAATTGTGTCTTAAATTTACTTGACAGTTCTGAGTTTAAATCTAATGTTTAAAATAATTTAAATTTGGATGTGTTGATATAAAACAATTTAAAATTGAGTTTTTAAATAATTACAAATTTTGATTCCTAAATTTTTATAAATTAAATGATTAAAACCAATCATACTGTAGACATATTTAATTATTGTACCAAAATGTGGTTTATATATTAATAGCAAATTATGATGATATACAAATCATTCATTTAACAGAAAATTGTGTAATGTCATCTGTTGGAATATATTTTAAGTACTACACATGGACAGGATGTTCCCCATAAAATTAAGATATTCCACACCTTCAGAATACACGCAACTGTCAATTTAAAAAGTTTGTTCATAGACGAAAATGAAAATCATCATTTTGATGAAAAAAAATGAATTGAAAATTGAATATTTCCCAAAGATTAAAAGAAAAGTATTATCTACCCCAGGAATAATAAAAAATGTATTTATAATGGGTCCATTTTCTATAGAAATCATTGGTCTTATGAAATTGATCCCAAACAGACATGCATAATATAGATCTTAACATTTTTTTTCTTTTTCGGAAGGTCAGTTATCAAAAATATTTATTTTTGTTAAAAATTTATAAAATTCAACACTCAAATTGAAATATAAAAAATGTTTTTTTTTGGTTGTCCTAAAAAATGAACAAAGTTTTTGAATCAAGATGGGAACTAAGTATTTGACCTTCACGAAAGCCCCCCCCCCTCTTATTTCAGCCACACAAACCCAAAAAATGAATTTTGGGGTCCAAAAGAGACGCATGGTCACATTTTAAAACTGCCTTATAGACACCTATTTTAGTAAAGCAAATTTGACTGGCAGTTTTGCGAATGGCAAAAATCTAAATGCTGTTTGTCAGCATATTCAACTTATATTCCAAGTGAAAACAATTAATTAAACGTTTAATAAAAATTAATCAAAATCAAAGTACATGGGGGATTATTCAGGGTATTCCAACTTAGTTGCACCAAAAGGGTATCTTACTACACAAAATTAATCCTTGATTCTTCAAAGTTTAGTTTAGCCATAATAAGTATATAACAGCAAAAGAATGTCACAAACAGTGCAGAATAAGTCTGTTCACATTTTTAGGCGAAATTTATACTGTTGAGATAGTGTCAAGACATATTTAAGACTGTCAAGAATGTGTCGAGACATATTCAGACATTATTTAGAATGTCAAGAATATGTCAAGACATATTCAGACATTATTAAGATTGTCAAGAATGTGTCAAGACAGATCGAGACATTATTAAGAATGTAAAGAATATGTCAAGACAGATCGAGACAAATTTAAGACAGTCAAGAATTGGTCGAGACTAATCCAGACTCTTATCAGATGATACAGGAAGTGTCGAGAAATTTTAAGACAATGTTCATACTGTCAAGACACTTGTCAAGAAAAATCAAGAACCTTTTGAGACAAATTCATACAATGTCAAGATTTTTTTTAAATTATTAAGACAAATCAAGAATGTCGAGTAAAAATTCATGCAAATTCAGACAAAAACTGGTCTTTTCAGACTTTTTGACTTTTGTAGTGAAGCCAAAGGTAATAAGTGAGGAATACAGAGAGGTTCTTTTCATGAAGGAAATATTACTTAGAGACCAATTAGATGTTAGGATTTTGTGTTCGATATATTAACAGAGAAGGGTACAAAGATTTTCCACTAAATGATATGAAAGCTGTTTACGAGTATGGTGAAGAGTTTGATATCCACAATTTAAAATTAACAACGAATGAACGACTTTTTCATGCTTTTGATCTTGCTAATCTTTTATTATATCTACACAAATCTCCATTAGGATCATTGAAAATAGGTGATTTCAAGAAAACACATTTTCTGTTAGTAAAGAACAAGATTAAACTAATTGATTTTGATTATATGCACAACATTGAAAAGCAATGTCAGTATTCACAAAATGTTACTTTAAATGCATGTCCATATAAACTTGCATGTACACGTCTGAACATAGACGAATTATCGAACACGTTCTGTGATTATGAAAGAGGTTGCAAAATAGGAAAATGTGCGGGATATAACGCGAAAAGAAATATATACCATATATATACAACTTTTTTAAAACATTTGTTAAGACCAGAACTATTTCCTGTACAAATACAAGAGTTATTGTCAAATTTAATGTCGACTCTTAATGACAATGAAATAGAAGTAGCAGATTTAGTTTACATATTGAGAAATATCATACAGTCTTTGACCATTGAATATAAACTGCATTCAATCTGATTTGAATTTATATATTCCTTTTTTTTCAAGATGAAAAAAATGTAAAGATATTAAACAGAAGAAAATGGAAATGTTTGCAAATGTAGTGCTTTCAAATAGCTTTTCATGATATAAACTAAATCAGGAACGCTCAGACTACTTTCAAACCTTGAAAAGCCAAGGATGTATAAGACATTGAACACTCGATGAGCTAGATGACAAAACAATGAGTTCAACAGAAATGCGAAATCAATCCAAATCAATCCAAATCAACCTATTTTCTTCAAGGTTTTATCTGACATGTAGTTTCTAGATACATGTATATAGGTCAATGCAGACACGTGCGCGCAATAACTCATCAATGAGTTGCCAATGTATATCTGCGTCCAGATGTTAATTAACAAAGCATGTGACGCATAGGTATGCTTGCATGGTGTAATTGGACACGCAAAACACGCTAGAGTATTCTAAACATGTTAAACCATCAGACTGAATGCTTAATATCTACTGATTGTAAAGACGTTTCATTTTTGACAGAAGTTGAGTACTGTCAATAGCACAACAGTTACAGTACAGCATGTGACATTCTCTTAATTATGTCCACCCTCTTGCATGGTCAACATCCAATGGTGGCCATTTATTGGGGTATTCAATCTTGAGATGTTGACCATTTATTGGGGTCATAAAACATAGGTTGATGTTTTACCTAATAATGTTACCTGTTGTAATCAGTCAGGGTTGAAGTTTTCAACTTGTATGCTTCTTTAAAATTTACCTGTACAGGTAACTTAGGTTTCTTTAAAATTGACATTTCACCTTTGTTTTGAAAATGTAGAATATTGTTAATTAATATTATTTTTTGTTTTTTCTGTCCTTTGAATTTATTCAAATTTTTTTTTTTATCTTTTTATTTTTTTTTTATTCATTTTTGTATGATTTTGTTTCTTATTCTTTAAATTTCTTCTTAGTAGGAATCTTGAGAAGCAAAAAGACAAAAATGTCAAAGATAAAGTTATTGACTAGCATTTGAAAGACAACAGACTTTAATTTAATCTTTTTTAAAGTAAAAAAAAATAAAATAATGTACATGATGTTCATTGTATTTAATTGTTTATTTGCATTATTTAATGAATTATCAGTAATAAAAACTAATAATCAAGCAAATGATATGTTTAAACAAACCATGAAGGAAGTAATTTTTAGCAAGCCTGTTTCTTAACAAATAAAATGATCAGACAATATCAATCCTCTTATAATAAATTTTTATAACATCTATTATTATTCAGGAAAACTACAAATATCATTATACAGTTTTAATAGGAAAAAACTATTTTTGTCTATCTTTTTTTTTAATCTGAAATCAGGAGTTAACATAATGGACATGTTGAAGAGACTTATTTTCCAAAAAAATATTTAATGCAAAAAACTGTTTTGCTTTGCCTTTTTGAAACAAATGTGAACTTATTAAATATGACATCTTCAGTTTGGCTAATATCTGTCAGTTAAAAGCCAAAATTTGACAATATACACTTATATAGATGGTTACACTTTTATGGTCTATTAATTAAATCATTTTTTCTGTGTATATTTATATTATTGGAAGTGCTGGACTGCTAGGATACATATTCTTGGTATACATTTGCAAATATTTCCCTAAACCCAGGCCTTTTAGATAAAGTTAATAATTTCAGAGACTTGAATGAATTAAGACTTTAAAACCCTTGATGAAAAATCAATTTAAAGAAAAATATAAGAACATTTTTGAAAATAGATTTAAGAAAAAAAACTTGGGTAAAAACTGTATACTGAAATGTGTCACAAAGAGAGTTTGTGGTCATAATTTAGAAATAAAAAATAGTGGACAATATAAAATTCCTAGAAAATATAGAATATGTAAACTGTGACACTTGCTTGAATGAAGACCACTCCTTCCTTAATTGTAAAATTAACAAAGCAACTTGAGATGATCTATTTGAAAATTGTTTACCTTCTCATAATATTGTCTCTTACCCAAGAACAAAAAGTGAAAGATATGCTAAACCTTTATTACATGAATATGTTGAAAATATTGGCTCCCTTATAAAATAGTCATTATTAGAACAGAGGGCAGAAACCTAAAAAAAATCCATGTGTTTTAATTTCTTATAGAATTGTTAATTCTTTGCATTATAATTGTTTTTTTGTTTGTTTGTTTTTTTGTCACAAACTAAATACCATATGTTTATATGACAATACAAATATTATCAAATTTTGTTGAATTTATGAATATTTTGAATATATTTATTCAATAGAGAAATAAGGAATTGCTTAAATTGTATTTAGAATAAGTTCTAAAGACAATCTTTAACATTTGTAAAACAGTATTGAATGCAGATAAGTCTATCAACTATGTTTTAAGTATAAATCATTTTGATGTAAGAAAAATAATTTGAGAAACAACTTTTCAATAGAAAAAGGCAGGCATTGGGAAAGTTTGCATTATATTAGAAGATGATATTCATGTATTCTTCACTTACCATAAAGTACATGTAAAAAAGAACTTTAATTGATTAAAAAGGTATAATGTCAAAACAAATAGTCATGAGTCAAATTAAAAAAAAAATCTATTTATTCAACTAGTTATATTATTTCATTTTATTTTTTAATTTTCTTGTCATAATCACAGTAATTAAATTTCACAAACACATACATGTATATTTTACCTGAGACACATGACCTGTAAGTTGTATAATTTTAACACTTCAATGCAGTCAAGATTTCCCTTTATCGTTGACTAGTTTTTGAGTAATACCTTGTGTATTGATAAAGCCACAGGGGGTATAATGATGGACATATAGGGCCACCATGGTAGACATAATTTTTAGGGCCACCATGAATAAGATAATGTCACAGGTAGTACTGTAATAACACTATCATATAATTACATTTGTTCCGGTTTCCATGAATAGCAACAATTTATATAATGGGTAAAAACAGGAATGCAGTTTACTTATAACAGTTTTGTACAAAATATAAGCATTCAATTTGCCAAAAAAATCGTTTAAAATCTCGTCATTGTTAATCGAGATGCATCTATCGTTACAATATGCACATAGACATAGACATAATTTTTAGGGCCACCATGAATAAGATAATGTCACAGGTAGTACTGTAATAACACTATCATATAATTACATTTGTTCCGGTTTCCATGAATAGCAACAATTTATATAATGGGTAAAAACAGGAATGCAGTTTACTTATAACAGTTTTGTACAAAATATAAGCATTCAATTTGCCAAAAAAATCGTTTAAAATCTCGTCATTGTTAATCGAGATGCATCTATCGTTACAATATGCACATAGACTTGCTAAATCAAACACTTAAAAGAAGCGATATCTGTTTCGAGATTCAAGAATTTCTCAAGGTAATGTTTTGTAACAAAAAAAACAAAAAAAAAACAGGTTTACATTTCTTTTCATTTCTTTAAATTTATCAATTGATAATCTTTCTTTAATCGATTGTGAGACTTTGTTGGCTCTGTTAAAATTCACTCCTTAATTTGTTAGAAATAAGCGTAAAATTAGTGTTAGTTTAAACTCTGAAAAGTTCAGGCCCCGGCGCCATAAAACTATTTGAGTAAAGTTTTTTTACTCAGCCTGAGAATTTTCTCAATTTTTTTATTCTCAGCAAAATGCACCGCCATAAAAAAATTCTCAGATATTTTCTTACTCAAAGTTAAGAATATTCTTAAATATTTGAGTATAGCCAAAACCATACTTAAGTATATAAAAAAATCTTAAATGGTTTTTTTTAAGGTAATTTGATATAAAATTACAAATGTTGATAGTGTTTTTGTTAAAATTTGCAATGAAGAACTTCACTTATCACCTCAAATCAAATTCTATCCAAAGGAACATACACATCTTTATTCCTTAACATATTTTTTTTTCATGCATTTTTTAGGATGAATACTCAAAATCAATGTTGTCTAAAAAAGCTGATTAATGGGGTGCTTAAATGTGCATTTTTTACATAAAAAATAGGAGTAAGGTAAAACGACTGAAATATGTCTCATAATTCTGTAAAGGCATATGAAAATTAAAAATGTAAGTTGATAACCCCATCTTTGTTAGTTGGTTGTACCAGATTAATCTTGCCAAATTTTAAAAGATACTACAAAAACAGCGACCAATTAAACAGCTTCTCATTGTAGAAACTTCTTCACTTTAAACATATCCCGCTTGCTCTTGAATATCTGATCTTTCTTAGAAATTACTCCCCAAAAAAGAAGAAAAAATGTGCAAAAAAAAAAAAAAGAAAGAAAAAAGACTGAAAAATAGGGTGCTAAAATGTACAATTTTCTTATATAAAAATTAAGAATAAGGTAAAACGAGTGAAAAATTGAACTGGTCGTAATCGGAATTGGTCAATTGATGTACGTAAGCATTGCAATTTCTGTACATCCATAACCAGGAGTATTTCTAAAAAAATCACGATCTTGCATCAGGAGTTAATAAATCTTGACGTTTCAATTTGTCTACTATTACAGACAGTCAACCTAACATCCTTCTCCTGCCTTGTGTCAGAAATTACACAAACCTTTATTTACACCATAATAAAACAGTTCGTGTCAGAGATCAGACCAATATGATCATTGACGAAAACGCTGTAATAGTGGAAAATAAATTGAAAACAACAAATCAGAAATATGGCAAAGAGACGAAGGTCAACTTTGTCAGAGTTGAAATCTCAGTTTCTTTAGATTTTTCAAAATTTATAAATGAACAACTAACGGTAATTAAAGCCATAAGAAACCTCAAATTAAAAAAAAATAATGCATATGTTTTTTATAACTCAATGGATAGTTTTCATTATAAAACTTATGTACATATACTTTTTTCTGAAGAAAATTCTTTAATTTGTTCATATTAAGAAGAAGTTTACATTATTCTAATTGTTTCCTTCCAGGAAGCAATTCCCCGACATATTTTCCGTATGCAAAGTGACCTCCGTGTGACCCATCTCGTAAAAATCCGGTGATCGCAATACGCATGGATGTCCTTAAAATAAACTATTATCTGATTGTACATGTTAAAATCGTGCTCAATATTCATGCTTTTTGGTGGATTGTTGACAAACAGGTGACAATCGTTAAACTTTGGCTTCAAAACACGAACTTTAATTACCTACTATATTTTCACAACACTGACCGATTGAAAAAAAAATTGACGATTATTATACGAAATTTAGGCGAAAAAAAATGATAAAATCGTGCACAGAAGACTTAGTTTATGATGTTTGTAATCATTGGTTCAAGAATTGGAATAACATTATTTTTCACCGATCACTTGTTTATTATGACTTTAAATAGAACTACAGAATCAAAAAAGTCTGAGCTCACGTTCGCCAGCATGTGTTACTACGTCTTATGTTCCAGTTTAGTAAGATCCATAATTCATTGCAATTTAATACAACATTTTTGGGTAAGGGCTGTTTGACTGATACTCGAGGACGGATAATTACATTGTTTTCGATTTTTTTTTTTTGTTCACTTCCAATAAAATTTTAAATATATGCTCCAAAATAGATGATAGATAGGCAATTTTTTATATTTTGTTGGACAGTTGGGCTTATCAATGTCTTTTCTCTCTAATAATCTATTTTTACAATTTACTACTGGTACATTAATTAGATTGCAGTACCGATACCTCATATCTACTAAACCAAATACATGTATAAATCAAATATACCCACATGTTATGTCAACCTATCTACTATTTATTATCTTAGATATCAAAAGTTTTACAAAGAAAGTAATAAAAAAATCCCCCCCCCCTGTTTGGTTTTAAACACATATTAGTTAAAATATTGATATTCAGGAATATATCATTTGTGCAGTACAGTAGTACAGTGAGAGATTCGGGGGGGGGGGGGGGGGGTATTGTTGTCATTCATTTGTCGTTGATCCAGACAAATCATTTATCATGTCAAAATCATGATACAGAAGGAAATTTCCATATGCACGATCAGAATTTTAAAGAAAATATTTCTTACTGAATAGAGAAAAAATAGAACATCTTCCCCTACTCCCCTTTTCATGACCCTCATAAATCGGATAGTTTTGTTTGTTTTATTAAACTGTTTTTATTTTCGAAAATAATATTTGTACAAGCTAGGTGTTGTTAATAACGGTAATGGACATTAAATATAAAAAATGTATATGCCATGCCTTCTCACACGACGTCGTACTTTTATTTTCTCTTCCTGTGCAATATGATATTAAACTCATTATGCAGAGCAATTTTTATGACTACTTGCATAATTGTTAAATCGTATTAAACATGTTAAATTCTGTATCAGATTTATATTAATATTAAAGTTACATATAATCTTGAATATTGAAAACGGATTCAAATTATTTACTGGCTTTCATATTGATTTAAAAATATTTGGTGTGTCGTTTTTTTGTCCCCCCCCCATTGTAGATGTGAGAAATAAGCAGCTAACAACCTTAGGATCTGCGAATGAAATGCGAGTGGGAACAGTCAAATATCAAAGCTTTTGGGATTTATTGTTTTTAATTAACGTCCGGCAGTGGTTGATTAAAGTTAAACAATGTAAATGCAAATGGTTTATGTAACTCTAGAATACAATAGGAACAGACTTATTTTATAAATAAAGAGGAATCTTAGATGTTACCTCCTTGTAATGTAGAACGTTCCTGATCTTGATTCCTTTATTGGAAAACCGAACTGTAAGCAATTTATCCTTTTCTTCATGTACAGGTTTTATTCCTTAAAAGGCGGAACAAAGCAACACCACAAATAATCCTGACCCGTCTGTATATTGGAGAAAATGTATTATGCATCCCTTGTCAAGTGCATTATTTTTTAAAATTTTTAGAAAATTGACTGGGAGTGACAAAAGAAAAGTTCTAATGTAATGGAACTTTGTAATTCACATAGTAAGCACTCAATTTTGGAAAATTTCAGAATCACATGATAGTTCGAGGTTAATTTATTCCATACATAAGTATAAAAGAGTATGATCAATTTATGATAGAAATGATTGAAATATGTTTCCATCGCGATTTTTAAAGTTTATATTTGTTGATTAAATTGATTATATGTGCAACATGTATTATTACTGCACTCAAACAAAACATTAAGACATCTTCAGAATTTTCAATTTGATTGTAATGTGTACTACGTTGTAGACGTCATTGAGTTTCCACTTATGGGTTGAAAGTAAGTCTGGCCCGGTTCCAAGTAAGCATTGTCCGGTGTCAAAATAGAATGTTCCGGTTCTAAGTAAGTAGTGTCCTGTTGCAGGTTAGTACTGTTTTGTTTCAAAATGGAGGGGTGTGTATGTCTTGGGTCCACAAACACATGGTCTGCTGGTATTGTTGAATAATGACTATATTCTACATTGTCTTGTGATGTGTTATATACGTGCATCTCTCGTCTGTTTGAATCCAACTCTTCATAATCTCTACAAATAGTAGATTGTTTTTTAAATTATTCGATTTTTGTTCTTTATTATTACTGATCAAGTATAAAGAAAAACGTCGGCAATGATAAAAAGTTGTATATTACTTGAAACTTCGATTATCAACACCCTAACGACAGTGAGATAGGTAAATATTGATTGCAATGTTATGCCAATTATATTATCATGGTAGTCATAGACCATAGCAGAATAAATGTACTAAACCAAATAGAAACGTTAGTGTGAAATCATAATTGTACTATAGCATATTTGTAATTACTCTAGATCACAACACAATGCTTGATCAATCACAAGTGTACTTGTCACATAATTAAAAGTGTTTATTCATGGTTAGGTAAATGATTACAAGAAACACTTGATTAAATTTATAGATAGAACGACTTGTAAACAAAAATACTTTCGAATAACTAATTTATTGCTGTTTTCTGCATATCCTGTGACAAATATTCAATACTAAGAGACTTACACACAAATTATTATTTATTTGTTATATTAAGATTGCATGGTGCTTTGCAAAGACCAACACCTGTTTGATCACCAACGAAGCATCTAACAACCTGATTTATTTGATCAGGTTTATTATTCTTGAAATTTTATTTTAAGTTTAGCATTAATTTATTTTTTTCTTCTTTTGTCTCTTTATTTTTTTTTGTTTACTCGCGATGCGCCTGCTTGTATATTTTTTATTGGACGGGTACATTTTGTGCATGTTCTTTTTAGTTTTTTTTAGATACACCAATTCTTATCTGACATACTTTCTGCTGTTGTTTTTTCTATGGTCGGGTTGTTGTCTCTTTTACACATTCCCCATTTCCATTCTTAATTGTTTTGCATTTGTAAAACACACGTACCTGTCACGATCTCGATGTGTACTATTATCTGTAACAAATAAAAACATGTTAAATTGTTTAAGTACTAAATTTGTGCCAAAAGACTATCTGTATTTTGCTATCTCGTGATATAGATTCATATTCAGCAAACATCAACGTTTCGGTCATAAATGCTCTTCTATTTTGTTTACTACTTGACCTTCTTACTGTTTTGATTCAAGCGATATAGTGATTTTTATGTAGTCAGAACAGTGTTTGAAGCCTAATATCTTTAATGAGGTTGATGTAAGGATTATTCATGATGTATCTGGAAATTATAGGATGTTCTATCATTAACCATTGTCAGACTTTTAAATCAATCCTCGTATTTAAGGAGTTGTATAAAGGAATATTGGAACTAAAACACACCTCAGTCATTGTCTTCAACAATTTACAGCAGATGAAGCAGGAACAACTAGCCACCGGGAACACCTGGTTGCATTCCTGTATTGGTTAGGTTTATGTTGCTCCAACTATCGTAGCGTCACTGATAAGTCTTTTGTAGACGAAACGCGGGTCTGACGTATATACAAAGTTTAGTCCTGGTATCTATTATGAGTTTATTCTGTGTAGTGTTTTTTTGTAATTGTTCGTCTCTTTGTAGATTTTGCTTATTTTAATTGCGTTATCAGTGCTCCGTCGACTTAATATGAGTTTTGAATGCCCCGTGGTATCTGACGTCTCGTTGTAGCAGCAGATTACGAATAAATGAGGTGTTTTCGGACAGGAGAGGAAGTTGAAATGTAGATGATATGAGAATATTGAATCTTTTTACCTGCAGTATCCTGCTGGTTTGAAAAAGCGGCCTGTTGGGATACGTATTTGCTGCTAGAATAAAAGAAATACCTCTATATATATATATATATATAAAACATTGTTGGGTTGATGTTTAGACGAGTTGTATATACATTATGTACACAGCCATGTATCACCATCATTGATGGCGATCCGATGGATACATCTGTTGTAGGGTTGTCACTGACTCAGACGTACTTATGAATATAATTATTTTCTGTGACTGTATCTTACATTAATTTGTAGGATCCTTTACTATAGATAATTTAGCTGATCTGTAACAATAACATCTTCATGCCTTATATATCATGTACTGTAGTACGCCGCTAGATTAAAACTGACGTGGAAAGGTAACACATGCCCACCGAAAGCTCTTTTTTTGAGAGCCCAGGTGGTCGTGTGGTCTAGCGGGACGGCTGCAGTGCAGGCGATTTGGTGTCACGATATCACAGTAGCATGGGTTCGAATCCCGGCGAGGGAAGAACCAAACATTTGCGAAAGCAAATTTACAGATCTAACATTGTTGGGTTGATGTTTAGACGAGTTATATATATATATATATATATATATATATATATCAGTCTAAAGATTTGCACAACGGTACATAGTAAATTTGCTGGTTGGTCGTTTTTATAGACTTTTATATATATATATATATATATATATATATACAACTCGTCTAAACATCAACCCAACAATGTTAGATCTGTAAATTTGCTTTCGCAAATTTTTGGTTCTTCCCTCGCCGGGATTCGAACCCATGCTACTGTGATATCGTGACACCAAATCGCCTGCACTGCAGCCGTCCCGCTAGACCACACGACCTACTGGGCTCTCAAAAAAAAAGAGCTTTCGGTGGGCATGTGTTACCTTTCCACGTCAGTTTTAATCTAGCGGCGTACTACAGTACATGATATATAAGGCATGAAGATGTTATTGTTACAGATCAGCTAAATTATCTATAGTAAAGGATCCTACAAATTAATGTAAGATACAGTCACAGAAAATAATTATATTCATAAGTACGTCTGAGTCAGTGACAACCCTACAACAGATGTATCCATCGGATCGCCATCAATGATGGTGATACATGGCTGTGAACATAATGTATATACAACTCGTCTAAACATCAACCCAACAATGTTAGATCTGTAAATTTGCTTTCGCAAATTTTTGGTTCTTCCCTCGCCGGGATTCGAACCCATGCTACTGTGATATCGTGACACCAAATCGCCTGCACTGCAGCCGTCCCGCTAGACCACACGACCACCTGGGCTCTAAAAAAAAAGAGCTTTCGGTGGGCATGTGTTACCTTTCCACGTCAGTTTTAATCTAGCGGCGTACTACAGTACATGATATATAAGGCATGAAGATGTTATTGTTACAGATCAGCTAAATTATCTATAGTAAAGGATCCTACAAATTAATGTAATATACAGTCACAGAAAATAATTATATTTATAAGTACGTCTGAGTCAGTGACAACTCTACAACAGATGTATCCATCGGATCGCCATCAATGATGGTGATACATGGCTGTGTACATAATGTATATACAACTCGTCTAAACATCAACCCAACAATGTTAGATCTGTATATTTGCTTTCGCAAATTTTTGGTTCTTCCCCCGCCGGGATTCGAACCCATGCTACTGTGATATCGTGACACCAAATCGCCTGCACTGCAGCCGTCCCGCTAGACCACACCACCACCTGGGCTCTCAAAAAAGAGCTTTCGCTGGCCCTGTGTTACCTTTCCTCGTCAGTTTTAATCTAGCGGCGTACTACAGTACATGATATATAAGGCATGAAGATGTTATTGTTACAGATCAGCTAAATTATCTATAGTAAAGGATCCTACAAATTAATGTAATATACAGTCACAGAAAATAATTATATTTATAAGTACGTCTGAGTCAGTGACAACTCTACAACAGATGTATCCATCGGATCGCCATCAATGATGGTGATACATGGCTGTGTACATAATGTATATACAACTCGTCTAAACATCAACCCAACAATGTTACATCTGTAAATTTGCTTTCGCAAATTTTTGGTTCTTCCCTCGGCGGGATTCGAACCCATGCTACTGTGATATATATATATATATATATATATATAAGTTTTTTAATTGTTATTCTTGAAAATTAAAAAAGCCTCAGTGAAATTGATTAATGTCGGTGGTTTTGTGTTATCCTTGTTCATTACTGAAAGTATTTTTTATCTCTTTGACCGGCATGATTTAAGATACTTCAAATATTTTAAATATACTTATTTCATGTACTCAAAGCTGAATACTCAAAACGCTTTAGTTAGAAAGGCGTGATTACTCAATGGTAATTGACTACTAAGACATCATTTCGAAATGAGTTTATTCTATATTGTTATCAGTTTTGTTTTTATAAATATGCGATAAGCTATAAAAAAAATGTTCGGTGGTTTCATCTTGAAAACATTTATTCAATCCGAAATACATTGCAAAATGATCAATCTGAATAGGTTTTTCCGTCATATAGCTCTTTAATTGTTTAAAGTGTACATTCTTTTCTTTTTAAAATTAGGCTATGAGCGTTCCTGACCGAAGGTAAATCCAAAAAAGCGCTTCGGACGCATGAAACCTGTAACGTGTTATTACTTTTTTCTATTGTACTCACTTTGCATGACCTTTCCCTTTCTCTCGTCCTAAAAACATATACTGTGTTAAACTAAAACATTACACAAAGTATTCAATGTCAATCACAAGCATTCCTTCTTGCTTTCCGAGTATACATTTTTTATTTTTAAATTCAACAGTAAAATGAACCCGTTGGAACTTGATTACACATTTGATATTATAAGTTAAATTATCTAGGTCGAGCAGGATATTCCTGCCCTTCCGGAGCACTTGAGATGTTTTGTCTGGGTTTGAGTTGCTCATTCTTTAGTTTTCTATGATGTTTCATGTGTACTTTTATTTTCGTGTATTTTTGGTTTTTTTTTAGCCATGATTCGACTTATGAGTTTGAACGTCTTTTTGTTTACTTTCGCCCTTCTTTTGAAGTTTCAAATTTTAGCATTAATTTTCACCAACAGAACTTAACTTTTAACATGATTCCTTAGCAAATGTCATAGAAAATATACAAAATGAAAACAAAATTTAGCTAAAAAAATAAAAGCACGTATCACAGTCTATATCAACAAATTACACCAACATTATACATTGATACAGTTCTGATCGAATTGATCAATTTTTAACAACTACATGAGTACATGTATAACACACTTACGATTGATATGATATTACAAATGTAATAAATAAAGGCAACAGTAGTATACCGCTGTTCAAACTCATAAATCCATGGACAAAAAACAAAATCGGGGTAACAAACTAAGACTAAGGGAAGCGCACTAAATAAAAGAGGAGAACAACGACACAACACGACAATGTAACACACACAGAAACGGACCAAGCATCAGACAAAATCCCACGAGAATAACAAATATAACATCAAAACCAAATACATGAATTTGGGATAGACAAGTACCGTGACACGTCTTATCGCAATGTCAATTTACACTCAAAAATAAGAGCAAACAAACGACGCAACGTTACACTGTAACACACACAGAAACGAACTATAATATAACAATGGCTATATTCCTGACTTGGTACAGGACATTTTTAGAGGAAAAAATGGTGGGTTGAACCTGGATTTGTGGCATGCCAAACCTCCCTCCTTTATGGCCATATGCATGTGAAATATAACATTAAAATGACAACACAACATTACAGGACTACAATATAAATAAATAAGAGAACATAATTGACAAATAAACACACGAATAATAGCTAACAAAAGGCAACAAGTTTAAAAATTTTAATACGCCAGATGTGTATTTTGTCCACACAAGACTTACTAGTGACGCCCAGATAGAAAGCCGAAACAAGTACAAAGTTGAACAGCATCGAGGACCAAAAGTTCAAAAAAGTTGTGCCAAAAACGGCCAGGGTTTTCTGTTAGGCGGCAGAACATCCCTATTATTCAGAATAAGTTATACTTTTCAAACAGTAAATTTTATAAAATGACTATACATAAAGGCAACAGTAGTATACCGCTGTTCAAAACTCGTAAATCTGTGGACAAAAAAAAATTGGGGCAACAAACTAAAACTGAGGGAAACGCATAAATATAAGAGGAGAACAACGACACACCATTAAAATGTAACATACACAGAAACGGACTAAGCATTAGACAAAATCCTATGAGAATAACAAATATAACATCAAAACCAAATAGTACATGAATTTGGGATAGAAAAGTACCGTGACACGTCTTATAGTAATGTGAATTCACACTCAAATATAAGAGAAACAAACGACACAACGGAAACACAACGTTAAAAAGTTACACACACAGAAACGAACTATAATATAACTATGGCCATTTTCCTGACTTGGTACAGGACATTTTTAAAGAAAAAAATGGTGGGTTGAACCTGGTTTTGTGGCATGCCAAACCTCCCCTTTTATAGCCATGTGAAATATAACATTAAATGACAACTGAACACCACAGGACTACAATATCAATAAATTGGAGAACACAATTGACAAAGAAACACACGAACAACAGTCAACAAAAGGCAACAAGTTCAAAATTTTAATACGCCAGAAGTGCATTTTGTCCACACAAGATCTAATAGTGACGCCCAGATACAAAAATTTGAAAGCCGACACAAGCACGAAGTCGAACAGCATCGAGGACCAAAAGATAAAAAAAAAAGGTTGTGCCAAAAACGGCTAGGGTTTTCTGTTAGTTACCAGAGCATCCCTATTATTTGCAAACAGTAAATTTATAAAATTACTATACAAAAGATTTACATGATGAAACTGAAGTATTAACTAATTACAGGAAACAACTGAAAGACATTACATAACCAGACATTTGCAACACAAAACGTAGACACATCCGAATAAGTTTAAACCTCAACGCCAAGTGACTTCATATTTGAAATTGTAAAAAAATGACAAAAAAATGACGTCATTTGAATTTGTAAAACAGATCATTAGAAAATGAAAAATGACGTCACATTTGAATGAATAAGATAGAATTAGGATTGATTTAAGATTATATTTGAACTAAATACTGATATTGCATTTAATAACAATGCACATTTTAATACTTATTAATAGCAAACTAAGGTATCAATATACTATATTATAAAGCTATGTCCGGTTTGTTTTGAATCTAACTTGAAACGTAAAATATCGTACTGATTACGTTGAACAAAATCAAATCTAATAAATGAATGCGGTGAATAATTTTCTTTACCATAACACATAAATATAATAGATGAGAATTACAAATATAACATTAAACATTTAAACTAAACACATGAATTTGGGATAGACAAGTACCGTAACACGTCTTATAGTAATGCGAATTCACACTCAGCAAAACAGTCACAATCGAGAATAAGTCACGTTTGGTAATTAAAAGATTAGACGACATAATGACAAACCACAATCTACCATGTGGTAAAAATGTCCTTAGCTAGTTTGGTCAAAGAGACATCGTATGAATCTACCAATTCGTGATGGTGTCCATAAAAATTACGGAGTGTCAATTTTAATCTGTCCTATAAACTGTCCGATAAACGTCAACACGAAATTTGTATCATAAATGTGTTCATTTACAGCAACATCAAGAGAATACAAGAACTTTGCTTCACACTGTCGATTTTTAATTGGATATGAAAAGTTCGTAGTGTGTTATATATCAAGAATATTTTTTTGTTTGTTCTGAAATGTGAATTGTAAAATAAATGCAGAAATATCTTAAGTAAGCCAAAACAAAAAATATATAAACAATAAGACTGGTTTGTTAAACAAATTTGGTCTTAACCACTTGAAATAAAAAAACAGAATATCGATATTTTTTTTCTTTTTAACTAATACCTCTTGAATCACAGAAATTATTGGGAAAAATACAACATTGAACTGTTTTTGTCATATGTCTTGGTTTCAAACTCCATTTAAAACATTTCCATAAATGATTGTCGGAAAAATTATTTCGGACTAACATTGGTGTCCATTTTTAGTTTAAGAACGGTTAAAACAAATAAAATGATGTAACACAGTATAGTGGAGTGACAATTCGGGAAAAGTCGCTTATTTAAAGAGTTTAATGGACCTAAATACCTTACGGTTGAAAATTCACATGAAGATAGAATAAACATTATACTTTCATTTTAGCCCTATCGTAGAGTTTTCCAACGGTGCATTTTTATTTTTTTTTTGTAAAAGCGCGTTAAAGTGTGATTTTTGGATTTTTTTCTTTTTCATTTTCAAACATGTGAACGCTTATAATAAATTCCCCAATGAAGATATCATTAAAAATGGTATCATATAAAAGAGTGATGTATCAGCTTTTAGTTGACTTCAAACTTTAATATCATATGAACATATAAATTGAGTGAATTGGACGATTTTCAGATGAATGTCACATTTTTTTCAACTTTACCGTCTGTCAAAGTATCTTGCATTTCTTATACATATCACCAATAGTAAGTTTTCACACAAAATAGTGGGACAACCAATACTGAAAGAAGTTTTGATGTTTAAAAGCACATAAAAATCAACTTTTCAAGCATTTTTATAAAACTCATCACATAGCAGTAGTACTACTCAATTTTTATCTCAATAAGTCATGTCACGTTCCCCTTTCCTATTTTCCTTTGTCATATGAAATGCAATGAATTTAATATGCATTTAATTTTTTCTTAAGTTTTAGAAAAAAAGAATATATATTTAGTATCAATAGTTGTCTTTATGTGCTTGAATAAGTACAGATGCTATGGTTCAATAACTTTTGAGGTGCTTTTATTCTTCCTTATTTTCAAAAAGACTAATTTTAACCACATTGGAACAACTCCGAAAAAAATCCGGAAAATAATTGTCAGTGCTTATTCCATTAAGTAAGAACAAGTAAATTAGCTTAGATCGTGTTTTAATACTTTACATGTCAAAGAAGAAAACATTTTCATGCATTTGAATTAGTAAAAAAAATATGCATGGAACGATGAATCAACTTTCGTTAAAAAACGCTTCATGGCATTACCATGACTGTTGTAAAATGTCTATTCTGGAGACAAAAGTCATACAACAAGCTAAGCAATTAAGGCATGTCGAGTCATTTTAGCATACCGATATTGTTTTAAATAACGCAAATTATCAGGCGGACCATCCAGTGATGAGTTTATTCTTCATAAATAACTTCAAGGACAATCCGCTTCAACATTCAGTATGCATTGTTAACAACTTGATGAAATTAAAAATAATTTGCTTCTGATGCTTCAAATTAATCGGGACATGTTGTTGCTTTTCAAAAACTGCTAGAAAGTCGACATGATGATCTGTTTGCAAAAGAAAGATCAAAATATTTTCGTTGTCTTTTGGTTTACCAGTTACAATTGTTACAGATATTGCATTTTGCGAAAAAAAAAATTGTGAAAAGCTGCTTACGATCGTTCGAATTTTCAAATTATTGATATCTTTACAATGTATGCAAACCTCTCTGAAATGTATACTTTAGCTGAGTGTGTGATATTCCTTTATGAAAAAGCCGTACATCCCTGATCAGATAGATGATATTGGTATTGTTCAAAGCCTTTATGTAAAATGGTACAACAGTTATCGAGATTTGGCCAATGACTGCTTTGATATGAGCGTCACTGATGAGTCTTATGTAGACGAAACGCGCGTATGGCGTACTAAATTATAATCCTGGTACCTTTGATAACTATATACACCACTGGGTCGATGCCACTGCTGGTGGACGTTTCGTCCCCGAGGGCATCACCAGCCCAGTAGTCAACACTTCGGTGTTGACATGAATATCAATAATGTGGTCATTTTTATGAATTTCCTGTTTACAAAACTTTGAATTTTTCGAAAAACTAAGGATTTTCTTATCCCAGGCATAGATTACCTTAGCTGTATTTGGCACAACTTTTAGGAATTTTAGATCCTCAATGCTCTTTAACTTTGTTCTTTTTTGGCTTTATAAATATTTTGATATAATCGTCACTGATGAGTCTTATGTAGACGAAACGCGCGTATGGCGTACTAAATTATAATCCTGGTACCTTTGATAACTATATTAAACCCATAAAAAAGTATGTAGTAGTTTTCCAGTTGACAAATCTCCACAAAAATAAAATAAACATATACACATTTACAACTATTGGTCACCGTACAGCCTTCAACAATAAGCAAAACCCCTTACCGCATAGTCAGCAATAAAGGACCCGAATTGACAAATGTAAAACAATTCAAACGAGAAAAACAACAGCATTATTAATGTACAAAATAGTAAACGAACAACAAAAATGTAACAGCAACAAATGACAACTGTATATTAGGCTCCTCACTTGGAACAGCAACCTTCCAAATGTGGCGAGGTTAAAGATGTCAACGGGCGCCCAACCCTCCCCTTACATCGGACATTGGTGTATATTAAAAGAAGATGAGGCATGACTGCCAATTGACCAACTCTTCACACAAGAGACCAAATAATACAGATTTATACAACTATAGATTACCGTACGACCTTCAACAATGAGCAAATGTCATACCACATAGTCAGCTATCAAGGGCATCAAAGGGACAATAAGGTTGATTTCAAATGGTGGTAGATCCTAATTGTTCTTCAAGTCATTGAATGCAGATCAATTAGAGATTGTAACAATTTTTATGTGCACATGAAAATAAACATGGGTTGATAAGATTTGTAGGTAAATTTGTAACTATGCACCATCGCACTACAATTATTTGATTTGCAAGAACATGACGAAATATTTCTAGCGGGATCTTTTCAAAATATATAGAATGTGAAGCAATTTTGTGTAGAATCTGTAAATGCCTGAAGTGACAGATATGAGAATTATTCTGCCGCCTCTTTTTGCCAATGAAAAGATATTGAAAAGTTATTCCAGGTGTTGCATCATATGAAAGTCATGAAGTTATGTTTTATTTCTAATTAGGTCTTTTCCTCAGATGTAAAACATGATAAATTGTGATTTTAGACTGGAGGCGTTTCTTCAACCAAAGACACAAGACAGTTTTAAACTATTCACGACATATGCAAGTTTTAAAAAGTTATTGGACTCCTAATGTCTGGCACATTAACAGCAGCTCGCGCTCATACATGATGCGACACGTCTTCTCTAATCGCAATTGGAAAAGGACGACAATTACAAGGGGTCTGGGAAAACCTGCATGTATCAAAATTTGTCATTCTAGCGGGTTCTTATATTGACACATATGATGCAGTGAAAATCAGTTTACCACGGATTAAATGACCCCAGAAGCAATGGTCAATCAGTTCATGGTGGTCTGAATAAACTCATGAGTATTGTTGGCGCCATACAATGACATCCAACTTTTATTCTAGTATTCCGTTACCTTTTCAAATTGATGTATCCCTGTGAATCTTTGTTTGAAGTTCACATATATATCGGGATTTCAAGTTTGCTATATATTTCATAGTTTATAGATATAAGAAGTTATGGAATACAAAGCTTCTTTTTCATAGGTACTATTTCTGTACTAAAAATCTGTAGTACTAGACATTTACTTTTGATATTTAGTTTTATTTCTTTACTTTAAAATTATTGTAATATTTAGGTACTTGTATTTTACAGTACTTGATTTGTACTAAATATTTTGGTACAGAAAAAATACCAACAGTGATCACAGTATTCCATGTTTGAAAATCATAACTTTAAGAGATTTAACAAACAAAAACTTTCAAAATGCTGAAAATGTTACATGAGTAACGGAAGTAACCAAAAAGCTGTAGTACTTAAATTTCAATTACAAGTAGAGTACTGTAAAATACAGGTACCTAAATATTATAATAATTTTAAAGTAACAAAATAGTACTGAATATTAAAAGTAGATTTTTAGTACAGAAATAGTACCTACGAAAAAGTAGCTGTGTAAGACAACTCTCCATCCAGGTAATAATTTGTAAAAGTTAATCATTATAGCATGTATAAGTCAAAGTGTGGTCTTTACAATGGAGCCTTGGCTCACATCGAACAGTAAGGGCTCAAAAAAATGAGTAATGTAAAACCATTGCAACGGTCTAATCTATATAAAAAACTAGAAACGAGTAACATTTATGAACCACATGAACAAAAGACTAACATATCATTCATTGTTTTATAAAAAGGGGGACACTTCTTCTCAATGTGCTATCGGTCTAGTGCTGATTTATTTATTAATAAATTTAAAAAAAAATATACTACAGTGTCATGAACATAAAGACTAATTTTTGTAGTTCTAACATCCTTTTAAGTTTAAATATTCAACCAAGAATTTTAAACATTTTTGTTTATAAAATCATGGATCAGGTGTTAACTTTACAGTTCTTATCATGTCTTATTTCTCCTCTGTCCTTATTGCATTTTAACACAACTTCCCAAAAATATCTTTATAGGTGACCATATATCATTGCATAGCTGAATTTTAATTATGAATATTTTTTGTCGATAATTTTCGTAAAGATATTTGTTTCATATTCTTACATGTTGCAAGCGAGGGAATGTATCACTAATCCCTGTGTAATCGGACATAAATATGACTAGCTGTATGTGTGGAGTATTCTTAGCGCATGCATTCATCGAAAAAAAAATCTCAGTTAGCATGAGAGACTACCGAGAAATTGTCCAAAATGTCTAAAATTTGCGATTTTTTAAAATCCCCCATTCTGACCTATGACCGCAGTTTTCAAAAATCTGCACCACTTTGGCACTCTACGACATGCCTTAATCAAAGGATATTACATTTATCTACAAAGTAATACCAAAGTTTACCGTGATATATTTCGATCCATTAAACTTTCAAATTTACCTTATTTTTATATTAGAAATAATATTTTGTTAAAAGCTGAATCATTACACATCTATTGACATGATGTACAATTCGCCTTTTCGAAATCTAAAAGTCTGTGAGTAATCTCACCAAAATGAAAATAACGTTATGTCATTTAATAGCAGAATTTTACTGTTTATCATGTTTTGAAGCAATCGCAACTTTTTGGTTTACGCTTTTGAACATATTACCCAGAATGTATTAGATTTTGAAACGACGAATTTAAGTATTTAAAGCTTCTGTACTTTCAAAAATATTAGGTATAATAAAGTTTATTTTAAAATATATTGTAATAAGCTAACATGTTATTGATTGTAAATATATAAAGTAGGAATTTAGTCAACATACCTATTCTGTATCGTATCATCACAACAAGTAGAACAACAAATAGAACTACCATTGCCAAAATTCCAATCACAACATAGATTATGATATTGTCTTCGTCTTCATCTGCAAATTATTATTGTATTTCTCAAAGTTTTTTCAACGATTATATTTACAGTTATATTTCCTATATAATGATTTAGAGATTCACAAAGTGAAAAAAATACCCATATATGGTATTTCAAGATAATGAAATATAAATGATATACAAAAGCATATTGTAATATGACCGTTTATTATCGTGTATATGGTTTCAATTATTATGAAGGCTGATCCAGAAAAACGTTTTGAATGTATATAATCTATCAACTTTTACTACACATGATCGTTACCACTGATGGTTAAATATAAGTTTCCGAGGGTATCACCAGCTCAATCGTGAGTAGTTCGGTATTATCATGATGTATAGCGAACATATATATTTAAAAAAAAAAATCTGTAGATAAATTTTCAAAATATGAAGAAACTAATATTTCGGCTCCTGAAGACACAATTGTTATACGGTGGATTTTTCTAATAATTGTAACTCATTTTTTACTCATAGACCTCTTTAATATTTTGATTTATATTTCTTTGACTTTCAAATGGTCGGTATGACTGTTCGGATGAAGGTGGATCAAGAGGCGTGCTTTAAATGACTTATGATCTGTATCGAGTGCTTTATGACACTTGAAGCATTGAACAAACGCCAAACAGGTCATTGATGATCAACATTACAATATTTACTCTGACAGGAATTCTAAAATTCAACAAACATTATTTTTTCTGTGATAAAGATAGTAATACTCGATTGGACGATAACTATATGTTCATTACTGTAATATTTACAAACATTTTCTGCTGTACACAACATTGGGCCTTTCGAACTCGTCCGATCCGCTCAGTCGACAAAGTGGTCATAATGTGATTTGCATTTTGTATTCTAAAGAGCATCAATAAGTTATAATTTTAGATCGATACTATCCAAATGAAAAAAAATATATGGTGAGAGGTATAGATATATAGATCGATAATGATTGCAGGTACATGTACATTTGTTCAAGGAAAGATAATATTTATAAAGGTTGATGTTAATAATTTATAGTGGGAGTTTTTTTTCTCATTTGCTTTTCCCCCGACAAATGAGACTGTAAAATATGGGGCCCCGTAGTTGCTTCCCTGGGCAACTGAGGTTGATGTAACAGATGATTGTTAATAGAATATGTTTAATATGAAAAAAAAACTATTTTTAATTTTGACAGATATTTGTTTTATCATGTTATTTCAATCTGAATGTTGTAAAATTCACCTTTAATACAACATATGATCCAACATACCATTTATTGTCAATTGCAAGCAAGTAGATTGCGGATCATTGTTACCAAATGAATAAATAACATCACAGCAAAGATCTTGTCCAGTTTTGTCAATTGATGGAACTAAATTCAATGTTCCAGCTACAGTATAACTTTTGTCAATGATATCATATGATTGTAGTACAGTTATCTCGTTTGTATATTGCCTATCTTGGATTCTCATTGATAAGGTCGGAGCAGGGTATCCATTCGACGAGGAACAAGTCCATTTTCCAGAAGAACCAGAAATAAGGGTTGAAGGACCTGTCAGTGTTGGAACCCTTGGAGCAACTGAACAGATACAATTATGAAACATTAAACATAAACGTTGATACATAATGACCTTACATATATACCTTAATACTATGCATTCATTTATTTTGTTAGTTATCAATATTTGTTAATTTAAATCAAAACTTGTTTCGTAGTGTCCTGATTTTGTGACTTTACAAAGTATGCATACATCATTATTGCATTTTATTGAACACAAACATTCGCGTGTATTCTTTTACATGTTTTATTTATAAAAAAAGTATAATTATTTCCCCAAAATAATTATACTTCTGTTTAAAACAGCTGTCTTGTAATTAAATTTATTAAGGCGACACAGGTTTACCGATGTCTTAATCTTTTAAGGAAGAGACATACATTTAGAGAATCGCATTTCCTCCGACAGAAGCTAGACCAGATGTGTCGACAGGATAATTATCCCTTGCTATGAAAGCAGCATAGTCATGTGAAATAACATTCACTTAAATGTCAAAATGGGGACAAGGAAACAATCGGTAAAATTACAGATCAGACGAAATAACTTAAATATTCTCCAATATTAAAACGTCGTATAAACGAATAAGCAGTGCACATGTTGTTGTATTGGTCAGTTGTATAAAATGTAATAAAAGATTTTGCAACGAATGTATAATGTCAAAAAAGTTACTTTTGTTAACATCTTCTGCAATACTGTAAGCGTATACGTACAATATAATTCAATATATGTTGTCGACGCAAGAGGGTTCTGTAGGTAGTCGTTATGAGCCTGACACTCAAACACTTCAAGGTGGTCTTCTAAACCAGCAACAAACGTCAACGTTGTTCTTGTCACCCCAATACCTGCAAATCTGCTTATACCAGTTGTGATTATATTGTCATCTCTCAGCCAATTCACTGTAGGTAAAGGATTTCCACCCGTTGAACTGCACGATAATGTTACCGTATCTCCTAAATCATAGCGTTGTGATCCAGTAATTATTGGTTGACCTGGAGGTTTGTTGGAAGCTAGAATGTATAAAAACAACAGAACTAGATGTTTTTGAAGTATACTGATATTTCTATATGAAGATAACTTCAAATGCAAAACATACTTAAGCTTGAAAACCGGTTTGTTTTAAGAAAATCATCTGAAAAGTTAGATTAAAGGGTGTTTGAAATTTCCGGATATTTGTCAATGGGGGACACATATTCGCCGTTTTTACACATCTATTTAAAACCAAATAACCGCAGTTTTTAATAATTTTTATCAAAATTAATTGCATTGTAGATGAATAGTAGACATTTCAAAGGTCTAAAGAATTCAAAGTTAGGGCATTCAGTCAAATATTTACTTAGAAATACTTCTTTGAAATCGTGTTTTTTATTCAGGAAATTGTCCGAAAATCGTTGTCCGATTTTCGGTCATTTTCGGTAGGAGTCGCAATTTTGTCTCAGTTTTAAAAAATATTATATTTGTTATAAAAATATAATTTACGGGTACATTTCTTCCATTTCAGCCATCCTTTGAAGTTTTTACACCTCAAAATCCTTAAACGGCGAAATTGTGTCCCCGGCGAAAATGCGCACCCCACTCTAAAGATCTTATATTAATGAAAATATAAATTTGTAATTTTAAACTTTAAGAGGTACGCTGTCTGTTTCAACTTAAAAACATTCAGCTTATGTTTTTTGCGTTTTGATAGTATTTTTTATAATTGTTTTATTTATAATGAAACATAAACATTTTTTTTTTATTTCATGACTAATAAGTTGTTGTGTTTGTTTATCTGGAAACTGTATTTGGTTTTAGTTTCTGAATGTTTTTTTTTTTATATTTTAATCATGTTTATATGTAAATATTGTAAATATGTCAACTTCTAGAATAAACATCCGTGTACAGATTGAGCAATATACTCATCATAGAAACCAGGATTAAATTTAGTATTGACGCTAGACGCGCGTTTGGTAAACACAAGACTTATCAGTGACGCTCGAATCCAAAAAAGTTAAAAAGGCCAAGAAAAGTACGAATTTGAAGAGCTTTGAGGACCAAAATTCCTACAAGTTTTGCCAAATACATCTAAGGTAATATATTCCGGAATTTATCTACGATATTCCAGAGTTGTTTATCCGTGATAGAGGATTCCTAATTAAGATAGATATTTAGCAAATAATGCAAGGTTTCTAAAGTGTACAGTTGAGGTAATCACTTCGAAAATTTCACGAATGTCAATAGCAATCGGTTGACTGTTACATGTGTTACGGAGTATTTTTTCGCAAACGACAACAAATATTTTCAAACCCGTCCTGTTTTGTTCCAGCTTTAAATCACTGAATTAGACTTATTACTGAGTTTGTCCTTACTCGAGCTTCATGACGACATCAATGTGTAAGGCAGGATCTGCATATCTTTCCAGAGTACCCGCGATAGCCCGCTGTAATATATGTTGTTTAGGCTTTTACTTTCTATTTCGTATACGGTATCAGTTTTTATTGTCTATTAATTTACTTTCCGTGGCGCTGCCGGTTGCATCGGTTTCCGACTGATGGGTACAAATATTCCTATGGCGCCAAAACACTTTTGCGTGTTGCCCTCCATCTTTAAATTTCCATAAAAACATATATAGCCATATGTTGTTACAACCTTTTCCCTTGTATAGTTTAACCATTGGTTAAACGAGTTAATGTTTCATAACATCGTCATACATTACTATAGAACGAAAGACATACGACAGATAAAGATTAGTATTCATCACGTTAACAGGGTTACACGTTACCAAAAGAGCTTCTAAACCCCCAAAAACATTTTAAAAACAAAAAGTTGGAGATGTAACAGAATAGATTATATACAGAAATGACAATACATACGGCTAAAAAGTAGATATGTAGTTTTCACAAGTGGTCTCTGGAGAAAACCATTATCCGCCTGGCATTCATATATACCTCTAGATTGTCATATGCAGACGTTACAAAGGTTAATGTTGTTGTTGTCACATTTTCAAATATGGATGAGTTAGTACCAGTACTAATTAGATTACTATCTTTCAACCAAACAACTGATGGTGCAGGATTTCCTCCAGTAGAACTGCACGTAAGAATAACTGTTCTTCCTTCTTCAATTTCTAACGCGTTAATTGTTTGAGGATCACCTGGAACTTTTCTCAAGGATGCTAAAATAGTAAACAATAAAAAAAAACTCATACAAATAATCTGTATTTAAGACTTATAAGTAGCAATCAGTTCACATCCAGTGGATTAATTATAAAACGATATGAACAGTATAAAAACATGGCCTTGTGCAATACCGAAAAATCTACGGATTGTGCTACCGTCATTTTGCATATAAATAATATTCATTTTGGTAAAGATTTACAGATAAGAAAATCAATATTTATACCAATGAAAATAATATTCAAATACCAAATTACAGTGTTGATTCGGTAACCTTTTAGAATAATACAATTTAAGGATTTATTAAATAAGCCGGATCGTATCTTAATTTTCGGGCCTTTAAACAATTAAGATAACCAAGAAAAAAGTATCAGGATCATCAATAGTCAATAATAGTACTAAAAACGGAGGAAAAAATATTTGATAAAAAGACCTAGATGGAAATTATTTCTTTTTGAACCAGAAATGTAACAAATGTCTTGTTAGAGAAACATATTAAAATCAGGAGACGTGAAAATATTGCAACGATGAGGAATATCCATCAAAGACCATTTAAAAATATTATAAACACCAAAATAGCTACATACGAGTATATACATGCTAACGTCCGACCATATTCGAATCAGACTAATAAGTCATAACTGGTTAAACGTCATTTATAACATATTCAACCTCGACGCTGTTTGCGGCTGTCACAAGTCTGGAGTCTCAGGCCTTTGTTATACTGTAAGATTTTTAATTTTAGTTTCGTGTGTTATTTTCGGAGTTTAGTATGACGTCCATTATCACTGAACTAGTATACATTTTTGTTTATGGGCCAGCTGAAGCACGTCTCTGAGTGCGAGATTTTCTCGCTGCATTGAAGACCAATTGGTGGCCTTCGTCTTTTGTCGCCTCCTTGGTAGTGTTGTTGTCTCTTTGGCACATTCCCAATTCCCAGTCTCAATTTTATTAGAAAATATTTCATGTGTATTTGATAAAAAAAATCGATTAACCTGCCTTTTACATGTTTTTTTTTAATGCAAATTTCATATCTAAATACAAGAGCATGATGCATATGTTGTAAAAATGTAACTACCGAGCGGAATAGTAGACAAGGCTGCAAATTAACAAAGAGTTCTAAATAAAATAATTTATTATGCAGGAATATTAATTTCAATTCTTCAAAGTCAATATATAATTCACACAATTTAAACCAAGTCAAAGAACCTGCATAATGTCAGTGTTTAGACAAAAATAACAAATAGCAATAAATATACGTTTCAATAATAAAATGAACAATTCCAAACTTAGGCCAGGGTTGGGCTAAAATAGTTTCACGGCAAAAACGCCACCGTCAAATACAATGTGTAACGGAATTCACCGTCTCTTTACACAATTAATACCTGAAGATGTGTAAATAAATGCTAAAATAGCTTAACTTTACTTCTTATATAAATTCACAATGCCAAACGTGAAATAAATAGGTTAGGAGAACGAAAACATCCGATCTCTGGGACAGTTAAATTTCAACTTACCAAGTTGTTTACGTTTGTAACCAAGATGTCATATCACGGACTATTTCCCGTAATTACTTACATTTCGCGGATCTCGTATACGCGATCGTTACACTGACAAATATGCATGACCATTAATTATATACAATAAATAGTTTTATTCCATAATAACAATATTTCAATAAGCACACCCGGAATTAAATCCCGTATTTCAGAAATAACTTCTTTGTTGTGAAAAGAACGACAACTCTTGCACTAAACATGGAACTACGGTTTGGCGGAAAATGTGTCAACACAGTAAACTCTACAAAAAAACGTTGATTAATAAATTAAACAAGACTAAAATGTGCTTTACCAGGTCTGTCATACCTTTACACAAATTGGGCAAACAGAAATAATACTTAAGGGATGAGATTTCATGAGAAATCATTATTAAATATCGAGGTTTAACCAAATACCATTTCAGTTTCACAACACTACCCCCCTTAAAGAATACATTTCGTCCCCGAAATTCTATAACTCAATTAACAAAAATAGAATAGTATGCTTATTGAACATAATAATATCAATAAAAAACAACCCACATATCATTGAATAGGTTTGACGCTGAGAACTTCTTCTCCTTTAAGCATCACATAAAATCTATATATACACAATAACAATGAAAAGTGTTTGAGGACTTCACCTCCTTTAAAACACTAAAACATCTGACAAAGCAAAGACAAAATTGGTATTCAAAATTAAGAATCAATAAAAAAGGTAAATTATTACAGCTCCAAATGAAACCAAATTTCATTCAATATCTATATACTGATTACCTAAAAATTAATTTTCAAATTTTTGTAAAGATTACGGAAACCAATTTTGTCAACAAACATAACAAATACATAAATATGACATTTAAATAAAAATCAAGATATTGGCTAAAACAATTTTTTTACTACATATCCTTTTAGCTTTTTCCTGGGCCTCTCATTTTCTTTTTCTTCCTCGGAATCAAACTCGTCCACTCTTAGTTTTCTCCTCAAAACTTCCACTTCATTATCCTTGTGTCTGAGTTTTCTTTCTAGTTTTCTAATCAAGTCATCCTTTTCTTTTAATTGCATCCTGCTTCCTTCTTCATCCTTCCTTAATTTTCTCTCCGCTAACTTTACCTCCTCTTCCTTCATTTTCAATCTATTCTCTAAACGGGCGATATAGTCCCCAAATCTATTAAGCTCAGCCTGGTGACTGCCTTTCATAACATTTACCTCAGCCTGAAGCTCTCTGAAGGTTATAAATGTTTCTTCAGTCTGACATGAATTATCTGTTATATTAAATTCCCCGCTATCTTCCCTGATTTCTATGATTGATTCGACAACTTCTGTAACAATATATGATTGATCCTTGTATGTGGCATCACATGATGTGTCAATGCCCAATTTCACAAAATATGGGTTTGTAGATTTTATTATACAGTTGCTATTATTAGACTGAATACCAAGTTCTTCCAATTTATCAAGGTGTGGTTTATAAGATAGAATATGTCTGTCCATGTTCCTTCTGGTATTTCCCCGGAAGTGACAAATGTTGCAATGGAATGGTACCTGGTTTTCCTGTACATGGCTAAGTAATATATGCCAAATTGTATCCCTCTTATTTCCTTCGTACAAACAGTCAGTCCAATTACAATTATAAATTTCAGACATTTTACTGAAATAAAATAAAGACTTGAAAGAAATGAGAACAAATAATTGACAGCAGGTACCTTGACTTGGACATCTTACATTCCTTTCTGGACAGCAACAGCCCAGGCTGGAACATCATCAGATTGATATTTCTTTAACTTATCATGATGAACAGTCTCTGATTTGTATCTATTTTTTATTTTATAAAGTACAGGACTCAAAATATCTACTATTACAAATGGACCAGACCATCTTTCGTTTAGTTTTTTAAATATGTTATTAAATTTGTAAACAAGTGATCCTTTACAAAATTGATTTTGGGATATACGGCTGTCGTAATCTTTTTTCTGTCGTACAGCAGATGAACGGAGATGTTCACGTGCTAATTGGTAAATTTCCTCCAATTTTGACCTCATCTTGGACACGTAAGTCTCAACTTCCATTGATTCATTACAATTTGGAAAAGGGAATATAATTTGAGGGGGTAAAGTAATCTCCCTGCCTAGCATTAACATGTTAGGGGAATAACCTGTAGCTGGATGTACAGTACTTCTATAGGCTGCCATTAAAATACCAATATGTAAATCCCAATCATTAGCATTTTTATTAACAAAACTTCTAATCATTCCCTCAAGCGTGGCATTAAATCTCTCTATGATGCCATTAGAGCAAGGTCTATAGGACGTAGATCTTGTCTTATGTATTTCCAATAATTTACAAACTTCTGTAAAAATTTTACTCTCAAAATTTCTCCCTTGATCGGAGTGGAGTTCCAAAGGAATACCAAAACGGGAAATAAATTCATGGACAAGCTTTTCAGCAACCTTTTCAGCTTGCTGGTGTGGAAGTGGGAACGCCTCCATCCATCTAGTAAAATGGTCTCCAATAACTAATATAAATTTATTATTTTGACGGGTATGGGGTAAAGGACCAATAACATCAATTGCAACGCGGTCCAATGGATAACCCACAGTGTAACTCTGTAAAGACGCTTTAGGTTTTCTATTTAAAGCCTTAAATCGATTGCAAACAGAACAAGTGTTTACATGTGATTGGATATCCTCTCCCATCTTGTACCAATGGAAACAGTTTTTAATTTTGTCCTTAGTTTTATTTACACCAAAATGTGCAGAATACATAGTATTATGACAACTTGTCATTACTTCTTTCCTCAAGACTTTGGGAACTAATAACTGATAACTTTCACCAGTTGGTTGCAATCTTTTCTGATACAATACATTATTTTTTGTAATCAAAAGATCATAATTTAACCAATATTTTCTTGTTGATGGACTGTATGAAGCAATTTCATCTCTGTTTGGTTTACAATTATTATCTAACCATTTATGTACAGGCCCTAAATCACTATCTTCTTTTTGAAAATTTTCCAATTCTTTTGTAGTGTACCCACTAAGCCAATTTGAATCAATTAACTTAGAATTTTGACTTCTTGTGACAGCACAGATTTTTGAAACAAATGGGTTATCACTTAAATTAGTGACATTATCTACATCGGTTTTAAAATCTACCCAATCAGCATCCATAGATATGCAATTTTTACATTCAGGACTTCTAACTCCCTGTTTAATATGATCACAGAGTGATAAGTCATATTCACGACGTGAAAGCGAGTCAGCATTTTGGTGTTTAACCCCTGGTCTGTGTTGAATATCAAAATTATACTGGGAAAGGGTCTCAAGCCAACGAGCCAACTGCCCCTGTGGATCTTTAAAGTTAAACTACCATCTCAAGGATGCATGGTCAGACCTTAGCAAAAATTTTCGACCTACTAAGTAATGGCGAAACTGATGTATGAATGTTATGACTGCTAAAAGTTCTCTTCTGGTCACGCTATACCGTTGTTGTGGTTTATCTAATTTTTTGGACCCATAGGCAATCACCTTTTCCTTTCCATTTTGAATTTGAGAAAGTACTGACCCAATTCCAATATTAGACGCATCAGTATCCAAAATAAACTGACCTTCTGGTAATGGATACGCTAAAATTGGAGCTTCACACAAAGCTTTGCGTAATATTTCAAATGAACTTTGACATTCACTTGACCAATTAAAAGGAACATCTTTCCTAGTTAGTCTACTCAAAGGAGATGCTATTTCACTAAACTTGTGAACAAATTGTCGATAGTAATTACAAAGACCCAAAAATTGCTGGACTTCCTTGACTGAATTTGGAACCTGCCATTTACTAACTGATTCAACAATTTTTGGATTCGGACTAATGCCATTTTTACTAACAGTATGGCCTAAATAAAGAACTTGATCTTTAATGAACTCGCACTTAGAAGGTTTAAGTTTTAAACCAACATTTTGTAATCTGCCCAGAACTTCATCTAATTTATTAAAATGGTCTTCTAAATTTGAACTATAAATTATTATATCATCCAAATAAATCAAAAGGGTTTTCCATTGCATTCCTCGAAAAATTAACTCCATACATCTTTGAAAAGTTGAAGGAGCATTACACAATCCAAAAGGCATTTTAGTATACTCAAAAAGACCGTATTTTGTAATAAATGCAGTCTTATGTCGATCTTCTGGCGCCATTTCCAATTGCCAATAACCAGACTGAAGGTCCATGACTGAAAATATGCTAGCGCCGGCTAGACAATCTAAGCACATAGATATATTAGGAATCGGGTAGGCATCCTTGATAGTCGACTCATTCAATTTTCTGTAATCTATACACCACCTTACCGACCCATCCTTCTTACGAACTAAACAAATATTTGACCTCCAGGCTGATGAAGAAGGTTGAATGACCCCCCTTTCCAATTGGTCTTTCAAATATGCCTCTTCCTCTCCTTCAAAATTTTTAGGTGTACGTCTCAAAGGTTGCCTTGTTGGTGCTGCCCCTGCAGTATCTATTTTATGTTTGATAAGGGAACAAGAACCCAAGTCAAGCTTATCTTTTGCAAAAGCACCCTGATTTTTCAATAGAACTTTAGCTAATTTCAATTTTTGCCCTTGGTCACTAATCTTCTCGCAACTTTTCTGATAGAGTTCAGAAAGAAAATCTGGTAGTTTTGGAATTTCGGCCTCAATTTCAAAACTATCAGTTTTGGTACTCAACACTTTAGGACTTCTCCAATTTTCAGGAATTACTGGGGTATCTATTAGGTCCCCTTGACTTATGCCAATACAAAAATCTTTATATAAAACCGAATCATACAATTCAACATCAGCATTGTTGTCAATGAACACCTCAAATTGTTCAACAGGATGTAATTCACCTAATAAATAGTTTTTGCGAATTCTAATAGGATACTTTTCTACATTTACTATTCTAACAGGAATAGTCTCCTTATAGGGATCAACCAATGACCTAGCAACTATAATTTGTCTTTCATCTATAAAGACTGGTTCAACACTACAATAACGGGAATCAAGTATTTCTGAATTAATACTCAAACCTGGTAAAATAACCTCTGAATTAGCCACCAATGTTGTAAAAATGTAACTACCGAGCGGAATAGTAGACAAGGCTGCAAATTAACAAAGAGTTCTAAATAAAATAATTTATTATGCAGGAATATTAATTTCAATTCTTCAAAGTCAATATATAATTCACACAATTTAAACCAAGTCAAAGAACCTGCATAATGTCAGTGTTTAGACAAAAATAACAAATAGCAATAAATATACGTTTCAATAATAAAATGAACAATTCCAAACTTAGGCCAGGGTTGGGCTAAAATAGTTTCACGGCAAAAACGCCACCGTCAAATACAATGTGTAACGGAATTCACCGTCTCTTTACACAATTAATACCTGAAGATGTGTAAATAAATGCTAAAATAGCTTAACTTTACTTCTTATATAAATTCACAATGCCAAACGTGAAATAAATAGGTTAGGAGAACGAAAACATCCGATCTCTGGGACAGTTAAATTTCAACTTACCAAGTTGTTTACGTTTGTAACCAAGATGTCATATCACGGACTATTTCCCGTAATTACTTACATTTCGCGGATCTCGTATACGCGATCGTTACACTGACAAATATGCATGACCATTAATTATATACAATAAATAGTTTTATTCCATAATAACAATATTTCAATAAGCACACCCGGAATTAAATCCCGTATTTCAGAAATAACTTCTTTGTTGTGAAAAGAACGACAACTCTTGCACTAAACATGGAACTACGGTTTGGCGGAAAATGTGTCAACACAGTAAACTCTACAAAAAAACGTTGATTAATAAATTAAACAAGACTAAAATGTGCTTTACCAGGTCTGTCATACCTTTACACAAATTGGGCAAACAGAAATAATACTTAAGGGATGAGATTTCATGAGAAATCATTATTAAATATCGAGGTTTAACCAAATACCATTTCAGTTTCACAACACTTACATGAAGACATCTATAAAGTCTCTTTTTACCATAATGCGCTTTCAGGTTTGTGCTCTTAGGTTCATGCAGATTTGTTTACTCTAATATATGACTGGATGTGAAAGTTTGAATATAAAGGTCGAACATATTACCTTCTTGCACTTTCAGTACGATAGGATCACTAATAGACTGTTGCTCTCCATTATTAGCTGTGCATCTATAAATACCTTCATCGTCTTCCGTAATGCTATATATATTTAAATATGGTTTAACTGCAGAATTGACAACTTGTCTTCGTGCATTATTTGTCCCTTGAGATATTATTTCCGTATTTCCCCCAGCAATTGACGTTTTTGTCCAATACCATGCAATAGCCGGTGGTGTGCCTTTTATTTGACACAGTATGGTAACAATAGAATCGCCAGCTATTGCTGAATACGTCGTCAGTGATACTGTTATATCAAAACCACCTGTAAATTAGAAATGTATATTCAAATTAAGTGTTTGCCTCCATTCAGAATGTTATACGAATTATACTCAAGGACAAACATCAACAAAAATACATCCACAAAATAAAACAAAGCCCAACAAATCATTACACTGAAAATTTAAATTTCAATTTCATCTAACCAGCAGATATTGACAGTGAATGCATTGAAATACTCAAATCTTTAGATTTAAATTGAGTAACAAAATGTAATTTATTGTTCGAAATGACCGAATATTTAAATACAGGCGTTATAATTATAAGATTATATTTACTCGTCAATAAATTCAAAAGACCTAAGTAATGTTTTGACATATTGTTTTTTTTTCTCGAAATAAAAGCAAAATGCCTTTCAAACGCTCCAACTTTTTTATATAGTTTTCTGCAAACTCTTTATTGCGACTCATATTTGAAGGCAATTCAACTAAGTACATGTACCTACAATTGCAACAATATACTTCAGAATTTATTTGCATATGCTTTTATGATACTGCAGGAACAACGTAAGTTCAAATACGAAACTAGGACCACTGTTGGACACATGTTAACATTGATTACACCCGGATATGTGTTTGTCTCAATCGATTGATGACTTTCGAACAGCGGTATTCTACTGTTTTTTTGTTGTTTTTTTTTATCTAAAATCTGATTTATTGCACTATTGTTGTTATAATGAATACCATGTCTACAGCATTTGACAGGGCACCCTTGAGGGTTAGTTTTACTGAAAAAAACAGGGAGATCGTTCAGTAAATTAATAATAATAATAAATGGTTAGATTTACATGTAGCAATATCATGTATACAGATTACTACATAAATTAACTTCCGGAAAAAATTACATTCGTGAACCGCTTTGACTCTGTATAGATGCTAGTGGACCTGGTCATGACCTATTAATGATCAAGGATCGCACGATGGAGGCAAGTAAACAAGCGAAGCAGTTTATATATATATTAATTATTAAGGTGTACATACTTGGTTGCGAATTGAAGTACATTATATTAGTTTATTTATTTATGATATATTAAATGAAGGATGCTTCAAGGATAGTAGGGGTTTAATCTTTTATCACTGATCATGATCATGACGAAGTCCACAACACGTGATATTAAGATTAAATAATGTTGAGACACATGTATTGCTGAATAAATATAGCATATAACATATATGCAAGAATGATAATTATATGTTCAAGCTTACTTCTTTCCAAATTTTACCATGTTTACCAACTGAAAGTGTTGAAAATCTTTTTTGAACAGGGCATATACATCAAAATTTGTAGTTTTATAATTTGAAATGTGGGTGCACTTGTGGAAAAAAAAATGAAATGAGTGTCACCAAAAGATTTATATCATAAAAATTGATATCACAGATTTGATATTCTATGATGAGATTTCTGTATTTTAGGATATGATGACCTACATGTATTTTAACTTTATTTAATAGTATTTTGATATTTTCCCAAAAAGTTTTAAAGTATTGACATTCTAGAAAAAAATGTTTATAATCTTCTGTTACATTACATAAGTCGCATTTACTGTCTTCTTTTATCTTCCATTAAAAAAGCAGTTGTTTACAAGGAAGGATATGATGCAGCAATTTCCATTTAAATATTTTTAATCTGTTATCTTTTAAATAAGTAAATACAAAGTTTAGCATTGATTTTATTGGCATTAAAGAATCTAAATTTAGTACACGTTTCCATTTAACGAAACCTGAAGGCGTGTCTTCATTTCCACTATTAATGTGTGTGTATATCTCATGTATCTGTTTTGTTTCCATTACTTGTAAACTTATTATCTTATTTTTTTTCTTTTGTATTAATGCAAAGGTTAAGTTTATTTTTTAACTTGATTTTTATTGATTTTTCTGATTTAAGTACCTTGAGCCATTCATTTGGTATAGCATATTTAAGTTTTGAAATTTCAAACATTAAATTGGATTTTGAGGATATTTTATTAGATATTATTTCTTAAAAGATATTACCATTTTGGTCAATTATATCATTAACATATATAATACCTTCTTTTATCCATTTTATAAAAACTAAACACTTTCCTTGAAATTTTATCAGTTTGTTTCCCCATAAGATTTGTTGTCTAATATTTTAAAAATTCATATTGAGTTTGGTATTTAAATTTTGTACTTTGAACCAAGACTTTACAATTTCTAAGTAGAATTATGTAGGTTTTGTATAGAGTAAATGTTGTCTGGATGCATGTAAAGTAGCATGAAATTAGCACCATATTTATTAAAGTAAAATGTCGGAATTTCTTTCCAGTTAGCATAATCATCTGCAGTAAGTCTTTTGATCCATGCTATTTTTAGTGCAGTTATAGAATTGCCTATATCTGTCATCTTAAGCCCTCCATCAGTAGTATCTTTGCTTAGTGTGGTTCTTTGACTTTTTCTTGTTTACCATCCCATATAAAATTGTAGATAAGAGTTTAAAACTGTTGAATGAATTCATGTGTTAGGTTTGTGACTGAAGCTAAATATGTAAGGTTCGGCATAAGAAGAGATTTTACAACTTGTATTTTACCTATCATTGTAAGATTTCTTTTTTTCAATTACTTATTAATTTGTCACATTTCTGTATTATTTTGTCAGTATTCAGCTTATCACATTCAGCTCGTTCTGTTCCAAAATGAACTCCTAGACTTTTTATTGGTCCTTTATTCCATGTTATATTTTCAAACTTATCTTTACAATGTTTTAATTTTCCGAACCAAATGCGCTCTGTTTTTTATCTATTTAATTTTAAACCTGATAGTGCTCCAAAGATTTCAATAATATTAAGAGTGTGACGTACTTCATCTTTTGATTTTAGAAATAGTGTTGTGTCGTCAGCTAATTGAGAACAAAATTTCTACGGCAATAACAAAAATCAGGGAACTTAACGTGCAACCTTGCCTAATACCGCGTTTCATGTTATATGGTGATGAGACCCATCCATTGTTTAACATTCCACCGGTTATATCTTTGTACAGAGTTTTAACCCATTTAATAAAAGGATTTTAAAGGCCAAATTTCTTGAGTGCTTCAAACATAAATGGCCATTCCAATGAGTCAAAGGACTTGGAAAAATCTATGAAGAGCATTGCTCCTTCAATATTAAAGTATTCTGTATGGTCTATTATGTCTTGAATTTGACGAATGTTGAAACCTATCTACCTATTTTTTTTGTAACCGTTTTGGTCACTATGGATGATTTTAGTTAGTATTGGTTTAAGACGTTGTGCTAAAGAATATGCCATAAGTTTTGTGTCAACATTGAGTAAAGTAATTGGTCTATAGTTGTCCAAAAGAAGTGGGTAACCTTTTTTATATAATAAAGAGACTACTCCTATTTTTGTAGTGTGCTCATTTCTTCTTTTTGATAGCATGTGTTAGATACTTTAACAACAATTTCTTTTAAATTTGTCCAGAAGGTTCGATAAAATTCTACACTGAGCCCATCGATACCTGGTGATTTATTTAGTTTCATAGATTTAATAGCTTCTGTACATTCTTTTGTGGTAAGCCCCCCTTCTAGATTTTGAGTTTCCTCATGAGAAAGAGTTTTATCTACTTTTGTTTCTGTTATATATTGTTTTATTTCATTTTCATTAGGATTTGTACTTTTATAAAAAATTTCTTAAAAGTTTTTTTCTAATATAAAATTTCAGATGAATCTGTTATAATTTCTCCTTTTTCATTCGTAAGTGCAGAAATATTTTTATGAGTTTGTCTGGATTTTTCAAGGCCTATAAAAAAAATTGTGTTTTTTTTCTCCTTTTTCTGTCCATTTTACACGCGATCTAACCTGAGCTCCCTTTGCTTCATTTATGTAAAGGTTCTCTTGTTTTTTCTCAGCATGATTTATTCTATTTTGAACATTATTATTCTGTAAGTTTTCTACATTTTCATTCAATCTTTTTAACGACAGTTCTAATTTGATTATTTCATTTATATCTTCAGCTTGTTTTTGCCTACAGTATTTAATGGTTATGTCTCTTACTTCAGCTTTAAAAACATCCCACTTAAATCGAGGATCTACAGCCGTAGTAAGTATTTTTTGTTTGTAAGTTTGAATTAAATTATTAATGAGATTTTGATATTGTGTGTCATTCAATATACTGTTATTAATTGGGCACATGTATACATAACAATAAGTGTTGTGTATTGTAAAGATGCATACAGTATATATTCAACTTTTTCTACTAGACTGAATCTAAAGGTTTTATTTTTAATCTCAATTGTAAATAAAGCTTTAGCTGAAAAAATAATTAAATACTTCTATATAATGAGGTTAATTGTCTTAACGTTAAACTTAATCAATGTAAATAGTGACAAGTGTGACCACAAGTAGTAGTTTTACTGACATAATTATACATGTCATATGTACGGAACATAATACAGACTTAAAGATAAGCAACTCACATCTGAATATTGTAATGTTAGATGAAATTATACTTGAATGTCCACATGGATAATTGTCATACGCAGTCTCACATTTGAATTCTCTATATGGATATTCTGCGGATACATTATATCTCAATGTAGAGGTTTGTGTTTTCTGACACCTAAATGGAATAAAGCTTCCTTTCACAATGTCATTATTATTTTGCCATCCTTGAAAAATACCGGTAGGATTGTTACCACCATCTCTGTAACACCATCTTAAATCTTTAGCAGGATTTCCAACGTCGCCATTACAACTCAATGTTACCACTTCATGAGCATTATATATTAATTCTGGCTCAGGATTTTGTGTTAATACTGTTATCTGATTGATTCTGTTTGGTTCAACTGAATATGAATACAGAAAGAACTAAATTAATATGAATTATGATTATAAAATTCAATAAATTTTGAGGAGTCACTCTCTATTTAATGAAACTAGATCTAATAGTATTCTATACTTGGCTTCAAACCATTCAAATCTTGTATGATTTCACATTTTTTTTCATTATGTACTTCAACACTAGTCCATATGAATAATTCATCAAGACAAATAAAAAATATTCTATTATAAACATGTTAGAAATTATATGAATTTAATATGTTATGGATTGGTGGGGTAATGAATACATGTATGACATTTATGAAATGGCATGGTTAAGAAAAAGTGAGTAAACTAGAAATACTTAAAACTCACTGATCGAAATGCATTCATTTAATGTATTATTCAGTATGGTGCAAAACACATTTTTTTTTATTATCCCTTTCAACACTCCATGCCTTTATAACCTAGACAATCCATTTCATACTCAAATTCAGTTGAATACTAGTAATTTTAAGTCTTAAATGTCACTGAAATGTTTGGTATTTGACTTAAAACGTAACTGCTGGAGATAAACATTTTTATATTTATATATGCCAAACATTAGATCTTGGATTCATCTGAGTATAGTATACATACTCAATATACAGAATGTCAGTACTTGCATTTTTTTTTATATACAATGCATATGTATATATATCACTTAGTTTGGAAATGTAATGTTGATTATTTAACGCATCATAAAAATAAGTTGAAGGTCTTGTGATTTCTTACAGACATTTCCATAAAGAAAGATAAAATAATATCCACCGAACCAAGTTAAACATGCTAAAACTGCAGCATTTCCTTTCTTAGTACAAAGAAATGTATTGCAGTATTCATATAAATTGTACAATGTACACTGACACATGAAATTATGAATGCTGCATTTTACATTGATTAACTTTATATCAACAGACTCTTACCTGCTAATGTTACAGTGTCAGTTTTCTCTTTGTCGAGGGCCTTCGAAGTAGTTGATATTCCACTAATTTTACAACGATATGTTCCTTTATCTGTACATTTAACTGTACCAGCTGGTATGTCAAACTCTAAACCAGACGAAGAAGTGACTGGTTGCACATATTCTCTCTTAACATCGGCACGATTTCCCCATCCACTTTGCAGATGCCAGATTGTTTGATTATGCCAGTTAGTGATAGCGCCTGTTGTATCCAACACCACAGTTACTATGTCCTGATAAGTTCCAGATGAAGTATTTTTTGAAAGAACAACAGTATTTATAGATTTCCACAAGTTAGAGCTTTTGAGATTACATGCAAATTTCAGTTTTTCTTGTCCATATTTGGCATTTTTTGTAGTAATGATGGAAACATCTTGTGACAATGTCAAATCACCTGAAATAAACAAAACATGGATCATTTATTTTTTTTAAATGTAAATTTAGTGTGACATTGAAAACTTTCAAAAAGAATCCAAGCATTTTAAAAGTGTTGATATCCAGCTTCTTTTTCTACTACCGATACTACAGAAAACATTATCATTAATTGAAGCCAAAGTTTTACATTTTGAATTTGTGTTGTAAAATTTCAGATGATTTTTTGTTATTGTGATCATGCAAATGTTGACATTAAAAAAGCAATACTCAAACAGGTAAGTTACACAAATATTCAAAATCAATTAACCATAACTGATGGTACATGGCAACAATCTCCATGTGTCAATGCTATACAACTACATACCAACTATCATTGCCTTATCATAAGTCATTTCTTTTAAACAAACCTACATTATAAACACGAACGTTTAATTATGTAAAAGTTTCAAAGTCAATGAACCATGATGAGGGGAAGGAGCTATATAATCTCTATGGAAACAAGACTTGCAAATGCTAATAAATTTGCATACCAAATATCATTGACTTAACATTAGGGGTTAACCTTAAACTGATTTTTTTTACATAAATAAGGTCGTTAGTTTTCTCGTTTGAATTGTTTTACATTGTCTTATCGGGGCCTGTTATAGCTGACTATGCGGTATGGGCTTTGCTCATTGTTGAAGGCCGTACGGTGACCTATAGTTGTTAATGTCTGTATCATTTAGGTCTTTGTGGATAGTTGTCTCATTGGCAATCATACCACATCTTCTTTTTTATAATCACAAACTAATACATGTAAATGAAGTCTAAGTATTAAATAGACCATAGCTGAGGCGGGGACCAAATACTCTATATGGAAATAGGATGTGCTAATTCTTATTCAACTGCATACCAATTAACATTGGCCTACCACTAAAAACAGTTCCCCTTGACCTGACCTTATCACAAACTAATAATGGTAAACTACAGCAAAAGTGTTCAAGTCAATAGAACATGACTAAGGCGGCAGAGCCAAATTATCTCCATGGAAGTGAGATATTCCAATGCTTATACAACTACACCAGCATACCAAACATCATTGACCTACCACAAGTGGTTCACCACAAACTAGACCTAATTACAAACAAATACAATTGTTAACACCGCCACCAGACCAAGTGCAGAGATCCCTGAACAGTTTCTTACACAGAATAACTGTAGTCAAAGAACTTTGAATCGGTTATAGATTTAAATTTATGTTAAATGTTTTCCTTTTTTTTTTTGCTTTGGTGCAAAACACACTATGATGTTGCAAATTCTGTCAATATTAGGAATGAAAAATAAGATGAAGAGACGTGTAAGATTAATTGGTTCTGTCAATAGATGTTGATTTATGTTAAAAGTGATGGCACTATAAAAAGAGGAATTTTTGTGGAAATGATTCACGCCCCTGAAATAAAGGAAATGAAATATTTAATGTATAAGAATTGGGATTGAAATTGTTCTGTCCCAAGTCCCTAAGGATGTACACAGAAGCGAAGGGCAGAGTTATTGGAAGGGTGGAATACACCTAATCTTTATTAGTCCGCCATTAATTGACATCACACAGGTTCCCGTAAAATGTTTACGTCATAATACAAATTATCAGACGCCACAATGGAAAATTGATTGTTATATGACGTCAATAGTTCAAGCGCGACAGATTCTCTGTCAGCCGGGGAACAGTCATAAGGTTTATTACAGACACGATTGTAACGTTATTGGGTACTGGACTATTGGCAACTTATGAGTCATGACTTCCCTATTAATAGAAAGTAATAGTATACATCAAATCAGGTGGGAGAACAGAAAGATATTTTCAAATGACCAAATTGAGTCTTATATTAAATTCTTTAATTAATACTCTCATGTGGATTAAATATTTGTACACATGTCTCTTTACCAATAGATTATCTCCCCTTTCTTATTTAAATAAGTGAAGTGTTTGTCAAAATTTACAAACTGCATTAGCCATTATTTAGCTTAAATGTATATCAAAATAGGCAAAAATGATTGATATTAAAAGTGAGGTGTCTAAAACGTCACTCTCTTTGCGTGTAAAACTGTCTGTCTGCTATTCTTCAATTTTACAATAATAAAAAAAATATGTGTCACTTCTGTTTACAAAACTACCTAACAAATAACTCGTTTTGCACGTAACGTGTCGAGTGAAAATAAACTCACTAAACTCACCAAGCGTGATTATTAAAATCAATGCCAATAAATGGTGCGACATACAGAAACAATTTGCTATTGCATAAAAATTCTATATGTTGTTCGCTTCCTGTTTCTCTTCAATAATGGCGGTCATTACAAATTTCTATCATTGACCTCGGATTTAAAATAAACAGATCAACTGCACTGCTTATAATTGTTTCAATTTCTAAATTCCGAATAATGATAATTTGCTTGTTCAACTGAAATTAGTGATTTGAGTAATTGACGCGATGATAATAATAGCTCGCAAATATTATTGTAGGTTGCAATTTTGTAAATAAAGACAATGCAATTTCCCATAGGAAATCTCTGTGCAGCTAAAACTGTGACACTTTAATTTCATTTTGAAGTTCCGTGAAAAATAATAACCCAGAACGTCAAGTCTATATACACTACTTTTATATTCAAAGGTCAAAATATAGGGCTGTCCGGCATATTTTCAACATTTAGTTGCTCTGAACTTCTAAGAGTTTAGACTTATACTCGAATTATATATTACCAAAACCTCCATTTTTTTACTTCCTTAGAAATAAAATGTCGGAGCTACCATTTTTTTTTATAATGGTTCAATTCCCTAGTGATGTCTCTATGAGACCATACATGTATATGGGAACCAGTACGTTAACAAATTAACATATCTATCATGTCTATGAATATAATTTGGTTTGAGAAACAGCTGTATTTACAAAGTGCAACCTGTAGTGTGAACAGACCGGCTTACATTTACTTTTTTGGGCAATTAAATGACTTATCATCAAACCAACATCAAAAAGCCAACATGACCTAACATTATATACATAAAAATACTTTACATGGCGAGTAAGTGTACACACAACGTAGTAATCTTTAACTTTATAACAGACATAAAAATTTTGCAGTTTAAATATGGTTGTTTTTATATTTTAATATCAATTTAACCAATTTTTTTTTTCAGAATGTGGTTCGGTTTTGCCGTTTACAGATGCATATAAAAATATCTGTAGATAGCTATCTTTTTCGTTATGTTGAAAGCATATTGAGTACTGTCAATATTGCAAATGTATTAAAGAAGACATTAATTATCCTTAACAAAAGGAAGGTGTCTAAGTAAGACAAAACTACAATAGCTAACTACAGTACACATATTATTTTGTAAGTCGCACTTTTTTCATCTTTTAAAGTAATGTTGACGTGCCAACATATGACCTTGCTCCTAAATCGTTGACAAAATTGAAATACATGTGTTTAACTTTATGATACGTAGGTGTGTGTCGTCCTATAATCGTAGTATTACACATTTTATACATATGTACGGGCATACAATAAAACCAATTCTTTTGTACGGTTGTACAATTTGAGGTATGCGTACTTTTGATACAGCTACATGTAAGAAAATAAATGAATATATTTTAGAAAGGTTTTTATCTATTATTTTAGAACTTGTTAGATTTTCTAATTTTTTTTACTGTTATCTTCTCAATGTTAAATCATTGACGTAGACCATTTCTTTTAAGATTAAGATTTGTTTTTCGGATGCACGAGGGTACGATTGATATTGGTCGTAATTGCAACTATCTGCATCAAATAAAAAAACTGTTTCATTAATAATAGATATAGGAAGATGTTGTGTGAGTGCCAATGAGACAACTCTCCATCCAAATAACAATTTAAAAAAAGGTAAACCATTATAGGTCAATGTACGGCCTTCAACACGGAGCCTTGGGTCACACCGAACAACAAGCTATAAAGGGCCCCAAAATTACTAGTGTAAAACCATTCAAACGGGAAAACCAATGGTCTAATAGCATTTAAGTGTAGTAAATGTAAATAAACAGTTGTCACGTGTTGGTGGTATATGCGCACATTTGTTTTACCCCGAAAGATATTAAGCTAAACTTATAAAGTTCCTGTATATGTTTCATGCACAAGTGTTGCAATGTCGGCGTATACTTTTGGATCCTGTTTCATAAAATTTGCAAACACTACACATAACCAATTTTGATCTCCACACTGGAGAGAGTCCAAGTCATGCCTTGAATCAAAACTTTTTTAGTCTGGATGGGCGGGATTTTAATCTTCTGGTAGATGGCGTAGCAGTGTAATCACAAGTGTTGGCTATATCTGTTAACGATGGAGAGGTGGGAATGGATCGTTACACTTTGTCATCAAAATTTAGCTACACTAATTGGACATTTTGCAAAACGAAAAATGTCGTTCATGGCATTGTCATTTCGTCTTTCACAAATAAGTGTTGGTGAATTTTGCATCTAATTTAAAACACTTTTATAATAAGGCAATAATTATTATGACTTGCATGTGTAGGGGTCATATAAAACAAAAGTTTTAGATCGTGTTGATTTACAATGTACTGGGCATATGATCGTCTCTTTTTGTGTTAGATGTGCAACACGAGTCTGTGCAACCCCCCAGTCATTTCATACTGTTCAGCCTTTACAAATAGTCAGAATATTGAGAGAAAGCAAGTATAAAACATTCTAATGATCTGCCTTTCCGCGATAAAGATGTAACACATCCTTAGAATAGCATTAATACATAATACTTATTTTAATTCCACCATCATCTATGAAGCATTTTGTCAGAAAGTCAAGATAATAACTTACTTTCCTATGCATGTATACACGTATAAAAAAAATAAACTTTTTACGGAATTGAAGTCTTATGAAATTATTATTGTGAAAAATACAATTCGGTTATACTCGCATTTTGAATTTTATCAATATGTGAATTAAGGTAGATACATGGTATACCGCCATCTTGGATTGTACAATCACAGTAAAAAATCGGTCAAGTTGTTTGCCTAAATCTGCAAATTTGGAGACAGATTTGCAATTTAAAGGATAGACTGTTTAATAATATTAAGAAAACTTGGTAATTTACTGTATAATACAAAATATTTAAACAAATATCATTTGTTTTGCTTTCAGAATAATTTTTTTCAAATGCGCCATTTAAGGGAAGATAACTCTTTTATTAAAAAAATTACACTGGACTGATAGGGAATTTTTTTCTTTTTACTTGTAGCCAGAAAACAAGTTCGGTGACACCATTTTTTCTTTTCATTTTCTTTAAATATATTACAAAACCTATCTTTTCACAATTTATTTCAAAATTCTATCTCATAGACTTTTTTTATGCACACAAATGTGTTTTTCCATGAACAATCTAACCAAATTTAGGCAATTTTCAACGACTCATAGCTTAAAAAATAGCACGGTGACCCATACTTTTTATTATATTTTTGAAACGAGCATAGTAATATCTTCATTTTGGCTAAGTATAAGAAAATTCTGTCTCAAAAAATATTTACTTAGGATCTACCTTAAACAGATTTTGTTTTAATATTGCAAAATATCAAATTGCATTTTAGTCTAAAATAACAAAATCGCAATAATTTCAGAATTTGTAGTATGAAATGAGGGTTGTAAATGGGGAATATATCAAAGAGAAAACAGTCGACCAAAAGAGTGCGTAGTATGTGAGTTACTTTAACTCTTTTGTGTCTCACCCCATAAGAAAACAAGTTGCGTAATAATTCGATTAACACATTGAGAGTGATGTTTCGAATTAATCTAGAAATTCCAAATCAGAACAAAGATGAAAACATATTAACGTTGTCCTTACGACAGTTCGATTCCATTAATTTGTAAGCTCGTCCTCTGTAAGTTTCGGTCTATCACAAAAAAAAGAAATAAACCGGACGTTTGACTTTAAATAAACTTTATACACTATACCAACAAAGTAAAAAAATAGAAGTTTTTTTGGTAGTATTAAATGCTGTCATTAATATGAAGTACTTACCGAGCACCAGGATCATATAGATTATTATTACCAAAAACAAAGATTCCATTTCAAAATTATTAGAGAGTATATTCTTATACTTCCGTGTACATGTACATTTTCTCGATTAACGAAGCATATAAATTATATTAGGTAAAACCAACGTAAATATTTGAAAACCTTTTCAATTTTAAGCATGGATTTTAACATGATCGTTTAGTTATAGAAATTTGTTAATACATGTATTTAAAATATTTTGTAGTTGTTAAATATGATTCACCGATCAATGATAAATCTACAAAAGTATTAGGCGAGCGCCAAAACAAGGATTCGGAGGTTTTTAATGCACATACCTAACACACGGCTATATGGTATATCATTGAAAGGTCTTTTATTGTATATTCAGAATTGCCTGGTCGTCATATTGGGAAATGGTCACATTTTTTTTTTAAAACGGCAAAAGAGGGGGGAAAATATAAGTCATAATTTGACGATATTGTTCGCAAAATGCAGTTTAAAAACAAATTCATCTGCAATATAATATGAAATATATCATTTCATAAACTATAGTCTATCTAATTTTTGTTTCTGTAATAAAAATTTAAAAAAAAGTGTTTAAGATGAAAAAATCACGTATTTTTGTGAAAATCATAATTTTTACTGGTATTGATGCAAAACGTTCGGTAATATTTAATTTTGCATCGAAAACACACAAATTCTATTGGTGTTATATTAATAACATATATAACTAGTTTTTTAAGTTCTAATGTCTCGCCTAGCATGTTTTTTTATACCGACAAAATATTGATACTGTTGTTATACGATGATGACTGATGTACCCATATTTAGACTATTTTATTTATTGTGTCTGTTTAGTTAACGCATCAATGTAAATATAACGGAATTTGACGAGACTGTCATCAAAGTGAGAGGGTTAGCGCTATAGAACCAGGTTTAATCCACCATTTTCTACATTTGAAAATTTGAAAATGCCTGTACCAAGTCATGAATATGACAGTTCATGTCGATTCGTTTTTGATGCGTTTTGTTATTTGATGTTGCCATGTGATTATGGACTTTCCAAATTGATTTTCCTCTAAGTTCAGTATTTTTGTGATTTTACTTTTTTAAACATATCGTAAAACTGGTTTAAAGGGAATATTTACCATGTTTACAGCACAGTTAAAAATATATGTTAATTTAGTCTCCTGTTAATTGGACAGTTATAAATACATTATGATTTAATTGTCTTAAGCTTGCCAACCACACGTCAAAGTAGAAGAGCCACTATCATCGCATACGGAACTAACGTACAGAACCATTTATTTCAGATGGTAGAGTTATTACAAAAACACAAAATTAATAATAATATTCATGATTACATTGAATAACAGTGAAGCAAATGAAACTTTATGTTGCCCCATTACTCCAATGCTCTTTCGCTATTAGTCAATGGTATCGTTTTCATCTTCATTATCGTCATTCATTTGATATTCGAGGTCATGTCCTCTTTAGGATATATATTTTGGCAGGTATCACTACCCTGATATGGACAAAGCTCAGTGCCAAACATCTACTGTTTTCGGCAAATACATTACTTGCTACATATATATTTCACCTTGCAAGAACATATTAGATCTTGCAGGAAATCGGATGTCTCATCATGCCTTAAAAGTAGACTGGATCCGGGCCATGTGAACTCCTTTTCCATCCGTATTCATAAGGAGACAAAGGAATTGGGTGATCGAGATGTGAGGACATCCTAATTTTCGTTTGAAGAAATGACCGCAAAACATGTTCGTTGAATACAGGTTCGCTTGGTGGCAACCGCAACAAACTTGTGTCATTGCATGTTTCAAGTAACTTGTTTAAGTCAACATGTGATGAAGCGAATTTGTCTTCTGGGTCATGCAAGCTTAAAATAAGCTCTCTGGCTACTGACAACGATGTGGAAAAATCAATCGTGTCAAAGTTTTAGAGGTTTTAAAACTTACTCGGAGATTTCCCTATCAACTTGAATACAGTCTTTTTGCCAAACCCAAATATAGCAGAAGTGGTATCACAACCAGTTAAAGCATGAACTGTAGGGATAATGTTAGCTAGTAAAGGTGAAAGAGATGTACTTAACTCATGGATTGGTATGTACCTTCTACAGTCCCTAAGAGAATTAGTTGACCCGTCAAAAGCCACATTTGTTCAGTCGATACAGGAACAAGGAAATAATGAACACAGAGCACAAAAACATCTGTATCGGAACACTTTACTATGATGCGTCCCCTTCTATTCAACTGCTGAAAGATTTTATCAGAGTGTATCACATGAAGCAAGCTTCTTTTATCTCGTTCTACGTGCAAACAGAAAAGGTCTGGGAGATGATTACATGCTCATTAAAGATTTGTCGCACTATCTCTGGATTGGAAAATGCACCGGCAAGAAATAAACTTTTCTTTTCCTCCTGGAACATATTAGACAAATTGCTGCTCAGATAATCACCAAGGAAAGTAATCACAGCTTGATTCTTTTTGTTACTTGATAGAATTTTTTTCCGGTCTGGAACAGTTCGGCCTTCAGCGATATGATAAACGTTTTGCGTAATTGTTGTTGCCGATCGTCTATGTCGCTCTGCAGATTTTATGGAATGTTCAGTGTCATAGCGATCGGAAGTTGATTGTACCTGCATAAGATAAGATTTGGCCAAGTCTCCAAATGTGGACATCCCTTTAACATCAAGTGACTGAACTAAGTTCATGCCATCTCTTATTAGTACGGTAGCACAGTGGTCGAATGGATGAATGTTAGGGACTGATCCTACCAAATTTTCCAATTTATGGGCAAGATCAGACTTATGTGTCTTCCTTATAGTTCCATCGTCATTAAATAATGCAGTGGGAATGGGACAAATTGGAAAGGACAAAACAGTTTCCACATATACGTCATCTACATTTAGTTACAGATAGTGCTCGTCTAAAAAGAAGCTCGGGATTCAAATGACCTTTTACAACTTGCCAGGACTTGCATTTAAGTTATACTTTTGGGTTCATATCTCCAAAGGTCTTCAGTCCTGATCTTTGGATGGGATGGTAAAAGTTACCCGCCTTGTCTGTTGATAGAGATGACTCAACACATATCTTTATTTAGTTCTTCCAGTGTCAACTGATAATTAGAGTGAATCTTTAATGTCGTGACTGTCATGGAGATCAGTTGAAATGTTAAGAAGCTGACGGGGTTGATTATCAGCGTCAAGTGGATTTGTCATATTTTCTGTTGTATAAATAACTAGATCTTGTACATTTTTTTTATCCCTTTTCTTTGCAGCTGTTTTTGCTCCAGCGTGACATTGGCAATCAACCTGGACAAGACACGCATGTGCTCTCTTTGCCGATGTTATCTGACTAAGCACATGCCTTGAATCATGGAAGTATTATATTGAGTCAATATAATACTTCCATGCCTGAATGAAACCTTCTTCCTTGTTAAACTAACAATGCCTCTAGTGTATCAACCTCACTAAAAAACAACACAAACACATGATCTTGTCTTTGCCTTTCAGCATTTATTAAGGTTGTAAAACCTCTATTAGTTGTCATACTGAGAGTCTCTTGTGTAATACTTTGACATATTATACAGTGTTGCTAATTTATGGACATGCGACCGCGCTTCATTGGAGGTGGCACACATTTCACAGGACTTGGACACTCATCCATGATGAGTAATTATGATAATAATTAAGAATATGCTATTCTACTAAATGCAGTCTGATGCTTACAAATCACATGTCAATATCATTAGTAATGCTAAAAATGGTCTTTCGGTAACACATATACGAATATTTATTCAGTAATATGGTAAAACACGACTTGTGTTTTGGCAACTCAAATGTTACTTGTGCATATTAAATACTCGATTTATATATATTTTGAGCGTCTGGGATAAACACGATACAATTCCGGAATACCATTTGATAATGCAGATTTTAGAGAAGTCGTCAAACATTTATTATCCATAATTAAGCTTCGATGTGTGTCGCAATCTTTTCAAGGTATATGGAATTTATAAAAACAAAACATATTAGAGTTTTAAGAAGTCCTTGACACTGACAATCTTAAATAAATATGGTTTTTGTTTTACATTTTAGGGTAGGTCTGACAGATGCCTCTGAATTAACTAATTTTTCATAAAGTCTTCTTTTTTTTTTGATTCGATGTCTTTTTCGAATGTAGTCAAAGCTATCTTAGATAAAATATTTATAACAATGCCGATATATTCAATGTTAAATGTCACCGTATAATCCAAAGTATTTCGACATGTCTGTGTTCTCGTGAGATTGGCAAGAAACGTGACCATAGGGAACTTTGACGACCACCCAAATCGTATGCACTAGAAGTTTTTCTTTCACTTGATACCAAAATTAGCTGTGTGTTAGATAGGTGCATTAAAAACCTTAACAGGAGGTTTTTTCTCAAATCGGCGATCGCCTATATAGAATCACATTAACGTTGATTTGTGATCAATCAGACCTTGAATCGTTTTGTTTATTTGTTTGTATCGTCACTATCTTTACGTTTATAGGATATTATGAATTTTGTGAAAACATCATATTTGAAGTTTGTAATTTGAAAAAAAAATCAGAACAGTTACGCCTCATTACCATGTTTTCATTATCGGCAATAATTGCTCAAGCAAACTTTTCGCATTCAATTTTTGTTAAGTCGTAGTAAATATGCAGGCTTTTAAAAGTTTTCTAGATTAAATTGTTTAATTTTGTCACACGTTTTAAGAAATTCTTTTACATACGAATAAGTAATCATTGTACCAGAAATCAAGTATCACCTTTAATAAAACAAAGTCGTAGTAAATATGCAGGCTTTTAAAAGTTTTCTAGATTAAATTGTTTAATTTTGTCACACGTTTTAAGAAACTATTTTACATACGAATAAATAATCATTGTACCAGAAATCAAGTATCACCTTTAATAAAACAAAACATGAATGCGAATTTATCTATCATCATAATGTGTTAATAAAATTTAATTGAAATATCTAAAACTAAGCATTCATTGTAGTTAGTTAGATATATGTATATTACAACTGATACGGTGACTTCATTTAAGAGATAAAAAACACCAAAAACATATTAGTTGTTTATAAGAGCAATACCGTCACAAAACGAAAAACATTTGCTTGAAATTGCATTGGAATAAGTAATTTAGCAATACTCTGTCATGTCCCTTTCATTTTTGGGAATCTGTCCTGGTGCATTGATAGGATGTTTACCTGATAGTAACAATGTATGCAGTACAATTGTTTTAGAAAAAAAATGATAGAAAATTCAAAACAGAAATTTCCTTATCTGAAGACAAAATTAAAAGTCAAAACACATCAAACGAATGGAAATGGACTTTCATATTCCTGACTCAGCATATGCATTTCCATGTTCAGAAAATGGTGGATTAAACCTGCTTTTATTTTTTTTTTGTAGCTAGGTAAAGATTTTTGTATGGATGTCGCATAAAATTCTATTATACATGTATGTATATTAATGTGTGAATATAACAAAAAGAAATATTAGGTAAAATTGTCAAAGAAGGGTTATAGCAGTCAACATTTTGTTAAAATCCTAATCAAATACATCATCAAAGAAAGACAAGTTAAAATACAAAAACAGCATACCAGCAAAAAAAGCATGTATACAAAATATGACCATAGCACAATCACACATTGATACAATCTATATGTACCGAGGCACGAATAAAGGATATTAAAAAAATCAACTAAACAAGAAAACCTAATATTTTATAAAAACAATTAAAAAGAACACTATATCACGTAATTAAAATGATACAAAACTTCCTAAAATTCATTCTTTATTGGTTCTTTGGTTTTCGTTGTTTACTAATATAGTACTGTGAGTAAACAGTGTATAACTTGCAAATGTTTGTAATAAACTTTTCGAATTTATTCCTTGATATTCATTGCATGAATTATCACCGAACAAGTATATATATTTATTTAGGTACAAGCTGAAGGACGCCTCCGGATGTCTCGCTGCATTGAAGACCTATTGTTGACCTTCTGCTGTTGTCTGTTATATGGTCGGGTTGTTGTCTCTTTGACACATTCCCCATTTCCATTTTTTTAGTTTATTTGTATGAAATAATATGTAACAAAGTTTGGGTACTGCATCTTTATGTTAAGTAGTTTGGTAGACTTTTCTACAATTTTGTTATATAAGTGTCCGAATAGTAGTACACTATACTACAAAAATCTTTTTGAGATATAGCAGGTGCAATTTTGTAAATCTGAATTTATTTTCTAAAAGAAATACGAATTAACTGCGGTCAAACCATTATTTCTTGTAGTTAATTTGATTTAAATCAACAAGGTCTTGGTGTATTTCCGATGAACTATTTTTAGAAAAAGAACGAAACGTTCAATAACTTTCTGCTAGACAATGGTGACGTTTGAATGGAAAGTAGATAAAAGCTCGTGAGCAAGTAAATAAGTGAATTGGGTCATGTATAATTCATATGCAGATAAAGTTGTTATATGGCTACTAAGGTAGGGGAAATTGATAATTATTTTAAATAAACATCGCCTCGCTTGTCAAAGATTCTGGTACTGAGGAGACAAGTTTTGTCAAATTCGAGATATAAGTCTTAGATTGAAATAGAGTAAGCCGTGTCTGTTGTTTAATTTTTATGTTCTAGTTCCGGAGAACAATTTTTTGGTATTAAAATTTGCTGTTACAAAATGTTAGAAATTATTATAAATTAAGGAATGTATCTCCCTTATGCATAGCTCTGATTCCTTTCGTGGATTTGGCTATACTTTTTGGACCTTTTGGATTAAAGCTCTTTATCTTTTATATAAGCTTTGGATTTTTAATATTTTGGCCACGAGCATCACTTAAGACACATGTATTGTCGAAATGGGCATCTGGTGCAGGAAAATTGGTACCGTTAATGTTATTGGATTGTTAATGAAAAAAACATTTGATTTATTAATATATCTGAATTTGAAATTAATATTGATCCTTTGATCTACTTGCTTTTGAAGGAACTCCTCCTTGAAAATAAGAAGAAATGAGCATAAACCATGTGAATTGTCATATCTTTTTTCATTTGGCGTTTTCAACTTTTTTTTTGAGGATTATTGTTAAGCTTTTTGAACAAACAAATGACACACTTGAAAACAATAATTTTATTCACTGTAGTAAGTTAATTTTTCCTTTTATGTAATTTTATTTATTTCTTGAGACAAAACAATGATCGGATGATCTTTGACTACCGTATCTGTTATTAACACAATTTCGATTGACAGTGGGACTATATTAATACTTCCCTCTACCAGCTTCTTTCAAGCTTCTTTCAAGAATTCTCTTTTTTTTTTTTAGTTGCACATATTTTAATAGCGATCTCAGCATGATCAGTTAACAGAAACGAGTGTCAAAATTGAAAAATTAAATAAGTATGTCACTAGGAAGAAGCATTTCGCTGACTGATGTAGACCACAAATTCATTTCTTCTCAAGTTATAAACAAATAAAGATAAATAGATAAAAAGATAAATAATAAAAAAGTTTAATTTAAAGATTTTTTTTTCACCGATGACATAAAAACAATGAGACCCATCATAGACAAAGAAGGTACCCATTTCACTACATCACATACTCAGAGCAATGGGCACTATAGAATTGCGCGTGTTAGTCTGTCTATATAAAAAAAAATGTTTATATCAGGTTATCTGACTACTGGAGATTATTTCATCTCAATTTTTAATTTGTTAGCGTGTTACCTTAAATTTACACAACATTATGGTACTATTTTATAATTCTATTGTTAACGGTTGTTTTTGTATTTTGTTTTACATTTTTTAAATTAAGGCAAAACATGTTGTAGATAATATATAAAATTAAAGAGTTTGTAACAATTCGGTGAACAATTAAAACAGGTTTTTTTTCAATCTATGTAACTATACACTTGTTTTTTCATTTACATGTATGTGAGATGTCATTTTGATAACATTTGTATTGTAATTGCTTAAAATATGTGAGAATAGCCATTACTGACTGCTGATCCATTTAAAAGTCAGCGTGTGCCATCGCCATATAATTCAATGACAAACTCATGATTAAATAGGTAAAAAACTATATTTAAATCATTTGACGGATGTAACCAAACTTTTAATTTGTATCCAATTTCAAGATATTAAGAAAGAATACCACGTTTGTCAATCTGAATCCTTAGTTTTGTTTTGTCGGACGATTTAAAATTTGAAAAAAATACATCTATCATGAATTGACATCATTAATGGATATAGATTTAACTCACCCTTTATGGTCCATAGGTGTAAGTAAAGAACCGTTTAACGAATTTTTCGCAGACCGGACATTTTCTATCGAGTGGTGACGTCATGAGTCCCATATGAAATTCACCAATCCCAATCGGCCCATAGGGGGGACCAATTGACGTCGTTAAACTATTCACAGCGTCATGATTTATCTTTGATGCTATAATTGAAATATTAACTAAAGGGAAAATGTTATCTGTTGTTGGGATCAACAGAAGTTAAAAGAACCACTATTCCCGTAACTGGTGTGCTCTGATATGCAATAAAAGATTTTTCGATTTTTGAAATTTTGGGTCCTCAATGCTTTTCAACTTTGTATTTGTTTAGCTTATAACTATTTTGATCTGAGCGTCACTGATGAGTCTTATGTAGACGAAACGTGCGTCTGGCGTATTCAATTACATGTATAAGCCTGGTATCTTTGATTACTATTAAAATCACTGTGTCGATGTCACTGCTGGTGAACGTTTGTCCCCGAGGGTATCGCCAGCCCAGTAGTCAGTACTTCGGTGTTGACATACATATCAATTATAGGGTCATTTTAATAAATTTCATGTTTACTAAAGTATGAATTCAAAATAATAAATACTCCCATGCATAGATTACCGTAGCCGTATTTGACATAACGTTTTTTGAAATTTTTGGTGCTCAATGCTCTTCAACTTTGTACTTGTTTGACTTAATAACTATTTTGATCTTGGCGTCACTGATGTGCGATATGTAGACGAATTAAATTATAAGCCTGGTAATTTTCATAACTATTAAACACAAGTAATGATAATATTTTTTTTTTCATGAAAAGTTTAACTAAAACAAACATATTATATAACACGTATATAATAATAATGTCGGGTTCAGAATCACTTATCTTAATTTCTAAATAGGACTCGAACTAATTATTATCATTGGAAAATCTGTCACAGACTGAAGAACACATGATTGTTTATACACGCTCTGTAGTTCGCTGAGATGTGCCGATCATTAATAATACAACATTAATCTGTCGTCAAAGTATGCAATCAGTATAGGAAGTTATACATATCATTATAATAAGCATATCTTAAATTAATGGTAATCTTTTAAGTCATTGCTACCGGTTAATATAATAATAAGGATATAATATTTTTTCTTTTATATGATGTGTTACGTTTAAATTGAAATCAGATTTACAAAGATGATAAATAAGTTAAAAATTGTGGGTTGTTATTCGTTGTATGTTTAAATAAACACCTTTAAAGTCAATGCACCGTATCTAATAGGTATCATAAGTGTGAAAGTTAGAACTAATTTAAAGTGTTATGCCTAGTTGGTATCTTTATATGAGACGCCTATCAATACATTATTGTGCTAGAAATAAATTATTACCTATTATGACAGAAATATGAAAATTTCTGTAAAACTGTGCTTAACAAAGACGTTCAGAGTGCATAATGTTTTTTTTTCTCTCGTTTTTTCAACAAAGCTAATGATAAGATCTTGAATTTACCTTTCTATAAACACTTACGATCAATTACTTTGTATTGAACTTCGACCACGATACTTTATGTATCATAAAGGAGGTCCGATGTGTCAATTGCTGAGGACCTAATAATAATGTGAAATACATTTGCATTGCACTAAAAATTTAGGGTCAATTACTTTCGTGTGAGTGACCATTATCCACAGCAAACAACCTTCATTAATCTTCTAATTTTTCATACGTTTACACTGACAATTTATGATACGTAAATAAAAAGAGTTGAATTATGTCTGAAAAGTTGGTAAATGTGGGCGTGAATTATGCACTGAATGTCCTAGAGTGCACTCAGTCATTGAGGTGAACAATTTCATTTATATCTTCTGATTTTGTTGGTGATTGGAAACGTCATGGGAATGAACTTTACCATAGTTATGTCGTACAGAATAACAGATAAGTACTATAAGAGTGATTTAATTCTAAGTCCAAATAATCTTGACATCTGTAATATAACGGTATCTGACCTTTGGCATGAAATTAATCGTTGGATTCAGTAATAAAAAAATCGACTATAAAACGAGTATTAATAACATATTTGATATTCATCCTTATATAGAACCAGGCACCTGGGGAAACGATGTCCGCGTTTTTTATGTCATCCCTTTTCCACAAATATGGCACCAAAACAAATAAGAACCAAATGAAAGGTTACATATCAAACTTTTTGTCTTGTATCTAGATGTATAACACTGCAAAAATAAATGTTGCTAGTGAATTTAAAAGACGTTGACACATCGTACTTGTCACCACGTTGTTTTGGGGTTCATAATAATTATCCAATGAAGTAAATTTTGTGAAAGAAGCATTCCTACACAACGAAAGTCTGTGAATATGATAGAATGTAACATATTAAATGAAACAGTTTTCCCTATGAGATATCTTGAATTGAATAACAATTTGATATGGACGTACAAATATGTAGATAAATACAATAGTGATAAGATGAAGCCAGACGAAGTCATTCAAATCAAATTATTATCTTCAATATTAGACTAATGTTCGGACTATTCCTGAGTATGTGTCATATTAACGTGCTGACAGCACTTAAAAAGTTAAATACCATATTATGTCAAAAAGGTTTCCTTTAAAAGTTTCATTTTTGTTATTGAAAAAAAATAATAATTAAAGTCCAACAATTCCTGTATTTATTACTGCATGTTGATTTATGTATAGTTGTTAGTTCTATTATTTTTTTTCTCATTTATTTTATACTATACGTTTATAAAAGTCGTTTCGGTAATTACACTTCATAAAGTTATACCAGTTCAGTGGTTCTATTAGTATTCACTTTCTTACCATTTATGCATTCTAATCTTTTATAAAAATCCTTAAATATCATTAGACTATTTATTTTTAAAAAAAATGTCATTAAGGTTAATCCCTTGATCTCGGTTTCTTCTTTCTTTAATTTTAGTAGAAATATTAACCCTGTATGTACAATAGACACAGTTTATGTTTTATACTTGCAGGACTACGATATTTGTATGTTATACTATAAAATGGTGAACAGAAAAAAGATGTAAGATACGGAAAAGCATATGTTAATTAATATTCAAACAAAGGACACTATTGCAAAGAGAAGAAAACGAAAAGATCGTTTCATTTTTATCAGATTTTTGCATTTCCACAGATTGTTAGTTCAAAATTGAAACACAACACGTACAAACGTGATGCTGTCACTGTCTTTGAAGTTTTATTAAGAATCGTTTTTATATAGATTATACCGTTGGTTTTCCCAATTGAATGGTTTTACACTTAGTCTAGTAATTTTGGGGCCCTTTATAGCTTGCTGTTTTGTGAACTTAAGCTTCGTGTTGAAGATCGTACCTTGACCTATAATGTTTTTTTTTTTATAAATTGTGACTTGGATGGAGATTTGTCTCATTGGCACTCATACCATATCTTCCTTTATGCACTAAAGTTGATTAGCTTGATCTAAGTACTGTTCTTTGGTTGGATTATTGTCTCTTTGACAAGCGATTCCACGCTTTTATGTTGATAAGTAGTAAACGAAATTCCCTCCAAAAACTTCTTAATAAAAAAACAACAACATATGAATTACAACCATATGTTTAATTTTGAACATGGCTCTGTCACAAGCACATATTTAGTTGTATAAATTGTAGTTAAATTAAGGACTAAAAGTACTGTAGTTGAAGTGTGTTTTTACTTTGGAAAATTTATTGTAATACATGTTCACCTATTGATGAAAAAAAAATATTGTCCAACAACAATAGGAAATATGTGTTTGAAACCTCACCACAAACACAAATCGATTTCAGTAATTATTTCACACAGTAAAAAACAACAACTACAGATTTGACATCAATAAAAAAAAATCAGCATTCTACCTGATCATAATATTTTCCCAATTTCTTTTTAGCAGTACACATGTATTAAAACATGCACCGAGATCGAATTAGCTCCTTTCAATAGATAAATATGTTTATTGGCAAAAACTACATTATTATATAAATAATCACAGTAAGTAAATCCAGAGCACATCAGCAAAATCATGACAAATACATATAGTTGAGTATTTTAATCTTAATAAACCTATAAGTAAATAAACAGTAATGGTAAAAAACACACACCTAAGCAAGATTGATTGGTTTGATACATATATAATATAATCATTCTACCAGTAGGAGCCAGAGGTTGCAGCAGGAGTACGCTATTTGCAATGCTTTTTGTAAAAAAAATCAATAAACAAACTTTTAAGATAATATTTGGTTACGGCTACAATATTTACATTAATGTTATGTTTTTTTTCACAATTTTAGTTTGTCTATTATTCAAAAGAAAAGATGTGATAAAAATTTTATTGGTACTTAACAGCTACTTCAGTTTGGAATTCTGACCAAGCATTAAAAACCTCTTTCAAAAATGCATTTCTTTAAAGATGGTTATCCTGGACCTACGTAGAGCAAATCATCTAATTTATTTTGTTCTGAACAAGTTAGTTACTTACAATATTTGTTAGTCTGTGTGGTGAATCTTCTTATCACAGTTATTTTTAATCCTTTTATATATAATATTAGATTTAACATGTAAAGTCCACCCAATTCATGTATTTGAGAAATTGTTTCTCTTTTAAATTTTACCATCCCAAATAAATGACAATAAATTATTAATAAATTGGTTGAGTAACCCATTGTTAAAAGTTGAAATAAGTGATTGATTTTTGAGATGATAAGGCATTTATTTATAGTTTTTTTTCAATTGGTGATCAGTAGTTATTTGACCAACTTTTCATTGTTCTCTGTATCACTTTAAGTTTAGGTCCGTAATTAAGTGTTTACACTTCTTGTAAGTCAACCGAATAGTTAACAGGTAAATAACTTGTTTTATTACAAACAAAATTTGAATGAATGTCATAATAGAATAAAAAAAATGCTCTGTTGCAATCTGAAAACTAGTAATTGTTAATGCATAACCCCTAATTCTTGTTTAAGTGTAATTTATCTTTGTTGTTTTCTTCCCGAATTCTTTACTTTTTCGACGGTATAATTGTTCATATTATGACTTATTGGGTGATATCGTCTGTGCATATGTCTTCATTCCTTTTCTAAACCTTGCTTTATATTTTCACGTTTAAAAAAAAAGCATTATTTAAATTCACAATTGTCATATTTTGTTGTTTTCATTCCTTTGCTAGTCAGCTTCTGACATGATATGTTATACACTTTTCCAGTCTGGAAGTTGCAACTAGTTTAATTCGTAAAAATTCATTTTTTTACAAACAAGTAATAATAACGGTTGTGATTAAATTTCTTTTTATGTTTGTTTTTCTGGTATGTATATTACTTAATATTGTAATAAAATACGTTTGATTGAAGAATATTCGTATCATTTTATACTTAATGATTGCCTATAGGCATATGCATATCTCATAGCAAGCTGTTAAAAACCAACGACCGGATTTATGTACAAGAAAATAGGCGAAAATCAACAACAAACAAAAACAGTCCTTTGACTTAGAATCTGGATATTCACATACATAATGTGTTAAACATGTTAACGGGTGCATAACCTATGACTTGTGTAAAAAAAAAACTTTAATTCGGTTCAAAGTAGATTAATGGACTGACCCTTTAGAACTTTACGTAACGTACACGTACACGACTCATGTGGTGATTTTTTAATCGTACCAGATGTATCATTAACGTTAAATTGAAGAAAGTATAATCAGTACCCTCTTAAAAGACATCTTCACTCTGTATTACCTTTAAATATATATTAAAATAATACGTAAATGTTCAAATGCCTAAATACATCGTATGAACCGAATATTATTTCAAGGGAAAAACGCTGAATCAGGCGTTCAGAAAATAACGCGTATTGTGTTTGCAAATATACTGGATCGTTCGCATGTTTTTTCCTTGACTTTCTAAAGTTACTTTGCTCCCTCTCTGCATCTCTGTCTTTTCTGCATTTTATTATTTAATGACGCCGTTTCATAGGTCAATAATGACATCGTATTGACACGTGATACTGCGAAGAATAAACTTACAAAACCATAGGAAAACGTGCGAAAGCGTACTTTTACCGTAGTGAATCGAATTGGACACGTACTGACCCATTGTAGTGCGTATTTGAGATTTCCAATAAAATGACATACGTACCTAACTCGACGTGCGCACGTAACGGGACCGGTTATTGCTAACCAATTAATTTTGTTAAATGCGTTACTCAAGTTTTAACTAAGCATTCCTAAACTATGAAATCCATTCATAATAAATTTCATCAATATCAAATATTTCTAAGATGATGAAAAACAAAAGAAATCATGATTTTTATATATCACGTGATTATTGAGATTCCCGCCTTAACTTCACTGTCATAAGACCACGTATATATACGTATCTTTACCTATCATACGATTCATTTGAGTTGTCTTTCATGGTTTTGACAATTACTTTGATTTTCAGATATACTTATCTTTGCAAAATTTAATGAGCCTTTTATTATTTATCAGATAGATTCTTCTTTTCGATTTTTTATGTTTTATAATATTTAATTTCCGTGGGTATTAATCTATATAGATTTTGTCGTAATTTCAGAAAAAAATTAACTCAAAATGTTAATCAGAACGTGTCTCTGTTAAAGTTGATAAATGGGATTGCAACATACTTTATTAAGTATCATTTCAAACGTTCTCTTCTTCTGCACTTAATCTCCTCAATTTACAACTTCTAAAAAAAAATTCAACAGGAAAAACGTACGTCAACGGGAAGTGAATATTTAAAAAAAAACGATTTTTACAGGTCATGTACTTCTTTAAATTTTAATAGTTGACATATACTTTTCCTTCAAATGAAAGTCAACGAACATTAAAAAAAGAAAATTGAAGTTGATAATAATGTGTGTAAATAATTGTGTACACCAATTCGTTATATAGATTGTAATTTGGAAGGTGTACTTGATTAGCAAGTGATGACAAATAATCTGCATTCACCACTGTGGATAGTAAACTATCAACTTATCATAGTACATAGTAATTGGCTAAAAATATCCTGTACCCAAGTATTTCTGATTAAAAGTGGATGAGAATGTCTATTTACATAGTTGTTACATTTTTGAGACAACTATAATGTCACTTCAGTCTTTACGGGAATTTTCTTTTTACTCGTATTCATCCGATTAGAAGTAGATTCTAAAGCTATCGCATATATTGATTGAGTTTCAATTTTTGTTTCGCTTTGGAGGTATATATATATATACATATATATATAAAAGTGACAACTATGCGACAGATCCAATGACAGGATCACCAGTGAAGGTGTTACTCGACTGAAAAAAAACCATTTTATATTCATGATTATATACTTGTATATGGGATTGACTGGTAGCAGGCTAGCCTCTAATACAAATTCAATTATTTTGTTAGACCCCCTGATCGAATGACTTTAAGACTGTATTTTTCGGCTTCTCCACCAAGCATGATGCATTCACGAGCAAGAGCAGGTATTGGTTTACTCGTAAAAAGACTAGTGTGTCTTGATAGTGGTTACACTCTCTTGTTACCTAGCATATGAAAATGCGACTATTAATTGTCGGGCATGTTTAAAAAGGTATATGTATTAATCATTATAATTAATTTTCATCATCCTCAATATATATGTAATATTTGTCGCTGGATATAAGACATACATCAGTATCATCATCATCATAAGTACTATAGCTTGAGGCTTAATCTTCGTCGTAAGTACATGTATTATATATAGCTGTAGGCTTCTTCGTCGTAAGTATAACGTGAGGCTTAATTCGTATCTAATATTTTAGCCAGATTATGTCGAGAACTTATTTTACGCATGCATCTCTATGATACATAGTTTTTATAAATATCCAAGTTAAAGCCAATGGAGATCGTTTATCAAATGATCATGTCACAATTAAAACAGATAGAAAGGGATTGACTCGTGAGACTGAAACGAAGCATAAAAACAGCTAGCCATTTCTAGTATTTCCAAATAAGCTCCATGTATCCACAGCTGCTGAACACTATCTTAAAAACAACTACAACTAATAAATAAAGAATAACTATCCCGTTTATAATATTGATCAACTATGTCGTACTGTTACACCATTGTCCTAGTATGGATGTGACTGTCCCAAGTCAGGAACCTTTAATTCAGTGCTTATCGTTTGTTGTTGTGTTTTCGTTGATTTTTTTTAACATTAATTTGGCTGTTAGTTTTAGTTGTTTACATTTGTCATTTTGTGGCCTCTTATAGCTGACTATGCTGCATGGACTTTTCTCATTGTTGAAAGCCCTTCGTTGGACTATAGTTGTTAAAATTTCTGTGTCATTTGGTCTCTTGTGAAGAGTTGTCTCATTGACGATCATACTACATCTTGTTTTTTGTACATCACAAATTAAGAATAAAACATTCTTAGACAATCTAGAAAAGCGAGACCTTTTGTCATGTCAAAAGTACAGAGTATCTGTAGGACCATTAGTGGTCATAACTGTTTAGCAGATTTTATGTATTGCCCATGTGTCCATTAGATTACACGTCAGTATCACATGTCTGTGTCCAGTGAGCTACTAAATCACGGGAAAAAAATTCAATTCAGTATGTATTCTTAAACTTTTAAATCATATGTTGTTTTTAAAAAGTATTTATCAAAGTCAAACGACAATCATTTAAGTTTTTTTTTCGTGCAATACAATTTGTGATCATGGTCGGATCCAAGATATTTGAAAGAGGGTGTAGTTTTCTATAATTGAACTTATACTGACGAGCGGAGCGATGCAAACAACGATTTCGACAATTATACGCTAAAAATGATATGGATTTTAAAACTTATTTAGCGATCGAAAAGGGGGAGTACGCCCTCTACCCCTGTATCCTCGGATGCAAGTTTAGGTATACTTAAACAAAAACCTCGCCCCATCATTTGGTATAGGTAAAGACGAAAAAGTACTTTTGAAAATTATATCATTGATATGAATTTCTGCCCACATCAAATTATCTTCAATTAAATTATAGAAAAATATTATTTTGTTTTAAAAGTCGAGTACATCTTTTACATTCGGGTGTGTTGAAATCTACTTTAAACGTTAAATCTTTTTAAAACAATAAAAAGGCAAACTTTTCACTTCGGAATTCGTTATTTTAATATTTGCATGCTAAATTTCGTCTTGATAGTTTTTAAAATTCATAATTTGAGAAGAACTAAAATATGGGTCAAGTGAAATGACAAGAAATGATGGGTGTGTTGGATTACAAGTTGCTAATTTACTTGTTCCATTTTATCATTTGTGTCAATAAAATCATTCAAAGTTTAATGACAAAATATTTAAAGAGTAAAACAATTAGTTGGGGTTGATTTTTACTGACGGTATATTCCAGCAAACAATGCGTGTTCAAAAAGCAAAACATGCATGCAGTGTATGCTCCCCTCCGTCATGCTTCAATGCAGTAGGACGAAATACGTTGAGTTAGGTCGGTTATGTCGAGTAAAGTCATTTTATTGGAAATCTCTATTGAAACGTAGTAAAACGTAGTTTCTACGTAATAAAACGTATTAAAACTTAGTAGAACGTGTTCCGTGTATTTATCGAAAAACATTACAAAACGTAATAATTCGTATACGAACGGTTCAAAACGTGGCTCAACCTAGTAAAACGTACGAACCGTTAAAAGAATATAAAAATACACGAAACGGAGCATTTATCAACGTACCATAACCTAGCTGTGAAAACGTAACAGTGTGATTGGGACTTTAAAGAGCCAAAATGTCTTTGAGCATTTGGTTAAATGCATTAACATTTCGTGGAAAAATTCAGTGATTGATCTACAAAGGTAAGAACTTCAGGTACAATTTGAGGACATAACATGGGTAGGCATTATTGAAAATAAGCATCAAATGAGGTTTACTTTGTCCTAAGAAATTTTTCATAATTCATTATTCGTTTCTTAATATTTAAACGGCATATTTTGCACTGGATGATCATTTCGACAATTATTGAAACTTCATTGATGCACGAGGCAAAACTTTGAAATTAAGTAAATAATGTAAACAGTGAAAAGCTGACAAAATCTGAAATCAAGAAAAATAAATATAACACAGTATAAAGGTTTAAATGTTGAATTATTTTTGTTTTGTACAAGAGGTTCGTGATTGGTATTACCGAACTACCTGACTTACTACATCAATACTCATTCTGATAGTGTTTTTCTTTCATTCTTTACATGTGCATTGTTTCCTTGTCAATAAAATCAAGCTAGAATCTTGCTCATTTGATTTAATGTAGTTTATTAATACAAACATTGTTTTAGTTGTTTATTTTCTCCTGTTTGTAAACAAGTACACTTTTTTTTTTTTTACTTTCCTTCATATTTTCAAAATTAATCTACTTATTACATATGTAATGAAAAATAAAACGAAAACAAGACGAATTTTCACCCAAATTGAGATATAAAATTGTTAGTTATAAAAATCCCTGTCACCTTTCCAAATTCTTGTAAGTTTGTTCAAACAAATGTAGTCCTAAATTCAGCATGATTTCAACAATTTTATAAAAACAAATCTCTTTTAAACAATATACCTATTGGTATGTCAATACAAAATACTTTTGACTAGTGCTTTACTCGATCAAAGGCTTCCAATTTTGTTTTGCGTTCTTTAAATATAGCTAATGTTCCTAGCGCCATATTTTTATTGTAACATACCATAACGTGTTTTATACGGTAATCAACAAGATTTTTGCATTTCTTCAAGAAAAGGTTCAATATGAAGAGAAAACATGAGTTGACTTACATGAATGATTGCTAATTAAAACATAAAACTATCCACTTGCTACAAAACAGTATGGTCTTCAAAATGGACAAAATCAACAGGGCCACAACATGACAACATATAAAACAAATCAATTGAAAAAAAAACATTAGTCTTATTAATGTTCAAACCCATAATCTGAAAACAAATTTGATACAAAAAGCAGCACGAGCAAGCAATGTCTTTAATTACAACATGACCATTAGGATTGTTTCCTGTATTTCTAGTTCGATTGGATAGATGCGTTCAACATAGTCATCAAATTTTGAATTATTTAGTGAGAGAACATCATCTTTATAGCGGAAAGTAACGTTAAAGGATATTGCTAACTTTTTTCTTCGTAAGAAGTGCCTGTATGAAGTCAGCCTCATAATAATCAAAGTTGTTATACTGATGTTATCATACTATCTTTATATTCATTACGATACATACAAATATTCAAAATCAGTCAAGTCTGATCAAATCCGAACGCGGGAAATGTAATTCTATACATCCATTCATTTAATTTAACAATGACTAGTGAATTAAATTTAACTACAACAGAACTGTCATAGATAACGATTGCCTATAATTAACGTATCATTCTAATAAAAATGTAAAGATTATGTTTCAAGTTCAAAATATTTTCACATAACTGCGTTGGTTTACCCAACATTCTTTGTTAATCACGACATTGTACATGGAAGTATAAGCCATATATTTTTTTACGTTTTTCCAATGGAATATTTGTTTTTGTTGGTAATAATCTATATGATCCTGATGCCCAGTAAGTATTCCATATTTACGGCGGCAGTATTTATTACCACATTCACCAATCATATTTTACTCTGTAGGTATGGTTGACATTCAAACGGCCATTCTATTTTTATTTCGATAGACAGAGACTCACAAGGACGGGTACCAAACTATGGAGTTGAATTGTTTTAAGGGTTATACTAAAATTTCTTCATCTATATTTCAGATTTAAATTAAAAGGTTTATTGCATGATTTCTAACTACTGTGGTCAGACAAAGGATAGTTTAAAAGTTTAAAATCACTTAAATGCAACACATTTGTACAATGTTGTACGTGTTTAAATGCAAACGTCAACATAACATACATATCTTATTAACATATCTAACATTGAAATGTGTTAAATGGTGCCTTATGAATTTTACGTTCTTGTGAAAGTCAACCATGATATCCAAAGGTATGATATGCATAAAAAAAATATGCAATGTTTGAATAAAGTACCGTAAATAAATATCCTTTTCTTTAATTTGCATTCAATTGTATCTCATTTTACCCATAACATGGAAATAATATATTCGTTTGCCATGCATTCATTCATTTCTTATTAAAACATTGTTGTGACTTCATTCTATTTTTTTAACCCGTTCTTTATTTCAGGGATTGGACTATTATTTACCTGTAAGAAATCATTATGTTACCTTTAGGTGTACAATATTTTTAAAAATAGCCTTCCTCTTTCTTAAAACTATTGGACAGCTAAAGGTAGCATATTAACTGATTCTTACAGGTAAATGATATTTCAATCACTGAAATAAAAACAAACTATTATTAACCCAATTGTTTTTGATCATGTAAACAAAAATACAACCAAAGAACAAATGACAATTTAAAAAAAAATCTATTAATGTCACCTTCCAATACAATAATTTTGTTACTCATCAAAACGGTTTTTTAGGGAAAAATCACTTTCAAATTGATTTTTAATACTACCAATACTAATATCACAGCCATTGTTTTCGTGTTTTTGGGTTGTCTCTTTAAGCACTTTCAAAATTTACCTCTGGTGTTGCTCTTATTCTTCCTAACATCATTTTCAACTACAATTAAAATGAAAAAGCAGTTTAGTTATGCCTCTGAAATTTGATCGAATCACAATACAAGGGCCATAAACAACCTAAACCTTTTCCTGTGTACAAAGTGCGAATCTAGAACTTTCTTCATGAACATGAATAGTTTTTATAATTTTCAGGTTAAAAGTCGGTATTATTACGGTGACCAGACACAATGTTTTTTTTAGATTTAATCGTCAAACATACTACATGTACTATATGGCTATCTTATATATCATTTGATTCTGGGAAATTAATACTTTTGAAATATCGATGTCGTCAAAAAAAAAAATGTGGTAACAGTTTTGCATAAAATGAGGTCAAAGACCAAATTCTGTTATTATTTTTTTTTCTTCCATATTTTCAAAAATTTTAAGATATATGTAACAATTAGGGTTAAATTTCAGATACAGACATTTTCTCAAATCAATTAGGAATGGATTATCTTGAAAATTAAAAAAAAAGGGATTATTATCGATTTATTCTGAAAAGAGGCGTTTTTCATACACTTGTTCTTATACACTTATACAAGATCAACAAATATTGTTTAAATTACAGTATTTACCTTGCCGTATTACATTTAACCTCAGCAATAAATGATAAATATTATTTTTACGTGAAGCCTACTATCATGAAAGCGTATTTTGCAAAAGCTCATTCATATAATTAATCAAAACTCAAAACCACTCAATACCTCAAAGCAGTTACAATTAAAAATCCAATCAAAGAGATCCACACAACAGAATTTAGCCAGTAATATCTCCTGGTTCATCTGCCAAGGAACATGATTGGAAATCTCTACATAATTCTGACCTTTTACAGAAGCAAGACTCCAAACATAAAATGTTTTATTGTGAACAAACACATGATTTGTTTATGAAGATTTTCCCTTACAAGAAAACACAAGCACCTGCAAGATTTCTGCTGACATATGCCCTTTAAAATAGACGGGGTGTAATGAATCATTTAACTTGCGCCAACCGTATACTGAAGATGACAGAATAGGGGATTTAGCAATATGTAATACGGTTCAAATTTGAGTTTGAACGAAACACGTAAAAATAACCATTTTCAGTGCAGCTTCACAAGGAGGTTAACTGACTAGACTTGACGTATAAATATCTTGATGGAATGATTTTAAGAGATTGTTCTGCTCATAAAGCTTTGAAATTAATGTTCATGCTCAAAAAAGGGCTTCATTTTTGTCAATATTACCGAAGCTCTGTAAACCACTGTACTTCAAAGTTTTGTAGACAGTATATTTACCTACTCTTTACAAAGTCATAGTAATGTCGCATCCGGTAAATGCATTTATAACAGTCAACTTGTTGAGGGTAAAAAATCTTCGCCCATCCTTTAATGTTCCCCATCTGCACCCACAACTCGCTGGTATGTGTCATATGTTTGAAGAAATCACAGAGGTCCGTATAATTTTTCTTCTTCCATTCCTCTAAACTTCGTGTTGAAGTTTGAGGCATGAATTATCACTCGAGTATCGACCTCATCTTGAGTGCTGAACAAGTGACGACAGTCATTAAGAGTGTTGGTATAAATAACTTTGACAATTTCGGGATTTACAATATTTCGGCTAAGTAAAGCTCACAATCAGGTAGAATCAAAGGTGATTTGTCAAAGTTTTGAAAGATTAAACCACCAACATAATTAAGGAGTGCCTGATTGTTTTCTTTAATAGAAAGAAACTTCTCCCAGTCAGAAATACTTCTTCAATAATCTGATACACTTTAAAGGGAGCTGTAATCTTTGTGCGTCCTGTGTTCCTTTCTGCAGATTTTATAGAGTTGTTCCTGTCGTAGCGTTCAAAATATATCTGCTACTGTGTGCGCTACAGAAAAACATTTGGAGATATTTTTTTAATAATCAGCTGCAAGTTCACCGAATGTTCTACTTTTCTTAACATCAACACATTGAACCAATGCCGTACCATCTCTGATTTAAGTTATGAGTGATGGTACAATGGAAGGTAAGGAAAGTGCACAAGAGACTTAAGATTCTAATTGCTTCACCAAATCCGACTTGCATGATTTTCTCGTGGTGCCGTCATCGTGAAAAAGAAAATTTGGAAGGGGACCTGCAGGTTGCGGCAGCACATTTTCTATTCTAACATCATCTCTACAGTTTGCCAAAAGTAGTGCACGTCTTAATATAAGTTCTTGAATTATATGACCAGAAATTATTTCCGCAGATCAAAGTACTCTAAATGCAAAATATTTGTAGTATTAAACTTTTACAAAAACTCTTTATTGACGGATTAATTTTACTAAACTGTATTTAATACCGTTAACATAAGATGTAACAACAATGTACAATATAACAGGAATCATTTCACGCATGTTATATTACCATATAGACCTCAAACCTTTTCATATTCGATTTTCTGTCAAGTAAACAAACGTTCTTCAAAGCCCATTTTACTAAAATTGCATCGAACATTTTTTTGACGACAAGTCAAAATATTAAGTTTAACATTTGAACTACCAATGCTGTGATTTTTAGCCGTATAGTCAGAATGACGATTAAACTCCTTAAATAAGCGACTTTTCCGTACTGGGTCACCGTACTAGTATTACATGTTTGCTTTTCTCTTTTATATTAAAAACTTGCAATAAAATAAAATGCCACAGACTCTTGCCTATAACTCATCACAAATAAGACTCCTATCCCCACCCTCATAGAGCCTTCCACAAATCACCTATTATACCGTTAGGATAGTTTGAATGGTAAAACTATTTTTACTATTGTTATTTGTCATAATTCAAATATCTCCTATATGCAGCTTCCATAGGACTTAACTTTTTTTTTTAATTATTAATATAAATTTATTAAGTGATTCCACAACTGATTACTATAATATGTGGAGGTAGTCTCTATACTTTCGTTTCTCCTGTGTGCATATTAACAACATAGTGTGTCTTGCACGAAAAGATGATTGTATTAGGATTGAACATTGCAAAGATTGAAAAAAAAGTTATCATACCTCCAAAATGGTAAAGGGTCGTAAATATAAATGACAAATTTGTCTAAAACTTTGCACTGATGATCCCATTAATACGTTCATCAAACAAACAAAAAATAAACAAATTGAGGGTTACCCGTTTACGGCCATTTCACAATAAAATGATGAAAGGAAATGAGGAATGTGTCAAAGAGACAATAACCCGATCATAGAGATGACAACAGCCGAAAGCCACCAATGGGTCTTTAATGCAGCGAGAAACACCCGCACCCGGAGGAGTCCTTCAGCTGGCCCGTAAACAAATATGTATAATAGTTCAGTGATAATGGACGTCAAAACCTGACATTTCTAATGACATTTTAACAAATTACCTTTTTAGTTTCAGAAAATAAATGTATAAAAAATAAATGTAAAGCAAAGAAATATTGAGTAAAATAAAAATTATTCTATGACAATTGTAGATGTTGTCATCCAAACATTGTATGTAATAATACATAATTTTCAACTTCAGTGCTTGTGTTAACTGTAAATAAACATTCACTGTAAACAATTGCATGCTATTCAAAGTAAATGGTCTGTTTGATATTTTAAGAAATCGGGTTTTTTTTAAACATTCAGTTTTATTTTTTCAAACATTTTGGTAAAAAATATTCATTTTATAAAATGTCTTTAATCGAACAGGCATTTTCAGAAATGTCTTAAAATTTTACAAAATGCCTAAATTTAGAAAATGTCTGCAACAAATATAAATAAAGCCAACAGTTGTATATCGCTGTTCGATAGTTATAAGTGGATTGAGAGAAAACAAATTCGGGTTACAAACTAAAACTAAGGTAATCACAATCTGAAATGTTTTAGCATAGCTTTGATTTAAATTAATCTTCATTGTACATTATTTGATTTTGTCAATGAAAAGTGTACAGTGCTATTGAAACAAACATACCGGTACATAAACATCTTTATCAATTATAATTAATTCTGCACGATGAATAACATTTCAATCAAATAGTAAATTGTGAAAACTTTATTGTTTAATATGAATCTTCAACTTACATTGTCAGGATTTTCATGATTACCGAATTCTATACCCCTGGATATGTGTCTAGTTTTAAAGGAATAGTTATGAATAACAATTTATGTATGTTTCTCAGGATTCTAACCAAATGCTGACCAGTCGCAGCAATATCATGAAAAGATACCTGATAAGCTATTAAAATAAAACAAAAATAACTTTTCATGACAAGACAGGTATTTCTGCTTGGAATGATTAAAAACAGCTTTGTTCTTCCCTCATCAATATTCTGCAGGATCAAATAGGAGAGTTTGAATGGGTTTTAAAGAATGAAAAATAATGTATTTAAGGTACACAGTAAATAAAGATAAAAGAAAGAAAGGAAAAAAAAAGAATAATGGACGTGAAATCATAAGAAATACAGAAAAAACATAATCAATAGAACAAATGGTATAAAAAAAATAGAGCAGAAAGAACTAAAGAAGCCTCCATCTAGATCATCAGGTTTGCAAGTTAATTTTGTGAAATGAATCATTTAAAAAAAATGTATACAGCCTGTGGTCTTATCTTTAACAATGTGCAAGCTAAACAAAAAATGGCTATACTAAATCATTGTAAATGGTGCTTCTATAAAATATTTTATGTGTTCTTGGCCAATAAACATTCGTTTTTTTTAATAACATTACATAAAATCTCTGTCTATAAAAAATCTGGAATTGGTGCGAAAAAGGCAACTGTATGAGTCAAATAAATCCATCAGACTACTGGAATCTGGACAAAATCAACTGCATTTGAATAATCCAGGTCTGCAAAAAGAAAGAAAAGAAAAATCATGTTTGCAAAAACTAGTAAACTTCTACCTTTCTCCCAGAAACCCAAAAGGTCTTCCCTCTATGGAGATGTAAACATGCCTTAACTCTAAGTCGCAATATTCATCAAATAAATTACAAGGAATAAAGTACCATGAGCTATATGTATTGTCACATTTATAGTTTCCGATTCAAAAAAGTGGGCCGTTGTTTTGTTGTTCATGGATTTTAATATGAAATCATTTCCGATAATTTTACGCTTGCAAATCATTTTTCATTGGTAACGAATCGTTCATTGAAAAACATTGAGAATGGAAATGGGGAATGTGCCAAAGAGACAACAACCCTACCATAGTAAAGACAACAGCAGAATGTCACCAATAGGTCTTAAATGCAGCAAGAAACTCCCACAACCGGAGGCGTCCTTCATTTGGCCTCTAGACAAATATATACACTAGTTTTGTAATAATGGGAGTCATTCTAAACTCAAAATTATACACTATTATTCAATTCATTAGCAGACGGTTTAAGATACTCATTTTACAATTTTTCCTTTTTTCATGTTTTGTTTACATCCAATCTTTGCATATTTGCAAGACCTTTTCTAGTTCATGACAAGGGGAAACTGCTTCATAAGCTACCGAAATGAAGATCGTTATCTTTCATTTCAGATCTGTATTACAGTATCAATGCAAAGCACTTTACGAGTTCGATTGTTATGAATTATATTGTCTTTCTCTCTTCTCCGAAATTAAGACCATGCTCCTATTTTAAGAACGGACGTACATTTGCAACAATGAAAACTGAAACAATAGACTCTATAAAGTTATAAAACTATGGTTTGAAGTAGCAAGTGTTATTATATGGCAAATTTCGACAATAAGCATGACTACATATATCATTCTGCAACCTCGTTCGCAGACGGCGCGAAAATTTAACCCCCCCAAACTAACTTAACAATAAATTTACATTTTGTTTAATTCTAGACTAGCAAAATTTGCAATGATTATTTTGGCCCTTTGACCTTGCTTTGACGGGAAATTGTACAGTAAATATTTTTTTACGACCGGGTAAAACAGAAAATTAGTATGAGAGATATCGAATGATGATATATGTAATATGGCAGTGGGTTGGGTGGGTGCATTAAAGTCATTCACTAAGAGTCTGTTTGAAAAATGTCATTCATTAAATAGAAGATGCCATTATTTACATTTGAATTTCTGAAATAGTGTACATACTCTTTCTGCTAAAACCTGTCAGGCATTTTTAAATTTGTAAGGCAATCAATGTCAAAACCCAACTTGAAATGTTGATGCAATGAAAGAATACAATGGAACCATTATGTGTCAATAACATTTTCAGAAGATGTAGAAAAAAACAAACATATTCATTATTCATACTTAGAAACTGCAATGTCTTTAATAAAAAAAATAAAAAAAAAAAAGATTGTCGTAGTATGTGTCCACTTGCCCATTATGTAAGACTGTTTAAAAATATTTTGATGTATGTTACGGTTAGCGTTTATGTTTTGTGTCCCTAAGATTACATCTGATTTTAATCATGATTTGCAATTGGACGGAATAAAACCCAAAACATATTAAAAACGCACGATAGGATTTTTGATCATTTTACACTGAATTGTGGAAATAATTATGAAATACGTCACTACATGTATGTTTAAGCATTTATTCAAAAGAGAATTGAAATGAATTTAAGTTTTATGAAGAAAAAAATATTGTGTATCGGTATAATTTCAAATTTGATACACGTAACATTCATATTAAAACAACTAATTATATTTATAGCTTCATCTCAGATTCCTCCTGGATCACCAGTCATCGACGGACCTCAAGTAGTAGTTCAGAATTCACAGATAACATTAACATGTACGTCTGCCAGAGGTGATCCACCACCGACTGTGAAATGGTTAAAAGACGACACGGAAATAACAACTGGTGTTTCTACAACTACTGTTGGTACAGCAGTGACAACATCTTTAACGTTTACTGCTACTTTAGATGATCATTTAGAGGTTTATGAGTGCCAAGCAGAAAATGGTGTCCTACAAAACCCACTTACTACTACTAAATTCGTCGAGCTTCACTGTAAGTTTCGTTCTTAGATCAAACTATTAAGTACTCTTTGATCTACGGGTAGATAAAGTTTGTTTGTAGTCAAGCCGTCTATTACATGTATATATTTCTATTATTATTGCATCTAGAACCACAACATTACATCTTGCTGTTGTCATTTTAGTAAATACAATAGCATAGCACAAATGGGTCAAATCTGGATGAATAAAAAGGTACCCTATCCCTTTGTATTGTACATGACAAAATTATCTTGTTGCATTTTATTTAACTCGTTCAATTTATAACGAACAATGACATATCTGAACGCGAATAGGTGTAAGTGCAAAGTACAATGAAACCGAAAAATGTTTATAAAAAAACAGATAAATTTCCGCGGCAGTTTTATTTTCAACATTTTCACTTATTTCATAATTAGTTAGACAATTCAGTGCAAAAAAAAAGTATTGGCAACCTGGGCTTCGCCGCGCGTGACAATGTTTTCTCGGGTTAACAATCTGCTCTATCACCCTCTCAGCTATGTGTAATTTAGATATCAAAACATTCCCTTCTGAAACTACAGGACCAATTTTAACCACATTTGCAACAATGCAATCATCAACTGGGCACCTTTGTGTCTGATGACCCTACTTGCCAAAAAGACATTTAAAATCACAGAAATTATCAGGAAGGCAATTTCTACTCACAAGTTAAATTTTGCCGATACAGTTAGTAGACTGTCACTTTTTGAAAATCTGAATAATAAAATTATGTTTGACCATTATGAAAACGTTTCGAAAAAATTAAAATGACTAAAATACCGAACTCCGAGGAAAGTTCTAAACGGAAAGTTCCTCCGCAAATGGCAAAAGAGAAGAGAGATTATTTAAAATGCTTTGAAATGATTATAACGTGTTTTAAAAAACAGCATCTTTTATCAGAAATTCCAAAGAAAATGATAGAAATAAGTGAAAACCAACATATATATTTGTGATTCAACTGCTAATCACATCAATTCATATTAAAAAATACTTTATTTTATTGATAGGAAAGTTATATCAACAATTAACTACAATCACTCGTAATCCTAATATAACAGCCAAGCATAACAATTAACCAAGTGATGGAAATACTTTTGTATTAAGTCAATATATGGTTAAAAAAACCTGAAATTCTAACATTAAAATGACAAAACCTATCATGACCGATTGACTTTGTGCCCAAATTGATTTAGCTAAGATTTTCCATTCAAATTCTATGGGGATCTTGTTATTTTACATTTTCCCTGAAATTATTTATATAGCAAAGTGCTGATTAAGTGGTAGGCCGCTTCCATCTGTCACTCATTCACTAGAAATTGACATATTGATATGCGAGTCATGAAGAAACATGATATTTCAGGTAAAAATTAAATGCAACTTAAAGTTAAATTAACATGATTGTGTCAGCTGCTGCGCGTTGTCTCTAGATTAATCTGTGATTCTTTGTTTAAAATGTCAAAAATGATTGAAGTCTGTTAGAACTATAGGATCTGCTGAATATTTCGGTACCCCAGCTGTGGAAAAATAAATAGTATTTCAACTTGTTATGATTACGAATTATCTGTGTTTCACCTTAACCCCATGATTTCACGGATGTTTGTTTGCATTTCGCTCTCTCTTGTTGACTTTACACCGATTTGCTCTTAACTTATTCAAAATTAAATTAAAATAAAAAATAATTTTAAATTTCTATCTATTTGTCATGATATAATTATTTTCTATGGGCGAAAATTCCAGTGTGTGATTTTGAAAGTCTTGAAATATTCTGTATGAACTTAAGCAACGCATTTAATCAAATTCAATTGTTGGCAATAGCCAGTCCTATTAGGTCCGTAGGTCGATTTCCGTACGTATATCATTTTATTGGAAATTTCCATTAATACATAAAAGGGGACGTAACTCTTTCAAAATCCGTAACGTGTTGTTTTCATTTTTTTACAGCACAAGTTTTCGAGGGTAGGATCAGCTCATTAGTCGCTATTGATATGCTTTATAACAAACTATCTTAAATTGCCCGTTTATAAATTTTGAAATTAAACAGAAACGAAAGTTTCAACTCCTTCAGACAAAATTGGCCTCAGATGGATTTGGTAATTTTTTTTATGGTAAATGTTATACATGTATTTTGGTTAATAGCTCTTCAACGTTCTCGGCCCTTATTTACTCTTTGCTTTCAACTGTTCGGCTTTGAGCGTTCCTGATGAAGCGCTTCGGACGCGAAATTTATAACATGCTGTTTTAAAGTTTCAACAAAAATTGAAAACAACAAGTTTAATAGTTTCTTGCGCTTTTCTAGATTTACCTTCACCAGGAACGCTCAAAGCCAAACATTTGAATTCCGAAGATGTATAAGTACAGAAACCGTTGAAGAGCGATATGTGAAAAACACCTAAAATACATAGCCAAATTCAACTAAAGCCAACTTTGCCTGAGGGAGTTGAAACCTTAGTTTCTTAATAATTTCTAAATTTGCAAACGGACAATTTTAGTTAAGTTTGTTAGATCATGTCAGTACCAAAGTACTTACTACTAAGCTGATGATACCCTCGGCGACTGATAGTCCACCAGCAGAGGTATCGTCGAGGCTGTGCATGTATACAATCAAAACAAAATTATCAAGTCCAGCAGTTGCAGTGCGCATGCTGCGATTTGAACTAAACATTTATTCCATTTCCAGCAATCGTTTTTTTTTTCTTTTTTTTTCTGAGTGATTATCTCCTCTTCATGTAATCTTTGGTGAATTTGAATAAATCAAGAATTTAAAATTGATACTGATTGGACATCAAAATTATAAAAAGACGCATTACTTTTTTATTGTATGAAGTACTACAGAATTAGCAAGTGCAGCGGTTGCAGTGCGCCTGCTGCGATTTGAACTAAACTTTATATTTTTTTCCATTTCAAACAATCGGTTTTTTTTTGTTTTGTTTTTTCTGAGAGATTATCTCCTCTTCCAGCCTCTAGACAAATATATATACTAGTTCAGTGATAATGGACGTCATACTAAACTCAAAATTATACACTATTATTCCATTCATTAGCAGACGGTTTAAGATACTTATTTTACAATTTTTCCTTTTTTCATGTTTTGTTTACATTCAATCTTTGCATATTTCACGACAAGGAGAAACTGCTTCATAAGCTACCGAAATGAAGATCGTTATCTTTCATTTCAGATCTGTATTACAGTATTAATGCAAAGCACTTTGCGAGTTCGATTGTTATGAATTATATTGTCTTTCTCTCTTCTCGAAATTAGCACCATGCTCCTATTTTAAGAACGGACGTACATTTGCAACAATGAAAACTAAAACAATAGACTCTATAAAGTAATAAAATTACAGTTTGCAGTATCAATTGTTATTATATGGCAAATTTCGACAATAAGCATGACTACATATATCATTCTGCAACCCCCCGAACTAACTTAACAATAAATTTACATTTTGTTTAATTCTAGACTAGCAAAATTTGCAATGACTATTTTGACCTTTTGACCTTGCTTTGACGGAAAATTGTACAGTAAATATTTTTTACGACCGGGTAAAACAGAAAATTAGTATGAGAGATATCGAATGATGATATATATAATATGGCAGTGGGTTGGTTGGGTGCATTAAAGTCATTTACTAAGAGTCAGTTTGAAAAATGTCATTCATTAAATAGAAGATGTCATTATTTACATTTGAATTTCTGAAATAGTGTAAATACTCTTTCTGCTAAAACCTGTCAGCCATTTTGAAAATTTGTAAGGCAATTAATGTCAAAACCCAACCTGAAATGTTGATGCAATGAAAGAATACAATGGAACCATAATGTGTTAATAACATTTTCAGAAGATGTAGAATAAAACAAACATATTTATTATTCATTCTTAGAAACTGCAATGTCTTTAACAAAAAAAAAAACAGATTGTCGTAGTATGTGTCCACTTGCCTATTATGTAAGACTGTTTAAAAATATTTTGATGTATGTTACGGTTAGCGTTTATGTTTGGTGTCCCTTAGATTACATCTCATTTTAATCATGATTTGCAATTGGACGAAATAAAACCGAAAACATATCAAAAACGCACGATAGGATTTTTATCATTTAACACTGAATTGTCGAAATAATTATGAAATACGTCACTATGTTTAAGCATTTATTCAAAAGAAAATTAAAATGATTTTTTGTTTTTATGAAGAAAAAAGATATTGTGTGTCGGTATAATTTCAAAGAAGTAGGTCCGGTAAGGGCCGATTTCGGCCTCAATTTTCAAGTTCATCTAACGAAAGATTTTAGAGACTTTTTAAACACATAAGTGGCTTTTTGATTGATTAAATTAGTGTATGTAAAGTTTTTAGCTGATTGAGTCATTAAAAATACTCCGATTCAAGCTTAAATATGAACAATCTATCAAACATGCCAAAAATCGTCACTTTTCAGATGGTTTTTGTCAAAAATGAAAATGGCCGCATCCGTGTTCATCCTCAACCTTTATATATATTATGTATTATCATCAAATACAACTTACATTTCAATATTATGAATGAACACGAATGAGGCCACTTTCATTGAAGACGGAAACTGTCTAAAATTTAACTAAAATGCTACAATAACAATAATTTAGCATGACTTTATGATGCTAGTACCCGATATATGTGCATTGTATTGTAAAGAACAGCCCATAGTTATGTAGTAGAAGCATTCTACTTTTCAATAAATATATTAACAATAACATTTTCACAATTTTCTAAAACTGCTATATTCTGGGGCCAAAAAATGGTTTTACTGAACCTACTTCTTTGCTACACGTAACATTCATTTCATATTAAAACAACTAATTATATTTAAAGCTATATCTCAGATTCCTCCTGGATCACCAGTCATCAACGGACCTCAAATTTGATACACGTAACATTCATATTAAAACAACTAATTATATTTATAGCTTCATCTCAGATTCCTCCTGGATCACCAGTCATCGACGGACCTCAAGTAGTAGTTCAGAATTCACAGATAACATTAACATGTACGTCTGCCAGAGGTGATCCACCACCGACTGTGAAATGGTTAAAAGACGACACGGAAATAACAACTGGTGTTTCTACAACAACTGCTGGTACAACAGTGACAACATCTTTAACGTTTACTGCTACCAAAGATGATCATTTAGAGGTTTATGAGTGCCAAGCAGAAAATGGTGTCCTACAAAACCCACTTTCTACTACTAAATTCGTCGAGGTTCACTGTAAGTTTAGTTCTTAGACCAAACTATTTAGTACTCTTTGATCTACGGGTAGATAAAGTTTGTTTGTAGTCAAGCCGTCTATTACATGTATATATTTCTATTATTATGGCATCTAGAACCACAACATTACATCTTGCTGTTGTCATTTAAGTAAATACAATAGCATAGCACAAATGGGTCAAATCTGGATGAATAAAAAGGTACCCTATCCCTTTGTTTTGTACATGACAAAATTATCTTGTTGCATTTTATTTAACTCGTTCAATTTATAACGAACAATGACATATCTGAACGCGAATAGGTGTAAGTGCAAAGTACAATGAAACCGAAAAATGTTTATAGAAAAACAGACAAATTTCCGCGGCAGTTTTATTTTCAACATTTTCACTTATTTCATAATTAGTTTGACAAATCAGTGCAAACAAAAGTATTGGCAACCTTATCTTCGCCGCGCGTGACAATGTTTTCTCGGGTTTACAATCTGCTCTATCACCCTCTCAGCTATGTGTAATAACATTAACGGTACAAATTTTCCTGCACCAGATGCGCATTTCGACAATCCATGTCTCTTCAGTGATGCTCGTGTCCAAAATATTTGAAATCTAAAGCTTATATAAAAGATGAAGAGCTATAGTCTAAAAGGTCCAAAAAGTATAGCCAAATCCGTGAAAGGAATCAGAGCTTTGCATGAGGGAGATACATTTCTTAATTTATAATAATTTCTTACATTTTGTAACAGCAAATTTTAATAACACAAAAAATCCGTATTTTCATGCCAGTACCGAAGTACTGGCTACTGGGCTGGTGATACCCTCGAGGACTAACAGTCCACCAGCAGAGGCATCGACCCAGTGGTAGTAATGATTTATATATCAAAACATTACCTTCTGAAACTACAGGACCAATTTTAACAAAATTAGCAACAATGAAATCATCAACTGGGTCTGATGACCCCGCTTGCCAAAAAGACATTTAAAATCACAGAAATTGTCAGGAAGGCAATTTCTACTCACAAGTAACATTTTGCCGATACAGTTAGTAGACTGTCACTTTTTGAAAATCGGAATAATAAAATTATGTTTGACCATTATGAAAACGTTTCGAAAAAATTAAAATGACTAAAATACCGAACTCCGAGGAAAGTTCCAAACGGAAAGTTCCTCCGCAAATGGCAAAATAGAAGAGGGATTATTTAAAATGCTTTGAAATGATTATAACGTGTTTTAAAAAACAACACCTTTTATCAGAAATTCCAAAGAAAATGATAGAAATAAGTGAAAACCAACATATATATTTGTGATTCAACTGCTAATCACATAAATCCAAATTAAAAAATACTTTATTTTATTGATAGGAAAGTTATATCAACAATTAACTACAATCACTCGTAATCCTAATATAACAGCCAAGCATAAAAATTCATTTAGTGACGGAAATACTTTTGTATTTAGTCAATATATGGTTAAAAAAACTGAAATTCTAACATTAAAATGACAAAACCTATCTTGACAGATTGCCCCCTTGTGCCTAAATCGATTTGGCTAAGGTTTTCCATCCATATTTATTTTTTCCCATAACGTATGTCTATTCGTTTAGTTTCATTAAACACAAACGGTATGGGAGATAAGTCAAAACGAAATGCATTATTCCAGTGGTGTCAGAAAAAGAATTTTGATTTTATATGTTTGCAGGAAACTCATTGTACAACATTTGTAGAAAATGAATGGAAAACAGAATGGGGAGGGTTCAGTTTTTGGTGTAACGGGACTTCCGTTTCCAAAGGGGTAGCAATTTTAGTGAAACCAAATTTAGATATAAACATTACTGAAAAATATAAAGATGCGGAGGGAAGGAAATTGATAGTTGAATTCAAATTAGACTCAAACGAAACTATTAGAATTTTTAATATCTACGCCCCTAATAATGGCATAGAAAGAAAACATTTCTTTAATAAGTTAAAAATAGATAAAGAAAATGATATTGTGAATTACGTTATGGGAGATTTTAATTGTTGTCTAAATAGGAAATTAGATAGAAAACATATGTCCAAACGTGAAGATGCGGGAAATAATGAACTAAAAAATTTCATTGAAAAAAGTGAACTGACGGACATTTGGCGTCTCAGATATCCAAACAAAAACAAAAAACAATATACATTTTCAAGGGGTCAATCATACTCGGGAATAGATTATATATTCACTAGTGAGAATATCGATTGTAGAGTAAACAATGCAAAAATTGTTTATTTTCCCTTCAGCGATCACGACGGCGTAACAATTACTATGAACATCGTCGAACCAGAAAGAGGCCCGGGTTATTGGAAAATGAACAATAGTATAATTAAAACCGACCTTTTCAAAAATACTTTTGAAACATTCTGAAAATCTTGGAAACTTAACATCAATAATTTTAAAGATAAAAAGGAGTTCTGGGATTTAACAAAAACTAAAATAAAGGACATAACAATAACTGTTTGAAAGAAACTTAGGTTAAATGAAAATGAAGTTAAAAATTGGGAAAATAAATTAGAAAATTTGTTAGAAAATTATGGAACACAACAAAATCTGAATGAGGTTGAAAAACTAAAACATGATATATATAAATATTACGAACAAAAAGCAGAAGCAGCACGCATAAGATCAAAAATAAATTGGTATGAAAAAGGTGAAATATCCACAAATTATTTTTTCAGATTAGAACAAAAACGAGGAAAAGAAAAACTATGGTCAAAAATAAAAGCAGAAAATCATGAAAATGGCACATACAAAAATAGTATTAATGAAATCTTAGGTGAACAATTAAAATATAATGAGAAACTTTTTACCTCGGGGGGTTGTAATAGAGAGGCTGGGGAAAAATTACTATATAATGTAAATAAAACTCTATCTGAAGCAGAAAAACGGTTATGTGATGGTGAAATTACAAAAGATGAAATTTTCAAGGCAATTAAATTAATGAAAAGGAATAAATCACCAGGGGAAGATGGCATAACTGCAGAATTGTATCAGGAATATTGGTTTTTGATACAGGATGAGCTTACGCAAATATTAAAAGAAACCTTTTTTGATAAAACACTTTCCGAATCGCAGAGACTTGGACTGATAAGCCTATTATTTAAAAGTGGGGAGAGGGAGGATATTAAAAACTGGCGACCTATAACATTAATAAATGTAGACTATAAAATTTGCTCAAAAATTCTGGCTGAACGTTTGAAAATAGTTCTACCATCTATTATAGAAACAGATCAAAAAGGGTTTGTTAAGGGTAGAAATATTTTTGATTCTAATAGAATGCTGCAAGATATTTTCGATTTTATAGATATGGAAGACGAAGAAGGATCAATCCTTTTTCTTGATCAAACAAAAGCTTTTGACTATGCAGAATGGGAATGGTTAGATGCATGTTTAGAAAAAATTTAATTTGGGAAAAATTTCCGGGAATGGGTTAAAATTTTACTAAAAAATGCTAAAACATGTTTAATGACTAACGGTTTTCAATCAAGAAACGTCCCAATTTCTAGATCAATCCGTCAGGGCTGTCCAATATCAACGATGCTATACATTTTACAAGCAGAGCCGATGGCAGCCACAATTAGGACTAATCCGAAAATTCAAGGAATAAATTTACCCCCACCTGACATAAAAAATGAACAGAAAGAGGTTAAGATTAACATGTTTGCAGACGATACACAATTTTTTTTAATAGAACAGAGGAATCAATCGAGGAAACATTCAAGGTTTTAGAAATTTATAAAAGCATCGGGTGCTAAGATAAATTATGAAAAGACTGTAGGGGTATATTTGGGTCGTTGGAAAAATAAAACACCAAAATATAAAAAAATTAGGTGGTCAAGCGAACCAATTAAAGCATTGGGAGTCATGCATGGATACAGTGTTGATATAAAAGCTATATGGTTAGAAAAAATAAAGAAGATTAAGGCGTGTCTTGAGGTTTGGAAATCTCGTGACCTAACATTGAAGGGCAGGGTCTTAATATTAAAATCATTGATTATATCTAAAATAGGGTTCGAAATCGAAATGCGAGGTATACCTGAAAAATATAAAAAAAGAAATAAACAATGTCATGTGGAATTTTATATGGGAGGGAAAAGTAAATTTAATTAAAAGGGAAGTGTGTTGCTTACCGGTAGAGGAATGGGGGATTGGTATGATCAATATAGACTCGTTCATTAAATCAAAACAAATCAAAAGTATGCTAAAGATTTTAAGATCAAAAACCGATAACTGGAATACAATAGCCAAATGGTGGCTACAGAAGTTTGATATCAAATATAATTGTGATAATTTTTTATCAAAGTGTTCGGACTTACGAGGATTACAAATGAAAAACTTTCCAAAATACTATCTTGAGTTAATTAAAACGTGGTCAAAATTTTTAAGTATACAACGTCCAATAAATAAAAACGATATCCTAAACCAACAACTTTTTGGAAACATAAAAATTCAATACAACAAAAAAACGATTTTTTTCGCTAACTTCGGAAAAAGTGGAATTCATACAATAAAAGATATTTGGGATGAAGAAACGAAAAACATCAAAAGTGACAACTTTATATACAATACTCTTAAAGATAAGAGAAACTGGATCTCGGAATGGACAAGGCTGAAATTAGCTATTCCAAAATTGTTCAAGGACAGACTCAAAACGTCCACGTTGATCCAGAACCCCCCAAAAATGGTTATTACATTAAAAATACATTTGAATTTTACGATAAACAGAATAAAGTAGTAATCCCAAGTGAGATATCTTTAACATTAATCCAATATTCGTTAAATTTAGATATAGTTCCAAACTGTCAAATAAAATGGAATATTCAGTAAAATTCGGAATTACCGTGGAAAAAGATCTGAATAAATTTAAATAAAAGTATGTCCTCTAGGAAAGCAAATCAAATTAGCTGGAAAATTGTTCATAACATTATCTATACGGAGCAAAAACTATTTAGAATCGGCAAATCAAATAATGGCAAATGCCATTTTTGTAAAACAGAAAACGAAACTCTCACACACCTTTTTCACAGCTGTAACATTATAATGGTTGTTTGGGAACACATTTTTGATGCGCTTAAAACATATAATGTACTTAATAACACTGTATATATTCCATTGAGCGAAGAACTTATCATACTAGGAATGTACGATTACAACAAAAAGTACAATGTCATAACTTATACGATTATGACATGTATGAATAGAGTTAAATGGATTATTTGGAAATGTAGGAATATAATCAAATATCAGTCTAAAAGTTTTACTTCCAGTCAATTGATAGCATATGCAAAACGGGAACTGTGCAGTTTAATTGAATCTATGGACAAATCATTATCATCTAAAAAAGAAAATTTTGCAGCTGAAATAAAACTTATAATAAATCTTATACATTAGTAAGTGACGTAATAATTTGTACTTACTTTCTTTTCCTTTTTAGAACATAATACATCCAACGATAGAAATATACAATACACGCATTTACAAGGTCGAGCATGTGACCTATAAAATCACTGACCGACACATAACAATGTAATCCAGGTGTTAAAAGTACAAAAAATAAAATGTCAATTATATAAGTAAAGGTAAATTATTGTGTAGATTGTAGTGTATTTTGGGGGACTTTTGATGTATTTTATTTACTGGTAGAATATTGTGAATAATTTATACGCAAACTCAATCTGTGTAATTAAATTATGAATGTATAACTTATGTATGGAAAAAATATAAAATAGATTTTTTTTTATATAATAGAGTCCACCGTTTATCCCTGGACGTTGGATCATTGTAAACACAGGGCCCCTTGTGTATTCTTCCCTGGGTTATACAAGGAAAATTGTATTCAGGTGATTTTCAATAAATGTATTTCAAGTCTTAAAAATTCTATGAGGATCTTGTTTTTTTACATTTTCCCTGAAATTATTTATATAGCAAGGTGCTGATTAAGTGGTAGGCCGCTTCCATCTGTCACTCATTTACTAAAAACATTTACATCATTGTGTCAGCTGCTGCGCGTTGTCTCTAGATTAATCTTTGATTCTTTGTTTAAATTGTTTTAAAAGGATTGAAGTCCGTTAGAACGATAGGATCTGCTGAATATTTCGGTGCCCCAGCTGTGGAAAAATAAATAGTAATTGAACTTATTATGATAACGAATTATCTGTGTTTCACCTTAACCCCATGATTTCACGGATGTTTGTGTGTGCATTTCTATCTCTCGAGTTGACTTTACACCGATTTGTCTGGATTTGTTTTTAACTTATTCAAAATTAAATTAAAATAAAAAATAATTTTAAATTTCTATCTATTTGTCATGATATAATTATTTCATATGGGCGAAAATTCCAATGTGTGATTTTGAAAGTCTTGAAAAACTTTGTATGAACTTTAGCAACGCATTTAATCAAATTCAATTGTTGGCAATAGCCAGTCCTATTAGGTCCGTAGGTCGATTTACGTACGTATGTCATTTTATTGGAAATTTCCATGAATACATAAAAAGGGACGTAACTCTTCTCAAAATCCGTAACGTGTTGTTTTCATTTTTTTACAGCACGTCTAGTATTCGAGGGTAGCATCAGCTCATTAGTCGCTATTGTTATGATTTATAACAAACAATCTTAAATTGCCTGTTTATAAATTTTGAAATTAAACAGAAACGAAAGTTTCAACTTCTTCAGACAAAATTGGCCTCAGATGGATTTCGTAATTTTTTTATGATATACGTTATACTTGTATTTGGCTTTATAGCTCTTCAACGTTTTCGGTCCTTCTTTACCCTTTGCTTTCAACTGTTCGGCTTTGAACGTTCCTGACGAAGCGCTTCGGACGCGAAATTAATAACATGCTGTTTTCAAGTTTAAAAAAAATTAAAAACAACAACATGAACAAGTTTAATAATTTTTTGCGCTTTTCTGGATTTACCTTCACCAGGAACGCTCAAAGCCAAACATTTGAATTCCAAAGATGTACAAGGAAACCGTTGAAGAGCGATATGTGAAAAACACCTAAAATACATAGCCCAATTCAACTAAAGTCAACTTTACCTGAGGGAGTTGAGTCCTTAGTTTCTTAATAATTTATAAATTTATAAACGGACAATTATAGTTAAGTTTGTTATATCATGTCAGTACCAAAGTACTTACTACTAAGCTGATGATACCCTCGGCGACTGATAGTCCACCAGCAGAGGTATCGACAAGGTTGTGCATGTATGCAATCCAAACAAAATTATCAAGTCCAGCAGTTGCAGTGCGCATGCTGCGATTTGAACTAAACATTTATTCCATTTCCAGCAATCGTTTTTTTTTCTTCTTTTTTTTTTCTGAGTGATTATCTCCTCTTCAAAGATGTACTTATGTAATCTTTGGTGAATTTGAATAAATCAAGAATTTAAAATTGATACTGATTGGACATCAAAATTATAAAAAGACGCATTACTTTTTTATTGTATGAAGTACTACAGATGTATATATTTCCTGGTGATCGTGTATTGACATGTTATGTGAAATACCATATTTTTCGTTGTTATTGACATCAGAAGGATGACCTTCCATTAGCAGATTTTGTAGCTGTAAAAACGCAGTATCTCGTTTTAATTTATACAAGTTATATTTCAACGTGAATAGCTCATGACAAAAACTCACCACCTCAATATACAATCACTGAACTGAAGACTGAAAATATTCAACAATAAGGAAATACTTTCCATGAAAAAGTATTCGATGGAACTGTCATAAAATTCGTTGCAATTCTGATCAGATTGGTTTTTGCAGGAGTTTCGAGTTTCTTAAAAATATGGATTTATTTACTGCAATGTAAATACACAATTTTATAAATTTACAGTAAATGTCCAAGAAGAACAACAGAGCTGTTGAAGGGCTATTTTTTTTCTAGCAAATACAAATTTTCAATTGTTTTGTTTATATTGATTACTCATCTATCATATTTCTTTAATATTGTCACTACAACCCAACACTTTGACTAGACCAACTCCTTTCATACCAGGACAAGCAGGCACATGACAAATATTGCCCTTTTGCAGCCATATAAGTAAAGAATTTCCTTAATAAAGTAAAATAAAAATAAAAAAACGACTTCGAGGAATATTAAAACAGAAAAAGTCCCTAACGAAATGGCGAAATCAAAAGCTCAGAAACATCAAATGAGTTAATACCAACTGTCATATTCCTGATTTTGTAAAGACATTGAAAAGATCGTTTCCAAGATACTTAAAAATGTATAAATTATAACAAAAGACTATTTGCTTATCAACTGTATTGTTTAATAGATTCACCAGATACACCAACGTTCGATGGACCAAGTAATTTAACCCCAGGACAACAAGGCTTGTGGACATGTATGTCGTCCAATGGTTTTCCGGCTGGCGTTATGTCCATGAGAAATCAAAACAAAAATACTCAATTTACATCTGAGTTTACATCTTATACTGTATTAGATCAAAAATCCTATGATGTGACCGGTACTTTAACCTGGAGCCCTGTAATTGTTAACAATGGAGATACCATTTGCTGTGATGTAACACATACAACTACACTAGGCAGTACTCCACAGACAGTCTGCAGACAAATTACAGTCGCTCGTGAGTATTTTTTGTAAATTTGACAGCTCAGAAAACTTGAATCATTTAAGTTTTCTAGTTTGTTAGGTATAACCCTAACAAACATTGTAATCTTTGTTATCAATATGTTATAAGATTTAGATTATATTTTTTATTAGTTAATAATAAGCAAACTACAAACGGAAAACAAATAAATTCCTTTTGTAGATTTTTCCTAGCCGGCAACACGTGATACACTGGCATTATTGAGTTAATAGGCACCAACGATTAATATTATATGTAAATTATGTCATAGATTCGTGCAGTCGATATTAGCCATTCAATAAATATGTTATAGTGTGTGTTTTTTATATTGCAATGTTACACTACTGTCTCATGTTAGTTTGAATGTTGGCGCCGGTTAACACGTTTAAACCCACTACATTGAAATGCAGCTGTCTTTAGTCAGAAGCATGTAGCTCGCCGGTTGTCGCTTGCTTGTGAGGTTCATTCGTGTTTCTTGTTTCTCTTGTTTTTATATATATTAGACCGTTGGTTTTCCTGTTTGAGTTGCTTTGCACTACTGATTTGGGGCCTTTTATAGCATACCGTTCCGCGTTAGCCAATGTTTTGTGTTGAAGACCGTACTTTTGCATATACTTGTTAACTTTATATAAAATGGGGGATGAGTGGATAGTTGTCTTTTTTGTGCTCATACCACGTCTTTTTATTTATATTATAAAAAAGATAGTTTTGATTTGCTATTAAAATAACTTATTTAAAAAATGGAAAACTTTTAAGACTAACTTTTTTTTATTGCCTTTATGCAAATTTATTACTAAATTGAATAACTAATCTTGGTAAATTTGTTAACACAGTAGTTTTGCTTTTTTGTTTAATTATTAACAAACAATTGTCACTAATCATAGAACAATTAAAAAAGTTTAAACAATTGTATTTTATGTTCTTAGCCATTGATTATGAGTGTATGGTTCACCATTCAATTTGACAAGTCTAAATTTGAAAACACTCAAATATTACAAAGGTTGAAGAGAAACATGTGTTAACATTCTTTAATTACTGTATACAGAGATATAAACATTTTTACATATTCTTTTGGGTGAAAACTGTGGTTATGCATTTACTTATAGTGAATAATTCTGTTTACATTTTTACAAGTGAATTGATATGCATTTATCTTCTTCTAATTTTCATGATATGTATTACTTGATCTATTTTAATTGACTGGTTCGATTATCAAAGACCAGTCCATCTATAGATAGGTGTTTTGGTGTACACTCATCAATGAAGTGTCCAGTTATTATCATTGACCCGGTTAAAATAAATAAACATTATATGTGTTTTCTCAAAGTAAATAGTGAGACACAACCGTTGATTTTCTTCTAAAATGGAGTTTAAAATATTTAATAATTGTCACATTTTGGAAATTGTGAATATGAAAGTATAATTATGACGACGGCAGTTGCAAAATATGCATATGCATATGTCGTAATTCTAAACATGTTTTGATAAACACTTTTTATCCCTTTTACTCTAAATGCTTATTTGTATTGTAAGGGATGGAGGGATTGGGTAGGGCAATAAGTAAATATTCAATTATCAAAATTACTTCCGGTCTAAACCATGTTTAAATGAACATGCAGGCATCTTATACGTTCAGGTATTTCACATCCAATCTTTCATGGTAATATTCTTTACAAAGCACACAAATGTCGGCATTCACCTCAAAAGCTAACCAAACCTTTAAGCAGACTTATTCAGAAGGGATATAGTTAAATATAGTTACATATAATTGGAAATGTTTTAAACAGAACATTAAAATAGCCGATACTTTAAAATGATATAATTTTTAAACCAATATATTCGTCACATATCGTTTACTTCTTTTGTATGTCCGTTTAATGACACTGATACGTGATAATAATCTCAATAATTATCATAACGACAATCACACACATCTTCAAATAGACTGTCCTTATGCAAATTAAAACGTAAGCTCGACTAACTCACTGATGCGAGACATTCGTGTGCTGCTTGTTTTTAAGAAAGACAAAAGATACCAAAGGAATATGTAAACTCATAAGTAAAAGGGAACCAGATAATGCAACCGGAAACTCAAACAAACAAAAGACAAACAGCAGTACAACAAAAATTGTAATTAAGCATCAAAACTGGGGGTGATTTTCTAGTACTACGGAATGGATCCTAGTAATTTTATAGGGAAATCATCTTTACAATTGCACATCATAATAGTAAATTTGGTTGCTGTCCCCTTGAAATGCTCAAAGCATGCAATTTTATTTGATTCAATGATTATTTTTTATAGAACCTATTGCAATTAATGCTCCCGTGACCGATTATAGTCCACTTTTACAGTCCTCGGTTACTCTGCAGTGTGATGTTTCTCAAGGTACTGCATCTCAAATCATATGGATTAAAGACAACGTTCAAATTGATATAGGCAGTAACTTCCGACTGTCTGGTGGTACTATCGCTGCGGAATCTCTGACTATTACCAATCTTCAGAATTCTGATGGTGGCAGCTACGTCTGTCGAGGCATTGATGCTGTAATACCCCAGTCCCACTAGGCCACGATCGCACTACGATCTGTGAAAAAAATGCAAATTTTGATGATCGTGGTACGATCGTGTTGGTCGCAGTAAGGTCGTACCACGGTCGTGGTGAGGTCTTCCAGATCGTGAAGAGCGTGGCCAACTTTGAACATGTTCAAAACAATCGTGGTGTGGTCGTGGCGAAATTAGGTCGTTGTAGAAGAGTAGTGAGAGCGCACTAAGATCTTAGTAAGATCGCAAAGGTCGCTGTACAATCGTAGCGAGAGCGTAGCGAAAGCGTGATTCTATTCGGAGAGATTGCGCTACGATCTCACAGCGACGTTATCACGACCTTACTACGACCATCACATTCTCACCGCGACCCAACTACGCTTCCACTACGACTTTACCACGCTGTTCACGACCATAATACGATTCTAGCACGCCCTTGCCGTCCTCATCACGCTCCTCTCACGACCTTACTACGTTCACACTACGACCATCATTTTTATTGTCATTTTCACATAAAATATTTAAAAAAACTCCCTAGAGTTTGTTTGTTTGAAAGTATTTATCCATTTGCTCTAACGGCTCAACCATGCTTCTCGTTTTTATATAGATTAGACCGTTGATTTTTTCCCGTTTAAATGGTTTAACATTAATATTTGTTGGGCCCTTTATAGCGTGCTGTTCGGTGTGAGCCAAGGCTCCGTATTGAAGGCCATACCTTGGCCTATAATGGTTTACTTTCATAGATTTTTACGTTGATGGAGAGTTGTCTCATTGGCACTCATACCACATCTTCCTATATATTGACATGTCTGTGTTATCTTTGCTATCGTTCACTAAAATATTGTCATTTGAGCTTTATGGACCAGCAGTAGGTTGTAATTTAGATTGGATTGGTCGTTCCGACATCTCTTGATGACAAGTATTATCCTACTTATGTGTATAGTATCAGTTTAATTGAAGTCTGGAGCTGGCATGTCAGTTGACTGCTAGTAATCTGTTGTTATTTATGTATTATTTTCATTTTGTTTATTTTCTTTAGTCACATCTTCTGACATCAGACTCGGACTTCTCTTGAACTGAATTTTAATGTGCGTATTGTATTGCGTTTACTTTTCTTCATTGGCTAGAGGTATAGAGGGAGGGTTGAGATCTCACAAACATGTTTAACCCCACTATTTTTGCGCCTGTTCCAAGTCAGGAGCCCCTGGCCTTTGTTAGTCTTGTACTATTTTTAATTTTAGTTTCTTGTGTACTATTTGGAGTTTAGTATGGCGTTCATACTTTGCTCCCTCTGCCTCTACATCGACTCCTACCACCACGCCTACGTGTTCTAGTAGATTTTGGTGGCATGACTGTATTGTTTCCGAGAAATCTCCGTTTTAATCAGAAATAGAAGGAATGGAACTATATTGATATGGAACACGATATTGACAGTATTGCTGAGAACGTAGTAAGATCGCGGTATGAACGTAGTATAATCGTGTAAGAACGTGCTATAATCGCAGTAAGATCGCGTTGCAATCGAATAACTCGTGGTATGGTCGTACTGAGATCTTGAAGAGCGTAGAAAGATCTTTATAAGCGTAGTGAGGTCGCAGAATAAGCGCGGTGAGAACGTGGTTTAATCGTAGCGGGATCGTTGTAGAAGCGTAATTAGGACGCAGTAGCATCGTGAAAGCAACAAAATTAACATTTTCATGCCGCTCATACCGCGACCTCACCACGATTTAAATCTATTTTAGATCGCGGTGAGCGTGTTGCGATCGTGGTCTAGTGGGACTGGGGCTTTACTGGTAACATTGCGAAAACAGATACAATTAATGTTAGCCCTATTGGTAGGTGCCGTATGTCACAACATTTTTGTTTAATGAAAACTATTTGTCAACCTAAAAGTGTGAAATAAGAAAATTCTTGCACAATATTGTAGTTAATTATATAAAAATCACTCAATCGTCCTTTCTATATCATCGCCAAATAAAACAAACCAATACCGGGTCTGGACTTGCGTCGCTGCATATTTTTGAATGAGATAACATATACCATTTAAAGTCTTTCAAGAGATTCATGATTTATATTTTATCAATAACTTCCTAGAATGAGACACAATATAGATATACATAAGAATACAAATTAAGCCAAAATAAATAACACTTATTTTGAATTTCTAGATTCTCATTTATTTCACATTTTTTTATTCAAGCATCGTTTGTGAGTCTATTGTAAACAAAATGACTACCTTTGTTCCTGGTATATATGATGAGTTTATTTACCGTTTAAATCAGATATTGTTTTAATGATTATTTAAAATCGTTTTAGGAACACCACCTGTCACAACTATTCCACAGCCATCATATAATCAATCAACCGGACAACAAATTGTTTTAGGCTGTTCAATTAGCTCACCAAACAGTGCTCTACTAGACGTTCATTGGACATTCGCAAATGACGTTGGACAAGTGACAGACCCTATACTTATTTCAATATCTAATGGAAAGTATTCAGGCTCAACAACGTCTAGCCCATCTTTAATCATCAACAATGTGACCACGACGGATCAAGGAATATACAGCTGCAAAGCCAGAAATTCTGTCGGAAACAGCACAAATAACCCCACAACGAATCTAACCATAACAGGAAGTAGGTTAAACATTTTTTTGTAGAAATGTAATATTCTTTTTTTTTTTTGGATGATGTCGTACGCATTATTGAGGCCACGGTTGAAGAATTGGTATCGAATGCTATCTTAATTGGTGTTATTTCTATGTGAACTAAACGCTTACATAATTTTGCGATACAAATTCCTTGCAAAAAACAAACAAAAAAAAAAACGCACAAGGAATTCTCAATCTACAGACGTCAAAACATCTCTTGATTAACTAAGAGTATTTGCGAAAAAAAGCGCTAATGTGAATAAAAATTACCCAGGAGATAAGTATTCATAATTATTTTTGCTACTCATGTATAAAGGAAAAAAGAAGTTAACAGATACAATTTGTATTAAATAGATATGTACATAAAAGAAAAAAATAAAGAAAAAGTTTGATATCATTGAACACGGGAAAATTTAAAAACATTGATGCAAGTTGTCTTGATCAGTTAGGACAACTTGATCACAAACAGATATAGACAAAACTGCAATAATACGAATTCGTCATGGAAGAAGAACATATATCAACTGTGTTTTCTCGATTAAATATTTATTTGTCATTTTATATCAAGTTTGAAAACAGTTGCTTTGACAACGCACTGTTCGTCTGAATTCCTGGTAATACCCATCATGTAATTACATTAAAACTAAATCTTAATCAGGTGTGATTCCCGTGAATTGCTGGCAGTACTAACCAACTTAAAGTATATCTAAAACATCTAAGAATTTTTTGTAGGACTCATTAGTTCTGAAATAAACCTTTGTCAATTATCTTAACAAGCCAGAATTAACAAAAATTATGCATGTATTTATTGGTCCAAATACAATCATGCAAAATATCATAATGCGATAATATCTTTCAAATATCGCAAATCTAAACAAAACTAGTTGATGATGCACGATGTCAAGCTGTAAGTATTAGTAGCCACTGTGTCCACTTTTAGTGCATCTTCCTTGTTAAAGAAGATGAATTTAAACAGAGCCATGACAGTACACACTTGAAGGTGTCACTATAATAACCAGACATAGCTGACTCGTCTTATGCACATGAGGTACTCCCGGTTTTCTATTGATCTCATTTTGATTAATCATTAGTTTTGAATGTAGTGCACGTTTTTTTTATAACTTTGTTTGTTTGTATTAGAATTTTTTTTATGCCACTTAATATCTATTTTCACACATGTGCAATTTACTTGATGAATGTTTTCATGAAAACGATCGTTTGTTGTATTCATTTATATACTTAAAAAACAACTTAAATTATGTATTTATAATTTGAGCGCCAAAAAAAAGTTTGGTGAATATTGATGGAATTATGTTATCTTAATAGTCACGAGTATTATCTTACACAAAATGTGTGTTACTAATACATTAACTGATTCATTTTGTTTATGACTGATTTATTCATAGTTGAATGGAGTCGCAAAATCTGTCGCTTTAACATGTTTAAGTACAGATATATTTATGGTAGCTCTGGAAAGGACATCCGATGAGTTTTTATCTTCCACCTTGTTTTTTTAGGCTTGCCTGTAGTCGAGATTTCTCCTACTACCTATAATACAGCAATAGGGGATCAAGTGACAATTCATTGTAACATAGTCTCCGATAGTGCTGGGGTTAATGAAGTCTACTGGCAGACAACTTCTAATAATCAGCTACGATTAATTTACAATGGAGACATAGGGTACCAAGGTAGTACTCCTACAACACCTTCATTAACGATTAATTTTGCATCAATAAATGATACCGGGACATACACTTGCCATGCTACAAATGATCAAGGAACAGGAAATAGTAACACTGGAAATGTTACAGTTACTGGAGGTAAGTACTAAGACTGTGTTATAATATAGCTATCTGATAGGAATGTCATGCTAATTGTGGGTTGGTATCTTCATTTTTCAATTCAACTCTCAATCCAAGTCACAATTTATAAAAGTAAACCATTATAGTTCATGTTACGGTCTTCAACACTGAGCTTAGGCTCACACCTAACAGCAAGCTATAAAAGGCTCCAATAATTACTAGTGTATCTATTATATTTGTATTTTTATCCATCTGATGTGTTTTGCCTTTTTCAACTGTTTTTATATTTCGTTCTCAAGTTGTCAGGTTAGATGAGAATTGGGGTCCCACTAACATGTTTAACTCCACCACATTATGTGAATAGGTGCCTGTTCAAAGTCAGAAGCCTGTACTTCAGTGGTTTGTCGTTCGTTTATGTGTTACATATTTGTTTTTCGTTCATTTTTTTTAAATAAATAAGGACGTTAATTTTCTTGTTTGAACTGTTTTACATTGTCATTTCGGGGCATTTTAAAGCTGACTTTGCAATAAGGGCTGTGGTCATTTTTGAAGACCGTACGGTGACCTATAGTTATTGATTTCAGTGTCGTTTGGTCTCTTGTATCTTGTAGAGAGTTGTCTCATTGGCAATCATACCACATCTTCTATTTATTATTATATTGTCAAAATATTTTTGAAAATAGTCCGTGAGAAAATAACAATATATAGGTAATGATGAATCAAATGTTGATGTTATATTCAAAGGAAGGGCTTACAATACTACTGGAGATCGACAAAATTGTTTCCTGTGATTTGCCACTAATTACATATTTTATTGACACACCAATCGCGGGCTCGTTCAGATCATTTTATTCTGCCTGTCTTGCAAAAAAACCACCTTACAGTCTTTATAAAATAGAATGCTATAATGTTATAAATATTATCAACAATTGATAACACGGGCTTTCAAAAACAGAATCAATGGATTTATTGTTATTTTTTACCACGTAAATTTTTGTAACTTTCTTTTACAGGATATTTATTTGTTTCTGTAACTCCTCGAAATTCAAATGTTTCACAAGACAACAGTCAAATCATTTCCTGCAATGTGACTGGAATACCACCATCAACGTGCATTACCTGGCTGTTCACACCAGCTGGTAGCACTCAACCATCAATACTAAGTACAACAAATAGTAACAAATATACAGTTGGCACACAACAGGAACCTTATTTGACTATTTTCAATTTTGAACCAGGTGATTCTGGTACTTATGTCTGCAGGGCAACAAATGCCGTTGGGTCATCATCTAGTTATCCTGGGTCAACTTTGAATTACATAAGTAAGTACGCTTATTTCGTAAGTGTAACCATACTTGAAGGCTGGGGCTGGTAGATTTTGCTACATATCTGAAATAATATTCTCTCAATGCTAAACATAACAGGGCAATATTTGGAAACATGACCTACCTTTGTCTGCAGAAGTCTTTAAGTCTAAATAAAGCAATAGTTACATATTTAATATACATTGTATTTCGTTGGAAATCTTATTGACAACATTGATACTTTTGGACTTCATTTATCATATCTCCGTATTGTGTAAGTTTTGTCAAACATGTCAAATCTTTAAATGAATTTTGGTTTGGTCTTGTATAATGCTGAATTAAAATTAAACTTGGGTTTTAGAATTTCTGCTTTAACATGTTTTACATAAAATATTATCTTTACATCTGACCTGCTGTCAGTAAAAATGCATATCATATATCTCATTGAACTCCGCCAATGTAATTATTTTAACTTTTCTAATGTTCAGAAACCAATTTTGCAGTAATTACCTCTGCCGCATTTTATGACGCTTACATCCTAATAAATATGTCTCGCACATTTGATAGAAAACTGGTCCGACAAATTTTAAAAAAAAATGATAGTTCATAATGTTTATAGTCACCGCCACGAATAAAATGACTGATACGATATAAAGAAAGATGATGAAGTGGAATGAATTTGATGTTCGTCAAAAAGATAATTAATATAAGGAGACCAATGACATAGTTTTAAGAATATTTATCTAAATTTATGAACTTTATAAACATAATCAGTGTGAAATTAGGTTGGGATATCCATATGTATCTACTCACTACCACAAGGCTTTTTTGATCTTGAAATATTTATGATAATCAAAATGCTGGACGATCTGTGGATTTACTGATTGTTTCTAATATCCAATTGTGGTATTTGAACTAAGTGTTAATTCGCCAAGTGGATGATGCAACCATAACAGTTGACCCTGTCCTTTCTACTCAGTATATCAACTCAGATCACAATAAGCAAACTCTTTAATCTTTATGAAAGTAAGTTTGGGTCTTACAGAGTGTATGAATTACCCTTAGTTTATGTTTTACATTGATTTGTATCTTCTTCTTCTTCTTTTTATTTATTTTTTTTTTTGGGGGGGGGTGAATGTTAGAGACTTGTTTTCATCAATGTTTCAATTTTTTTTTAGCTACAACATCATTTATGTAAAAAATGATGATTATACTAACAAATTATAATTGATTCAAACTGTTAATACAATCAATATTTTCAGAAGCTTTAATTTAAATAAATAAAGAAACACAGATGTGAAGTACTTATTGTGTATGAGTAGAAAAAGTGAAATTATAAAAAAAGTAGAGTAGAAAATCAAATTACTAATGTATAATGAAAATAGAAGCGAGTATAATCATTTATCTAGTATCATTCATATATTCAAGGTGCACCTATTACATCTGTCGAACCAAATCAATATGCAGCATTTGTTGAAGATGATAGTTTTCAGATTCAGTGTAATGTTACTGCTACACCAGGAGCTTTTGATTGGTACTGGACATTCCAACCTAAATTTGGCAGTGTAGAAACTATAAGAAAAGGAACAAACAGTCAAGAATATATTATAGAAAATTCTGGTACAAATCCGCACTTGACGATTAGGAATATTGTAATGAATAAAACTGGAGTTTACACTTGCTATGCCTTGAATACAGCTGGAATTAGTGCCAGTAATGCAAATTCTCAACACGTTCTGACAGTCACTGAAGGTTATTATTAAAACTCTATATATAGTTAGCTCATTATATTTGATAGAATAGGGGAAAAAAAGTTGAAGACAATTGCACTAACAGGTTAACGAGATGTGATATGATTTCCAATGACACAAAAATTTCATCAGAAGAGCAAACGAGATGGATGTAAACAACTTAACAAAGAATAATTTCTATCTCATTTTTATCAGTATTGTTTGCGCATGTGCTCAGAAATTTGCTAAACTAAATGCAAAATAACAATAATAAGGCCAGTGGGAAACCGATATCGTTGATAAATATGACCCGCAAAGAAACATAAACATTCATCTACAGATATACGAGGGTTGTCCTAATATATGTATCTACAAATGTATGATATTGATTCTAACATAGTTTAAAAATTCTTAATTATATTATTTTTCATGTTTCCTTTAATCCACCTTTGTCTGAGTATATTTTTATTATAATCATTACGTGGTCACAGAGTTACACAACGGCTGTCACGTGTGCAGCAGGACCCGATGACCCTTCAGGAGCGCCTGTGATCACCCCCGGTTTGTGTTGGGTTCTTTCGCTGAGTCTTTAGTTTTCTGTGTTGTGTCTTGTGTACTATTATTTGTCTGTTTAACTTTTATTTTTTTAACCATGGCGTTCTTATTTTATTTTCAATGTATGAGTTTGACTGTCCATCTGCTTTCTTTCGCCCCTGTTTTATGAGATCATGCCGATGGTTGACGTCAATTTCAAGATTTGGTTTTGCTTCAAACACAGGTTTAAGCAGTTTTGATGTGGTTTTTTTTGCCATTGTTGTAGTTCCATCTTTGACCTGTGATTAATGATTGTCTCTTTTGTCTCTGTTGTCTCTTTTGGACATAGACCAATAAGACCTGCCAGCACTAAAAGATTATTTAAAAAATAGGAAACAAACAACCAAAAAAGACATTGTAAGTTATGTTTTTGATAAGTAATTAACAGAATGCAAATGCGTGTTGTATCATTTGATTTTTTTTTCATTATCACTACTGCCATTAAGTTATATAACGGAATATTTGGCCTGCATTTTAATATGGACCATCTTTCTACAGATTCAACAATTCTTTGTGGAGAAAATACATACAAATTTGATATTAAATGGGGTATAACAGCAGAAAAAACTCTTGTTACTTTACCGTGCAATGGAAACTACACGGGTAGTGTTTCTAGATACTGCAACAATGGTGGAAAGTGGATGGAACCAAATTACAGCCAGTGTATGCATAAAGCGATACAAAATATTCAAGCACAGGTAAACAATATTTTTAGGATGTATCAATTGTTTATTTTATCACCAGAATAATTTCCAGTAGTGTCTAAAGCGTTTGCATAGTTTGATTGACATGCAATATAGCAAGTGTTGATAAGACGATATATAGACATTCACTGTATAATAATTGATGATCAAAAACTTGTAGTTGATTTGACGGATATTATGTGATAGTGTATGTCAATTATATGTTGAAATAGTTCAACATTCCAAATGAACACTAAAATGAAAATAAAAGTGTTTCTCAATGTTTAATGTTCCATAGTTTATGGCGTTCCTCCTTGAAATTGTATATCTGAAATACAGATATCGATTATAGTACGGCACAAATATTCTGAGTTAGCTTTCATTTACTTTGACTTTTCAATGCGAAAAGATAGAATTTGTGTTTGGACTTTCGTATGATAAGATTTTATTGATTTTTATTGTATGATTCTGCATGAATTGGTAAAATAAATGAGATAACTAGATGTAAGTTTGAGTTAATAGATATCAATTAAGATGTTTACAAACCTGACTTAATTCAGTCGGATTGATGTGTGTTAGTGTTTTTTGTAGAGAATCGGCGTTAATATTTATTCTAAGTTCTCTGTAAAATTTACACTGAATGTTTAAAAACAGGTAGGATTTAGTGTTTATCATACTGTATAGAAACCGATCAATTGTTGAAACCTTCATGTCAATTTCGTAAGGTCTATTTATTGTTTTGGTTGTTGGATTTCTGTCTATTTAATATATACTTCTAAGTTTCTTTTTTTAAGGAGGCTCGCGGGTTTAAGATTTTCAGAAAAAAAAATATTTATTTTTCATTACAAATTTTATTCATTACCTTTAGTAGTTGTTACTTTATCATATGGTACAAAAACCTTCCAAAAAGTCAATTCGTGTTGGCCCCAGGTGACTTTGAAAATGTAGATATCATTGAAAAAGCTCCAAAATATCTCCCTTTGGTGCAATAATGACATTTTTTTACATAAAATTGAAATATCTTTTTTAACTCATCGGTGACCTATATTTTTTATTGTTGTTTTCGAATAAGCTGTATATAAACTAAATAATTGTAAAATTTAAGCGATTTCTGTAATTTAGTTCTTTTTTTATTTCGATATTACCGCTATTAGTGCGGTGACAGAAGTGTAAAAAGTCGTCTAGATCGCGAGTTTAATCTCCCCAAATAACACACGGCTAAAAATGGTCTTAACTTAAAGACAAATATGTCTTCTTTAGTTTTTGCCCTGTCGTCAGAATTTCGTACGGTCACTTTTTTCTAAAAAGTCGTTTTAATGAATGGTAGTATATTGGAGAGTTTCAACCCCCCTTTTGCGAAATGAAAAAATGTGTATGTGTGCTTACATTTAATTGAAATAGTTTTTCCTGAAGCTATTTTTTTTATGTCAAAATATTCTATTCAGTATTTTATTTTCTTCTAATATATAAAATTTACGCAGTCTAGACTATTTAAAATTGAGGTAATTTTAATTGTAAATTCAGACTCAAACTTTAGTTTCTTCTTCATAGTAGTAATAAAAATTATCCCATAATATTTTAAGCATATAGTATTTAATAAAACTAATAAGTGATAAAAATTTCGAAACCAAAATATGAAAAAAACCTTAAGAAATCGATGGAAAAAGAATGGAGTAAAAATCTTCAATTTCAACACGGAACTCAATCACTTGCCTTCCGTCACATTTTGTGTATTAGTCAATAATTTGCTCTCAAATGATATATGAAATTACTACCTTTTTCGCTATTATATACACATATTTTCAATTAAAGTGCACTGATATATACCACATACTTTGTTTGTATATGTTTATATTTTATGTTTTTTTCGTTATAAAACATCAAATATAATTTGTCAGAAAAGTCTTATTGTAAAATCAAAATAATTGACGGATAGTTTCAGTAAATATTCCGTGATATGTCGAGTCCTTTGCAACTTGCTCCATTAAGTCCAAAGAAAAGACAAAAGTCGTAAAATTTTATACAGTGCATAATATGCCAAAAAAAAACTCGATTGAAATTTTGAGTCAATTTACCAGTTTAGGGAAGTCGATTTTTGTATCTGCATTGCATAAAAGATTGGATGAGGTGAACATCAATATGTTTCATGCGATACCTGTTGATTTGAAGAACTCCGTGCAGGCAATTTATCATCGTTCATGCTACAAAACTTACACAAATAAACATATCTGTTCCCCCTTTTAGAGCGAGAAAGCTTCTAGTCTGATATTTAATGACGATCTGACTGTTGTCCCTCAGTTTCGGGTATTTGTACACGTTCTAGAATGCAGTCGTTGAACTGGAGCGCTTGACGTATATTTTGTTGCAACAAAACATTTTAGAGAGATAAAAAAATACTCACGTTTGAATCAGATGAGCGTATTAAAAATGTTTTATCCGTGTCAGATAAAGTTAAAGTTGAAATAGTTTCCCGTCCATCTTTTAAACTTCAAGAACTCTGTCATTTTGGTTGCATTTCAAATTATTTGCTAAAAACGAAAAAAAAAACCCAAACCCGTGGAAGCAGATATCTCAAAACACGATACTGCCTTTACGAATTTTATTTTGGCTATTGACAACGATTTAATGGTCATTCCTCATGACATCGTTACTTGATAAATATAGATCATTTCTTCCCGCTGATTCTAATTTAAGATATTCTACATGTAAAATGCAGTCTAATCTCATTTATTTCTATAGAAATTCAGATGTCAAACAACTTCAACAAGTTCAAGGCAAATATAACATAATATTTAGTAGAAAAATAACTATTTAAGATGCCATATAAGCTTCTATTCAATTGAAAACTGACCTCAAAACCTCAATGTCAACTGTAATAGACACAAATAACGGACATATATTTCATTCCGCTGCAAGTGTACTTAGAAAAGACATCAAAACTCTAAAGAAGACTACCCAACTTCGGATGAATTGTCTCTTCCTTCTTAATTCAGTCAATGCCTTCGTATTTATTGCAATTCATTCTATGGTTACTCAATGAAACTGCATACAGCCAAGACTATTCTCAGGAAATGGCACCAGAGAAATTGTGGAAATGCTAAGCAATTGTTAAGGCAAACGTTTTTGTTGTACTCATTTAGGATTGTCTTTACAAATGTACCATGAGTTTAGTTCAAAACACCTTGTTGAAACATTGAATTCCAATGGATTTAATGCTTCTTAAAGTAAAATGCGACGCTATCTAATGTGTTGACAACCATGAAATTGAGCGAATTCAAGATAGTGTGTACGTCTCGTATAATGTTTCCCCAGCATCTTTGCAGACAAGCATATGGATGTCATCACACCTTCCTAAACCCCCTTTTAGATCTCTGTTAAATCTTGGATGAATTGATAGGGATGGTTTGAAGCTGGTATTATTAGGAACAAATGTCTTCGGACTTCCTACAATACCTTATTTGTACTTGTAAAGAAAAACTCAAAATAACGTGTTTGCTTTGAGCAGAACCTTTCATGTGCAGACCTGTGGTCATGAGTGAAATGTGTAGAAATATCAAAACATATCTTGTGACGGTTGATGAAAATGAAGATGATGGAGATAACGGTTGATTTGGTATAAAGCTTGTTGCACTGGTACACGCGGTTCCAGTCCCGAGGTTAGGGAAGTGTTGGCGTGACCTTAAAAAAGTTAAACCCCACCACTATCTGTATGTGTCTGTTTCAAGTCACGAGACGGTAATGCAGTGTTTGTCGTTTGTCTTTATATACTATATTTGTTTCTTTCTTATTTATTTTGTACATTAATCAGGCCGTTAGATTGTTTGTTTGTTTTACATTATTCATTTCGGGAATTGAAGACTATGCAGTATGAATTTTACTCATTGTTGAAGCCCGTACGGGACCTATAATTATTTTATGTCTCATATGGTCTCATTTGGAGAGTGGTCTCATTTGCAATCATATCACATCTTCTTTTTTTTATATATGGAATACTTTTGTAGTTTGTTGTACGTTGCAAGGGAAAAAAGGGGGAATATAGTTACAAAACCTATAATGTAATAGATAGAGTTAAATACACAACAAAAGGTAATACTATGGTAGCAGTAATAATTGTAAGAAAAAAAACAAAAGCAACGAGTAGTCTATAAAAAAAACCTAAAGTATCCGCAAATTCATTTTCAGGTCATATTTTACTGTAGTGTTATATGGCTTTGGTTTGATACCTCACCTACTATGATAGTTTAAAAAATAATTTTAAAGTATTGTCTTGCATGACACTTGATTTTTACCTGAAATTGATATTTTTCATAAGGTTAAGGTGCTCTAAACATTTAATAGGTTGAAAACTTGATTTTTGAAGTTTTGTTTATAAAACGTCGTTTTAGGATTTTTTTTGATAAAAAAATCTCATTGATTAATGTTTATGTATAATAACAAACATTACTTAAGCCAAAACAGTATCATTTGTATTTAGGTAGAGTTTGAAATAGCAACAAATGTCAAAATTGAAACCCTCCCAATTTTTTACAAATTTTTACATATAACAATTTACCTCAATTTAAAAGAAATTTGACCATAGCAAGTCCTGACGACAGGCATATTATTATAGTACACGATTTCCTCTTTCCAATGATATATTATGTAGGTGTGTGTTCGGTGGGGAGATTAAATTCAAAAAAATCTGCCTTCAGTCACCGCACTATATTTCTCCTATTAAATCAACAGAAAAAAAGGACATTAACAAAAATGTATGCTTCTTTCGAAGGCAGATTGTGAGCGTAAATGAACGGTGGCCCCATTTTTTTATTTCATTTTTCTATTAAGTATAAGAAAAATGTCATTTATAGAAAAATATAGCTAAATCCTATATTAAATTAAAAAAATGATTTAGACCCACGAGTCCCCTTAAACAAATAGGTATCTTTATTTGACCGCCATTCTACATCTACAACGTTTAGCGTTACCAATATCTTTTCATCTGTAATTGCAAAGTAAAAAAAGTTGACCCGTCATTTTGGTTGTGCATGTACTTTTTTAGTAAATAATTTGATTGCCTTTTAGTACAAATGTGTAACCGTACCTTCAACAAGGTTCCAAATACAGCAATGGAACTGCGTGCTTTTGCGTATTGCGTGCTCGCATCGTCCCGACATGGTTTTTTTCATAAAGTATCTTTTGATATATAGATTTTTACAATATGTTAAATATTCATATAGGTCTTAAACCCTTCAAAAATTCCTATTGAAATATACTTTTTAATAGATATTAGAATTTTCAGCATTACAAAACATTATTAAGTTAGCTATACCAAACAATGATTCAAATGTATTTTTCATTTTAGTCAGCTAAACTATTATCTGGAGAGAGTGTAGATACGGTTGTGAGTACTATACTCGAGAATTTAGAAAACGCAACGAGTGAGAATACTGAATTAAGGTCTGGTGATCTAGTAGCATCATCAGCTGTTCTTGATGACATTGTCAAATATGTAACAAATCACACAGATAAACTGTCCGTTAATCAATTAGAGGTTAGTTTACTGATAAATCATTATTAACTATGACATAAGAGAATAAGAAAGGCAACAATATTATACCGCTGTTGGAAAGTCATAAATCGATTAAGAGAAAACAAATCCGGGTTACAAACTAAAACTGAGGTAAACACATCTACAATAAGAGCCAACTAAACAACAGAAACAATGAAGTGCAAAAAAAGGGGGGAAAAGACACGACAACGCCACACACACAGAAGCGAACTATTAGATAACAACTGCCATTTTTCTGACTTGGTACAGGACATTTTTAAGAACAAATGGTGTGTTGACCTTGGTTTTGCGGATAACCAAACCTCGCGTTAAAATAACAACAGTACATGACAGGACTACAGTACACAGAACATGCAAGAACATTCAGGACAGGGAAAAACACAAATAAACATTACAGTAGGACATTTCTACATGCTAATAGGTATCAAAGGTACCAGACTTTTACTCTAATACACCATACGTACGGTTCGTCTACCCAAGACTCACCAGTGACGCTCAAAACATAATAGTGAAGAAGGTCAAACAAGGACACAGTTGAAGAGCATTGATGACCTAAAATTCTAAAAAGTGGTGCCAAATACGCCTAAGGTGATCTATGTCTAGGATAGGAAAATCCTTAGTATTTAGAATAATTCTTATTTTTGCAAACAGTTAAATTATAAAAATGACCATTAAATTGACGTTCATGTCAATATTGAACAGGTGACTTACCACAGAATAAAAAAAGAACACGTAAAACAAAACGGAAAGCACATAAAACTTCAGAAAATAACCATACATTGTCACCGACAGGATAACGCTAGATGAAAAATAAAATGTAGAAAGCAAATCAATAACTTATTATTTAATATACTTAGAAAACTTAGATAACACATTATATAAAACTGTGTAAAAGAAATGTGATTAAAATGTTACAACACATGCATACCCTTATTTGACATTTTTAACAAAATCAAAAGGTTAAGAAGTCATCAAGAGAAAATTGTCCATATTATTAATAAAAAATGTATGCAGATATATATATAGCAACGAAACATCATAGATGCATATTTTAACATGGGACAGGCCTATTATAATGTTGGCAGTGCGATAATCATTTTTAATACTCAAAAGTTTCCTCTTTATCTCGACCAGTGGAACAACAAAAAACACTCCATTGAACATTATCTGAAATACTTATTAAGGATGTTCGCTACTCAGTTTAAAAATAATAAGCTTTTTAAAAGACTGTTATAAATTGAAAGTATATAGATAAAGAAACAAAAAAAGCAGAAAAAATGGAGGGTCCGTGTGCTTGTTTTCGAGATAAAAGCAGTTGAAAATTTGGCGGGAAATACTTCTCTCTATATTTTTCTTTCACTTAACATTGGCACCTTTTTGTTTAAAAAAACTATGAAAAATAACAAATATTTCATAAGATTTTGAAATATGGCTTTTTAAGTAATATGTAATAAAAATATGAAAAGAAAATTAGGTGTAAGTGGGCAATTTCTTTTAATGTTAATACATGGATAAAACAAGAGGATTCCGAAAATCTGGCATAAAATCAAAATGTTAAGGAGCAAACATCCTTAAGGATTATAATTACTACAATTGATATGGATATACACCATAAAGTGTGAAGCACCGTAACAAATCACAACAATAGAACTATAACCTATGATTCCAACATATAAAAATACACATATTAATATTCTGTTCTAAACTGATAGCCCAATAAGACTGAGAAATAATAGTAAATGTTTTGAAAATGACAAAGGTTTATTCGTGAATTTTTGTAGTAATGGAACAGAAGGAAAACATATGTAATGATATGTACCAAGATGTCACTTTTGAAAACCCTCCTTATTTACATTAATTACTCAACTAAATAAAGAAAATATTGTTTTACCACCTTAATACTTACAATGAAAATATTTTAATAATTCAAATTTAAAAGGGCCTACAACAGCCAACAGGGCATTATAACGTTACCATTATGTAAAATGTATAAAACAGTCATTATGAAATATTTTTCTTTCTAAAAAATTCATTCTAAAACACTTTTCATATGAGTACATGTAGGAATACAATTCAGGCATAACAAGAAATATGTAAATTTTCTGTGATAAATGATTACTTACTTAAATAGAGCGATACATAAAAGCGGTCAGTATCTTGAATTTATTGGAATTTCATAATAACTTGCTTTATCCAGTATGTCTCTTGTCAAAGCTCTGCTGGCTGTAAAAATAGCAGGTTTTTTTTTAGAACTGGGCACTTTAGAAATGATTAAGTTGGCTAATTAAAACCATTCAATGTGTTTGATGTGCAGTATTGAATAAAGTAACGCAGTAAAACAATGCATCCTGTCATTTCTTCAATCGTTCTGTTAAATATTTTTCGGAAACTTAAGACTCAACAACAATTAACAAAGATATGAGGAATCGAAAATGACTATAAGTTCAATTAGATTGAAAGGTTTCACGTGTAGTTTATTATAATTATTTGCTATCTAATATATATCATCTTTTACATGAAATGTATTATTCAAATACATCTTAGTTTTTGAAACATTATTCAAAAAACTTTGATTGAACACTACAACAGTTTAAAGTTCATGTGATGTATTTCAGATTTTTGGGTCTGTCTGTAATAATATACTAGATGAACGAAACCATCAGTTATGGGAAGAACTTAACAATGAGGTATTTTTGTTATGATAAGAACATTTTTCCAATAAAGTAAAAACAAAATTTTACAAATGTTATTCTTAATAAAATGACTATTATAAAAAAAAAATCGTCTGTACATGTATGTCGGATTATTTTTCGCAGTTAATGCAAGAAAATGATACCGATTTAAGTGTGTACTTTTGGTGTCACTTTGATGTCATTCTACAAAAAATATACTCCATGATTACAAACGTGTACGTCAAATAGATATTTCGTTATCAAAATCATCAGAGACGCCTGAATCAAAACGTTTTAACAATGACAAACAAAAACGAAGTTGAAGACCAGTGCGGACCAATAATTTCGAAAGGTTTTACCAAACACAGCTAAGGAATATGAGATATGGTTGAAATAGTTTTTTTTCTTTAAATAAAGACTGTCGACAATGCATGTTTTTCCAAGAATATTTGAATAATATTAAAATGGTAATTTTGTTTTATACAATTGTCTCCTAATTGTGTTATTAATTTCGGTAAATAACATATCTACTTGAAATATTTGAAATTCAATCATTATTGATACAAGGAAATACCAAGGACTCACAAAATCATAAGTTTAAAAACAAATGCAGACAAAATTGTTAGTTAAAGCAGAACGGTAAAACTTCACACAACCCTGACCAAATACTGTGTGTAGACGAGGTTTGTACATTCCTACTAGAGTAATAAATAGACAATAAAATTACCAGTCAGACTACCGTTCTTTATCACTTAATGTATACATTTTACTTCAGAGGTCAAATGGTGTCCCTTCTGTAGTAAAAGCAGTTACTGATTACAATGAAGTGTATCATAAGGTTATAGACGGAGAATTTGCAATGATTGTTCAAAAGGAAAATATTGGTTCGTTTTTAATCAAGTTTACCTCATGTGCTCAAGTGTGAACATAAAACGTGAGATATTTGTTTCAGTGAAAATGATAAATACTTTTGTATATAACTCAATTTGGAAATCTTCTTAATAAAAAAAAATACAATTGTCTAACACATATTATTTAAAAAATAAAACACAATTTCATTTTAAAGTGCCAGTTACTTTACAAAGATTTTCATTTTGTATTGTGTTTCCGTTATAGTTCACCTTTTTATAGATGTAAAATCCTCATCACAGCAAAATACAATAGGTTAAAAATCAAACAGGTACTAATCAAATGTTGTTTTTTAATTAAAGTTGGTTTTGATAATCAGTATTCTTTTGAGTTGTGACAGCAAAACTGTGTGACATGAACACTTTAAAAAGTGTCCACAGAAAAAGTAAATTATGCAACAATGACAAGTCACCAAATCATAAAAGACAACATTACGTATTTAATCATCACAAATAATTGGTTGAAAAGTGAAAACAAAATAATCACCAGACTCGTCCATTTGTGTGTTTTTTTTACGTCCCTCCGTCCGACATTTGTATCAGCTGGACACTTTTTCACCCAATTATTCGAATAAATATCGGGACTGTCTTTATCAAGAAATATCTGCATACAGCAGTTTATATTTGTATCCGCTCTCCATAAACATTTATGAGAATTGATCGAAATTTTCGAAAACATTGTTTTGTAATACTCTAACTAAAGGCCTAGGCATATAATGGACTTTGCAAATAGTAGGATTATCTTTTTGTGAGCTATGATCAAGTTATGTATACCTCAGTGCATATGTGGATTTTGGTTTAAAGAGAAGTCAATTATTTCAGTAATTGAGGTAGGAAAGACTATCTCTGATGAGATAACTGTGCCTGATCGTTTGAAAACATCGTTATCGTGGATAAAAGATTCAGCAACTGAAATCAAACTGAAAAAGAGCATACATAACGGTAAATAAACCTATACAATTGTGATAATTATATACATATTTGTAGAATAAAATTCCTCTGCTATTCTCATGATCGAGATTAATAGTTCACTGAGGCCAACACAGTATACATTTGTAGCTTTCAAACAAAACGTAATGAAACCAAATTACTGAAACAGACTGCGGTTTTAGGGTGTTGCAAGATTTATCTGTTACGACAGCATAATATAAAATGTATAGGCAAGAAATAAATCAAAAGTGTACATTTACTTTTTGAAAATGATCAGTACGAAATCACTAGCTACAAGACCTCGAGGTTGACAATTCATAAGCGACACATACTAAGTGGTAGCTAGAAAATAGGTTTTCATGGAACCACTTATCCCAGTTTTTTGGGAACACCAGTGTCACACAACCAAAAATACACGAAGAGACATCAGGTTTTTTCCGTATAAACTTAAGAAAGCTCGAGATTAACATTTGAAAACCGAAAACACACAAATACACTGTGTGTAAGTGTTCGTTAATACGCAAGTTTTTTAAGGGACAACCAACAGTATAACCTAGCAGTTCTCGTTAGTCTGGGATTTTCAATCCCATCATTCTATAGAATAAGAATCGAATGTTTTCATTTAAAGAAGTGAACAAATACCGCTTGCAACTTTAAAACTTTTATAGTATTTCTATTATTGATTATCCCTGATTTTTGTATTACCTGCTATTTTAAGTGGTAAAACAATGCTAACAAACAGTGTTTAAAACGTTTACGTAGGAGCTACATGTATGCTGTACATGTCAATTCAAACATACGTTTTGTTTTCATTGTTGACGGTAAGACGTTGACCTAAAATTGTGTCATTTGGTCTTAGGTGGAGAGTTGTATAATTACCAATTATACCACAATTTCTTAGTTTCATAAAGTCGAAATGCTAATGCACCATAAAAAAGAATATTCGGGTATAAATTGCAATTCAATTAAATAAAAGTTTTCAAAACCGATGTCGTGACCATTCTTATTTGGTTTTTTTTTCTGTTTTCAATTTAGACCAATGCATAAATCCGACAAAATGAAACAAAATAAGATGTCAATGTATTTCTTTTACAGATTTGACAGGCTATAGTAGCACATTTTATCGAAATATTTCAAGATTCTTTCCAAATTATCTTATGGTAAATGGGTGAGTCATATTTTTCTGATTGTAGATCTGTCATAATAATATATCTTTTTTGTATTACATATTTTGATTCAAATAATGACTTTAACACAATGTTTAATTCTATCAAAACTTACCAAAAAAGTTCATTGTATACAAGTTCATCGTTGAGATGCTTGCTTATTATTCAATATTGAATGCAAACATCAGGTTTCTTTTTGGGGCCTCGGTTGACAAGTAGTTTTTATAGCAAAGCTAGTGTATATTAAGTCTGTCAACACTGAATTTGTGAGTTTGAATTCAGCATGTTGCATGTTTGCCTGACTCTAACCTTAATTGACTAGAAATGTCAGTTTTCCTACAAAAGACTAGTGTTTCCTTAACGGGCACTCCAGCTTCCTCCACTAACAAAACTTTAAACGCTTTAAATGGCAGAATTGTGCTGAAAGTGGCGTTAAATATCCATCAATCGATCTATCCAGTGTCTTTCATTATTATTTATAAGTAACATAGCCAAAATATCGAACTCAAATGAAAATTCGAAAACTGAAAGTCCTTTATCAAAAGGCAAACTCAACAGCTTTAATACATCAAACAAATGGAAGACAACTGTCATATATACCGGACTTGGTACATGCATTTTCTTATGTAGAAAATGGTGGATTTAGCTTAGTTTTATAGCTACCTAAACATCTCACTTGTAGGATAGTCGCATAGAACTCTATTATATTGACTACATTGTATGAGCAAAATAAACAGATACACTAGGTAAAATTGTCAAAAATTGGGGTACAGCAGTCAACATAGTGTCTTTATGTTCATTACTATAAAACAAAAAAACTATGTCTTCAAAGAAAAACATGTCATACTGACACTCTGAAGACAAAATGCATAAGCGAAAGAAGAAAGATAAGAATACAAAAACAAACCGAACACATGGATGTATGTACAGTCCTTGTATGGTGTAAACTTCCCACTAACACCATACACCATACACGTTACACCTTTGTACCATACACCTTACACATTACACCATGCACAATTCCCCATTTTATCTACACGATCCGAAATTAACCATAATACAATTGAATTTCAAATATCAAGATTATTATTAATGTTTATGTTTACAATTCGAAAAAATAGAATAAAAAGAACTTCGTTTTCAACCAATGAAATGTCGTGCACCATCATTCACACCATTCCCGATCGCACGTTACACAATCACACTATTCCTCAAACACCATTACACCATTCCCCATACACCATACACCATAGCACCATACACCTTACACCATTACACCATATGCCATACACCATACACGTTTTTTTTTGGGAAGTTTACACCATCCAAGGGCTGTATAAATATCGAGCAACACCTAAAAAAAAATTCCAAAAATATACTAAAAAGTAAAGGGTTCATATTTATAAGATGCTGACAAGTGACGTTTATTCAGCATTTTTCATTTATATTATTGCTATCAGAAATGGTAACTTGTTTTTCTCTTTAGTTTTTTCTTGATTAGATCTTGGAAAAGTTGGTAGCTTGGTTTTTACATATTTTTATAGAATAGTAGCACACCACCCGCAAAAATACATTATCTCAAAGTTTTGTAACTTAATTATTCCATTTACAGGGAATTACAGTCATTTAATGGAAGTTACGATGTGAATTCTATCATAACTGATTTTACAATCGAATCAACAATTTCTTCAGATAATATCTTGATTATAAAATTTGAGAATCTGTTAGTAAGTTGTGTTAATATAATTTCTTTGTTTGTGAACATTTCTTCGGAACTATTGGGTTCTGTAAATACGCTATCAGTTGCAAACAGATATTATTGCTTAACACTTTTAATTCTTTCTTGATTATTGGTTGTGTTCTTACGCGCATGAACTGTGTTACTTTACCACTGGTACAACCAATATTGTGGGCACCTCCAAGTGGTATATATCAAAACGCAAACTAATGAGTAATTTTTAAGAGATTAACACTTTCTGAATTTTTTGTGTCAATTCGCTTTTGGGGGGTTTACTTTATACAGGAATACAATTACGAAAAGATTAACATTTTTGAAGTTTCATGACAAAAGCATCGAAATGAAAACCAAAATATCCAAATCTCCCTAAGATCAACATTTGGAGTTAAAACTTTAATTTTAAATGATTGAATATTGATATTTTAATTATTTATAGGTTAAATACACCTGTGAGGTCACACTGAAAAAATATTAGATCCTATTTATTGTTTAATTTTTTATACTGAACTGCAAATCATCTGTAACGTGTTGCAATTGGTCAATATCATGTTTTTTGTGGCTTTTGAAAACTTATAAAACAACAATTATAATTCGTGTGCTTTAATTTATTATCATAATCCTTGAGCTTCAATTTTATGGATATCAAAAAGTCTATATCGAGCTTTTATATACCATGCATCCGTGTTTCCTCTACAACAACATATCAGGGTTGCTAGGATCAAAACTAAAGCTGAACACAAAGACCTAAAATTCAATTAAACGTGACTGAGGCAAATGGTGTAAACTACACCACAGGAAACTTGTTGACAGAATATTTCCGCCTTTTATACAATACATGTAGTTAGCTCCCTCGGTAAGACAAATACTTTTAAATGTTTCCTCAAAGTATCTACACGAACACGGTGTATTTTATATTCATACTTATGTCACTTTTTCTTAAAAGTAATTAAACCGAAATAAAGTAACCCACAATCCAAAGAAAGGCCAACGTTGTACGGTGCTTTTGATCTCGTTAGACCTGTCTTTGTGATATATAGATAAAATATGTAACTGATAATTGCCTATTCTTTATCTATACTTTGATGATATTCGTAATTAACATTTATTTATCAGTCTTTTACGGATGCAAAGTTATCCATATAAAAGAAAAGGAGAACTGTGTTTTTCAACTCCAATACTAAAACAGCGAATGACTGGACTGTAACAAACAAAAATTAAATTGCTTAGATTATGATCAATATCTAATGTTAATTTTAATACTTTATTTTGCAAGGAAAATTACTACAGACCTTTTTGTGGATTTTGGGATTTCGATGTGCCGTAAGTATAAAGCTTAATTTGTTCGTGCTTTAAAAAAAGAGTAGAGTATCATATTTTTTTTTAATTTAAATTTCATATTGGAATTTGGATCTTGATTGAAGTTGTAGAAATACAAAATGAGAGTTTAAACTTCATTTTTGATGCTACTCCAAAAAAAATTGTGTTGCTGTTTTATTAATTAGATATTCTAATCCTTTTCGTATTCAAAATGTTCATAAGAGTTATGTAAAATTTTATGAACATCTCATGATAATCAAGTCTTCCTTATAAGATAAATTAAATTCCGTATGTAAAATATTTCGATGTAAAATAATGTTCAAAGTACACACTGAACTTTTATTAGGCTAAACACATATATAAAAGTTTTGGTTAAGTTATAGATCAAAAAGTAACATAACAAAAATACCGAACTCCAAGGAAAATTCAAAAAAGTCCCTTAACATATGGCAAATCAAATGATAGAACACATCAACCGAATGGACAACACATGTATTATTCCTGACTTGGTACAGGATTTTCACAAAAGTAGACAATGGTGGATTGAACCTGGTTTTATAGCGCTCAACCTCTCACTTGTATGACGGTCGCATCAAATTCCATAATAGTTATAACGATGCGTGAACAAAACGGACATAATCGGTAAAACTGTCAAAAAAGGGACACAAAAGAGACGAGTGTCATATTTTTCTTATAATTCAAATCTTGAATTAAGTTGTGGAATACATTAAGTCTTAATGGTTTTGTTGAATTCATTTGATAAGTTTCCCAATATGTGTTATAGTGAGGTTAAAGCATCCAGAGGAAACTATAAGATACTACAATTTTATGTAGTTTTATAATTTTTAACATTACTAATAATGTCAAATATATTTTAGGAATACTGTGAACGGAGCATGGTCCAACTTTGGTTCAAGACTTGTAGAGTCAACAGATTCCTATACGATATGTGAATATAATCACACCACAAATTTCGCAGTACTGATGAGCCCAGGAAGGACAGTATGCTGATTTATTTATTCCTTATAAATTATTGCAATGTATAGTAAGAAGTCATAAATGCATATTTACAAATTTTAGTACGATAAAAATTTGTTTTCTTTTGAAAGTAAGAATGTAGACATCTATTGAGTCGTTAAGTCTTTTCAACAGATTTGTATGGTTTGTTATTAGGTTGTACTGTTACATCTCCCAGGTGAGAAGAGGGTTTGCGAGTTAAACCCTGCCACATTATGCATTCGCCTGTCCCAGAAGACGGTTGTTGCTATGTAACATTTTTGTTTTTCGTTCATTTTTTGTACAAGAACTAGGCTGTTTTTATTATTGTTGTGAATCATTTTACATTTGTAATTATGATGCCTTTTGAGGCTGACTATGCGGTATGTGGTTTGCCAGACATAACAGGAAAAATGCTACAAAAAAACAGGGGTACAGCAGTCAACAATAACAAAAAAGCAAATATGAGAACAAAGAAAAAATGCATATTGACAAAGCATAGCAAAAACGAGAGACAAGAATACAGTGTATTTAATTATATGTATACACATTTAGTCTGAAGTATTTTCAACGGAAAGATAGAAATACTTCAATATTATAACAAAAGTACATTCTCTTAATTATCGCTTATAAAGTGTCACATAATTTAACAGATCTGGCTTCATAATAAAGTCTATTATACTCATAGAAAATAAATGTTTTGCAAAATACGTTTTTATGAATTAAACTGGGAAAATAACAACGTGATTATCTCTATGTATACTAGTCGACAGAAGAAACGATACACGGCTTTTTTTTAAATTAAAGATGAAGTTTTCCGATTATAAGACCAATATTGAAGCTAGTAATATTTAATGATCATAGAAAAATAAATCCGTTTAGAAAAAGATTTGTTTTTTGCTTCATGACGTCATTTGGCGTAATCAAGTTTTTTTTTTATAAAAGTTACATAAAACGACATTTTTTTTTAAAAAGGTTCCAACTAATGATGTCAACCTCTCATTTAAAGATAAAGACAATGTTTGCCATCAATTCTTTTTTAAAATTCGTACAGTTTCTTTGTTTTTTTGTAAAGCAAAGTTCGACCCCACAAGAACTCGTTAAAATGTAAACATTATCAATTTATTTACCATTGACAGTATTTGTAAAGTGAATTAAAAAAAACGTTAACAATCTTAAAACTAATCCGCAAGGTTCCAAATTTACAGTGTGTTGTTTTCATATCTAACTAAAGCATTGATTTGAGACGAAAACAATGTTTTCTTTTTTTTTGGCATTTTTTTAGATTTCAAAAAACATTTTTTTTACCCAAAATAAAAAAAAAAACAATATTTCAACCCCTTAGTTACAACATGAACATAACTTTTTAGCATATTGAATATTTTTTAGCATATTGAATATTTTTTAACAAATTTGAAAATTCATTTTGGTACTTAGAAAATTATGTGTCGATTTTTTGTCCAACTTTCCGCAAAAATAATTTGCACCCTATGATCGTTTACAGGGACTTTAGTTACTTTCCGAAAGGTTTTGATTTGCATTATCATATGTGCATACATTGCAAATGAAAGCTTTTGAAAATAGTATATCTCATTTTGTTTCAGTTTTAATACTTTTTGATAAATTTTATTCTAAAGTCGTGTGTCGTTTCTTTTGTTGACTAGCATATTATAAAAAAAGGGGATGGATGACATCAGTTGATCTGCCATTATCATGATTATATGAATTATGAATTTGCGATTGATAGATATAAAGTCACCAACTTGTAGAGTTTAAGTACTGAGGAAATCGAATTTATTTCTAGGATTCGTTTGTTAGTTTGCAGGACACTTAGTTTGTTTTAATGTTCTCACTTTGTACCACTAAACATGTTATATTGATAACTTGACTGTTGTTTTCTTTATCCGTTTAGTAAAATAACAATCATTTAACCTCTTATCTACTCGAAACAATACATTTTTATTTTCGACATTTGTGTCTATTTTATGTAACCAAAAACTTCATATCATATTACTAACTGAAAATCTACATTCGAATGTTCTATCTAGGTCATAAGAGTAATAACTTTGTAACATTTATCACATCGATTAGTTGTGCGTTTAATGGTGTTCCTGTAGAGATAACCGAAAGCAATTACGACCAAACGATACATTTACCATATCAATTTGGTCAAGCTAGTAGCCTCTAAAACTGTAGTTTCATATGTGTATTAACATTATAGGTACCCAAACATTTTATCGTAATGTTTCTAATAATGTGAATGTTTGAAGTGTTGATGACAGTTCGATGTATATTTGTTTAAGTTTTCATCACCTTTTAGACTTTGACGTATTGAATACACACCGATCTATAGTTGTGTCATAAATCATTTCACAGATACCAGACTTGGATACATCAAATGCGCGTGCTGTACACATAAGACACAATAGTGGCGTTGACCTAGACAGTAAATGTCCAAAATCAAACACGAAGTTAAAGTGCAATAAAATAAAATCCCAATAATTGAGTTAGATAATACTGGAACAGGATCTGCTTACCCTACAAGAGCACCTGGGATCACCCAGTTTTTGGTGGGGTTCGTGTTGCTCAGTCTTTAGTTTTCTTTGTTGTTTCTTGTGTGCTATCATTTGTCTGTTTGTCATTTTCAATTTTAGCCATGGCGTTGTCAGTTTATTTTCGATTTATGAGCTTTCTTGTTCCTCTGGTATCTTTTGCCTCCCTTTTAGATAGTTTTTAAATAATATGTGCATGCTTTGGACAACATTAGCATGTTTGCTGTATTTTTTTTTCATAAATTGTTGCCAAGTTGTCAAAATAAAAATATGGAGATGGTGTATGATTGTCAATAAGACAACTATCCACCAAAGTTGAAATGAAAGTTGGGTTTTCTCGTTCTTATTATCTCATGATTTGTCATGTCGAAGTCAAATATTGCTTACTATAGGGTTTTGCTAATTTTGTATGGCCGTTTGGTGATTCGTTAGCGTCATTGCACTTTTTGTAGATAGTTGTGTTATTGGCAGTAATTCTAAATTTCCTTATTTCTGCAGTAGAGTTTCGAATAATTTCAACAAGTTTTTAAAGAAAGAGATGTACATTATTTTATTCATATCGTTGTGTTTTTATATCGTTGGATTGATGTTCATTATGCATCATATACATGGACGCTAGAATCATATTTCAACATTGATTTGATATTTTCTTTTTTCTCAGCCTTTGTCTCACAATTTTGCATTGAGCCTTATATCAGCCATTGGATGTGGAGTATCCATTTTGTTTCTGGTTATTACAATTATCATTCATTATGTACTTTGGAGGTAAGTAGTTATTTGTTTAGCAAATGTACATCATTCAAAAGAATCTTTGCCTGTTGACCTCTAGAACATGCATGTGGTAATAGCCGATGAATTAAACGTATACATGGTACCGATAAACAAATGTAATGTCAATCGTAAAATAAAAAAAAAAGAAATTATGGTTTAATTGCCAATGAGACAACTCTGCGCAAGACACCAAACGACACAGAAGTACGGCCTTCAACAATGAGAAACGCCCATACCGCAGTCAGATATAAAAAGGCCCCAGCCAAGACAAATGTAAAACATTTCAAACAAGAAAACAGAGAGCCGTGGTGTAGTGGTTAGTGCATCGGACTACTAACTCAAAGGTTCCTGGTTCAATTCCCGTTCCTGGATGAAAATTTCAGGAACTGAATTTTCGGCTCTCCCTTGACATCACTTGCAAGTATTTTCGTGAGGAAACGATGATAGTCCGTCGGAAGGGGAGATAAATGGCTAACCTAACACGTGTAAAGACAGAGCCATATCTGTTGCACGTAAAAGACACCTTTGCAGATTTCGAAAAAGAGCAGGCTAATGCCGCTACAAGGCAGCACTCGCTCTCGCAAAGTGGAGAGGGATTAATATAAGTTTCGATAACTTGTTTCCCAATCCACTTTAGATAAATATGTTTAAACTAAGAAAACTAACGGCCATACTTATGTACAAAAATACTAACGAAACCAAATTTGTAACATATCAACAAACTACAACCACTGAATAACAAGCTTCTAACTTGTGACAGGCACACACATATAGAAAATGGTGGAGTTAAACATGTTAGTGGGATCCCAAACCTCGACCTAACCTGGTATAGTGGTATAACAGTGCAAAATAAGAACATACGTGGCCGGGTACTTGCACATCTCAACGACAAAATCTGAAAAGTACAGATCTGAGAGTTCTTGCAGTTACTGGCAGCTAGTTTCAAGCCAATTACAAATAATTAAAAAATCAGGCATATAAGACTAAATTATCAATCATTACACATCCAGCATCCAATTGATTTAGTGTAAAGATGTCATAAACAGTTACAGGAGATCATGACCTTGAGTAATGCCAAGATACAGGTATCTACAGATTGTAGATCCATGAATGTGCTTTTTTGATATATATATATATATATATATATATGCAAATAGTGGAATTACCTTTTTCTGGAGTTTTAAAAAATCTTTGGGTGTTTTAGGTAAATTGCGAGCTGTTGGTGGTTCTTTTGATTCTGTGTTCAGTTTTGACTTTCTGAACTCTGTTCATTTAACTTCCACACAATCAAAAGTTTTCCTATTTAAATAAATGCTCTTTACGTTAATCTGAATGCAAATATATTTGCTGCAACTCATATGAAGCCTTCTTCTCTAATGAGAAAGGTAAATATACTAGATATACTTTATTACTTTAGGTGTGATGAGATAATTGAAACTGTTACTTTTCGCCTTGATAATATTTATGTACGTTTTGGCAACAAAGTTTATCGACAGATTTTTAATCAAATTTTTCACTTTCACACAAATTTGTACAATACGAGGGAACGTCTTTTGTGACCTGGCGACACTGTTTCAAATCTATGGTAAATTGAGGACGATATTTATTACCCCTTTTCAAAAGGTTTTAACCTCTCAAATTAAAGGAGTATTTTTAACATGGACGTCTGATGTTAATGACGTATAATTAAAAATTATACCTCTGCTGGTTTATTTTTGTATGTGTTTCGTTGTTATCAAAATAGGGAGTTATACAGTTTTGAATTGTAGAGTCGTGAAATATACTCGATAAGGGGATCAATTCAATAACTCTGTTAATATAATTCATTTTTAGAAAGTGCCGCTAAAGATCTTTAATACACAATGATAACTATAACTATCAAAGTATTATGTTTATTGATATTTGATATAACGATTAACCAATTTAGAACACACTTACTCACAATACAGCAACAACGAAAACTAATCATCAAATATGAAATATTGTTATATGAACAAAATGTCATCACGTTTGTAATAAAGTGTAGTTTGATATTGTTTAAAAAAACATTAAGTGAATGTCCTAGAAGGGAACACTTTGTTTTAACGTACTTGCATCAATATCTTCAGATGTTCCGATGGACACAATGTATTTGGTATTCTCACTAAAAGATCGGAAATCAATTTGTTATAGTTATGTAACGAAATACTATTATCAAGTGCACAATTGAAACCAAAAGTTGGTTAACATAAATAGAAATGAATGTTTAACAGTGGTTCGAATACGAAGATAACCATTGAATGCTTTTCTATCTGTTTTTGTAGATATGTGAAAAATGATAGAACAAAAATATTAATGAATTTATGCGTTGCTTTAATTCTGTCTTATACCATATTCCTAGCTGGTATAACACGGACAGAAATCAAGGTGAGAACAAACAAAAGACTTATAAAAAAAGTAAAATCACAAAAATACTGAACTTAGAGGAAGATCAATTGGGAAAGTCCATAATCACATGGCAAAAACAAATAACAAAACGCATCAAAAACGAATGGACAAGAACTGTCATATTCCTGACTTGGTACAGGCATTTTCAAATGTAGAAAATGGTGGATTAAACCTGGTTCTATAGCGCTAACCCTCTCACTTTAATGACAGTCTCATCAATTTCCGATATTTTTACATTGATGCGTTAAATAAACAGACACGTTAAATAAACAGACACAATAAATAAAATAGTCAAAATATGGGTACATCAGTCATCATCGTTTAACAATTTTAAAAGGAACAATTTAACAGAACACAAAAACATCTACTATCTACGAACACATTTATTGATTTGAGTGTCTGACGTCAGAAAATTTTATACGTCACATAAATTTGCCGTTCAATGTACGTACAAACAATTTTAAAATTTTCATGGGAATGTTAGCATACAGAGTTAAAAAATCAAAAGTATGTAAGAATAAATTTAAGAAATAGACCGAGTTTTAAACTAGTCCAAAAGTTATATATAGAATTATAAGAATCCAAAAATAGTTAATTCCACTACGGGATTGAATGATTTTGACGTTTGTGGTTCAACGTATATTGTAATTCATAATAGAAATATATCATAATGACATATAATAGAACAATATCATATTGACGGGATCTTTTAAAGTACAGAGTCACGTTATAAGAACAAAAGAAATACAAAAAGTCGCAAATACAAAACAAACCACAAAAAAAATGAAAGCCAATACAAACACATTGACGAGATGTATAAGTACCGAGCCACGTGAAACGGATATCGCATGAAACCATTCAACAGTAATTTATATACTGTACATTATGAAGTAATTTATATACTGTACATTATGAAGTAATTTATATACTGTACATTATGAAGTAATTTATATACTGTACATTATGAAGTAATTACATTGATTTTATTTTAAAAATTTCTCCTTTTGAAATTTATGATAAGTTGTTCCAAAGTTTAATATGTTCAACATGAACATATCATTCTGGTTTCGATGCACAAGACATGGGTTGACATAATCATCAGCTGGAACGCATGACTAAACTTTACTTTTACTACTTGCATGCTTTACCTCGCTGTTACCACTTGAAATATTTTCAAAACAAAACGGTCCAAATCAGAATAGCCACCATTGCGGTTCACCAATACGAATTCTAAGCACAATGATAAAATCTATTTATTTATAGTTCAAAATTTGTAACCTTATAGCTTAACCATGTAAATATCACAGAAAAAGCTATTATTGTATACTTTAAAAATACACTTCCAAAACAACGGGACAATATGAACATAATACAACGATTTTGGATAAGTATAGTTTATACTCTTGTGACATGATACACTGTAGACTGAATATAACTCGTTAAGCAGTCGATCTTCACGATCAAAATAATAAAAACAAAACGTAAAGCCACAAAAAAAGACAATTATATCTGAATAACTTTATCATACATTTAAATCTTACCATGTCCATATTACAAATATTTACACTCATGGGATTTTACCGTCAGATAAATACACGAATAATGCATTCACTAAATTGCGTATGTAAACAATTGAAAATTTGAATAAAACATATGTGATTCTGTATCTTTTTCAAATTAGAAAACCTTCGTGAATAAACTTTTCAGTTCTATAAAGAAATAATTTTTTTAGTATATAATATTCAATGGTACTTTGTCTGTCTTATTTAAAGGGAGTGTGTACAGCGATCGCAGTTAGTTTACACTATATGTTCTTAACAGACTTTTGTTTGATGCTAGCTGAGGGAATTCAAATAATGAGAATGGTTGTCATTGTTTTTTCAACCAGACCTATTGTACATTGGCTCTTGCCTCTATGCTGGGGTTAGTATCTTACTACATGTTTTCATAAACGTCGACTTATATTCATGATTGTTGACATGTAGTTTGTGTAGACTGTTTCTGTTATCTCAAAGGTTTGATAACATGTTTATATCATGTGTATATTCAGGAAATTTTATTTTCGTAATTAAAAAAACACAGATGAGGAGAACTAATTTTCATATGAAACAAAGAAGTATTGTAAACAGTACTATATTTTGTAAAAAAAATAAAAGATAAAAGCGGATATATAAGATTATAAGTCAAAGAAAATACAGCTTTTAAACAAAACAGTTTTAAACGATCAATAAGAGTACTGTAAAATCAAAATCATAACTATTAAGTACAATGGATTAAAAAAAAATTAAAGAGTAAGTGGTATTTCACCATACCTTTTCCACATTTTTCTCTGTTAGAAGATGTCATACCATAACTTAAAACCATAACTAAAAAACAACCGCTGAAATGATATGCTAAAATAAAATCAATTTCAATAGAGTATCATCCTGCAATACATGTAAATAGCATTGGAGCCGATTACGTTTCTTACGTGACATTTCTTAAACATCCACTGGACGTTTTTGGAAATGCTTTGACTAAGTAACTTCTGTCTTGTAGAAACAAACCAAATCTTTATTTTCAGTTTTACCTGGCATCATTGTCGGAATTTCTGTTGGCGTAACAGAACTTAAAGGCTATGGGAACCAACAGTTGTATGTATCTAATAAAAACAATTCTTGACAATCTTTTTTAAATATCATTAAAAGTAAAGAAATACGTGCACTGGAGCTCAATCTTAATTGAATAGGATTGTCATTTTGCATACCTAAATTCTAAGGTTCTCTCATGGCCCTCAGCCTTCCTTCATCAATAAAAACTAACCGCCACGATATAGCACGATAGTGTTGAAAGTTGCCTTTAACACCAATCAATATTCTGCATAAAAATCATTAGTACTAACAACTCAAAATAATACACAGTGCTATAAGTTCAAAGTTGTCTACATTATTATAATATCTCTTTCTTTTATTAATTCAGTTGTTGGTTGAGCCTTGAATCAAGCCTTATCTGGGCGTTTATAGGACCGGCATTGCTTATCATTTTGGTACGTATTGGAATTAAGGAAGGGATATGGTTAAGACAATATTACATCGTCAAGATGACAAACGAGATAACAAATAAACAAAAATCCGAAAACACTACACAAAAGCCAAACACTGACAAACACGAACTCTCCACAAATGACTGTCAGTTTAAGTACTCTGAAGGGTAAAAATATCCTGCTTCACTTGTTGATACTTTTTTGTGATGAATCTAACATGTTTAAGAGTCGAGGAAAGAAGAAGATGGTAATGCGGTTACGACAATGGACCATATCCTTCATCATCTGTGACACAGACATTTTATAACGGACAACCTACTCGATGTGGTGCCCGTTGATATTGCAAAAGAATGTATGAAACATTAGCATTTTTAACCTATGGTTACATAGCTTCATTGTTAGCAACAACTTTCTATCATAGGCAATTTCTAGAACATCGTTGCAAATAGGTGATTAATATTCCACATGCAGTATCTCTTTAATTGTTGCTACATAAAAATAAAAATGTAACAATTGAAAAGCTTAAAACATTACGTTTGCGGTTAAGCTGTGTTCTCAAGTTACCCTAATTGTCAACTAATAAATGAATAAAAATATAAAAATAAGAACATTTCAGCAACACTTGACGTCAAAATTTAGTTTAGATTTGCATGCCTTGATAGTTAAAATAGATGTATACTGTACTATAATTGTATATTGTAGATTAACTGTGTTATATTTGTCATTATGGTATACAAAATGATGACTAGTAGGGGAATAGCTGGGAAAACGCTAAGAGAAAAATCAAGGTAATTTTATCATTTACATTTCCTTTTTTCTCTTATCAATTACTTATATTGATATAACGTTGAATAATTTCGCTTAGAATAACAAATGAAATTTAATAAACCGTGCACAATCACAACGAATCAACAGACAATATAATAACTGTCAGCGTGAAACGTACTGAAAACAATTTCTTATTGAAATATTGACAGGAAGATGATTGAAAAACAACATTTCCACAGCGAATGAAAGAAGAAGTAGAAACAAATGTTCTGTTTACACTGTCAAATAAAGAAATAAACAAAAAAAGAAGATTTCGCATTGCACATATTACCAGTTACACCTGAGAGATGAAAAAACATAAAAAATCAAATAGTGGTCATAATTAACCAATATAATGAAACTGTAAAGAACATATTATTTAAGTTAATATATAGAAAAATGATGTGAGGATGAATTAACATATGCTGTTATTTATCATAAAAACACATTCTGGTATACATTTGGATAAACATTCAGATTGTATTTACTACAAAAACAACACAATATTTTGGAGTGTCAACGGTATTAGTAAATAACTATAATGCATTATGCATTCGGGATAGATGTTATGACTAAATTTCAAATTATGACCCTCTGATATTCATATTAAATGGCGAATCATTTAAGTTTGAACAAACGGATTACTGGTATTACTTGTATCTCTTGAACTTCGTTTATAGAGGAAAGAAACAGAAAGCCAAGTATACATAAAATCACAAAATTAAAGATTTTTCATGAACTATGTTAAAGTGAACATAAAGCATGCATTCATATTAAGAGTTATCCAATTTGTGATTTTGCATTTATGCAATGTATACGTAACTTTACGACACAATAACACGTATAATAATGTGTAAGTGCAAATTTCATATAAAAAGTAATAAACAGACAAGTATTTTATGTTAACATAAGTTCCATTAAAGAGAAACAACGAACAAACAGACCAATTCACTCAAGAAGCGACATCTGCATCCAATCAGAGATATAAAGGAATTTATCTAGCTATTAATACAATAAGAAAGAGCTCGTATTATTGTGTCGTAAAGCTACGTATAATTGCATAAATGCAAAATCACAAATTGGATAACTCTTAATGTGACTGCATGCTTTATTTTCACTTTAATACAGTTCATGTAAAAGGGAAAACAAACTTTTAACTGGATATCACGTATGTATTTGTATAATTACAATATACCACTACTCTTTGATGAATATATTTGTCTGCTCTAGGATTGGATTAAAAAGTATCTGCATCATTTTACCGTTGTTTGGAGTAACCTGGGTACTTGGTGCATTTTCGGTGAACGACGATTTAGTCGTGTTCCAATACCTATTTGCAATTTTCAACTCTCTCCAGGTATTTGTTTTTTTCTATTTCTATAAGTGTTTCTTTGAACAAGTGTGCATTTCATTTTTTTATCAATTTGTTTCATATCAATTCTAACGGAATAGAAAATAACAGACCTCTTAACTGATACGTGACGCTCGTGCATGCATACAATGTATGAATGATGAATTTCAATTTAATAAAATAAAAAAACGAGAAAGATCGACTAAAATTGACAATGCATTAGGCTAAACGAAAGAATAGTTGGTGCATTCATTAGTGAGGTAACTGTGTTTTTTCAGAATTCAAATAAATGTCATTTGTATAAATACATGTATAGTACACAAGCATTGCAATTCTATTTAGATAGACCTGTAAATTATATATACATACCATGCATTTATAAATATCGTATACCAGCTCATATATTAAGCATAGTAACATGCAGATATAATAATGTTGATAAATATAAAAGACTATGTACAAATTTTAATACTAGCTCTATAGAAGATGAATACCATTTTATACTTAAATGTAAAAAATATAGTAAAATTCGAGAAAAGTATATAAAAAAGTATTATTTGAGAAATCCTTCTACATACAAACTTATCCAGTTGTTATCTGTCAGAAATATTAAAGAATTAAATAGCTTAGGTATATTTTTTTTAATCAAAAGAAAAACTTAGAATTTAACTGCAGTAAATAGTGTATTTGTTCTCACTTTATTTAAGTAGTATATCATTCTCCGCTCGTATTTCGTATTTTGCATTATGTATTATGTATTATGTTTTCATTCATGTTCACCTCTAAAATATATATTATATATCTCTTGTAAAATTCTTATATTGGCGCATGTAAAATTATGTATATGTTTCCTATGAGCTGTATTACTTTCGGAATAAAGTACTATTATTATTCTAATAGTTACTATAATTTATTTATTGTATGATACGATATAACTGTCTAATCATCAGTGTTGATTCACATGTCAGGTTATAGATATAAGAAGGTTATGGTGTACAGCAGGCGACTACTACTTGAGTTACGCTCTTATGTCTTGTTCCTTTTAGAGTTCATGCTTTCCCTTCAATCTGTGTTTGTTACGTTGGTTGGTATCACCATATTCGATAATAAAATTTGAACCTCTCAAAACTATTGTTGCCAGTTTTTAAGATATGACATGCTGGAAAAAATACAACTATATACAAAACGTGTTGTTCGATATAATATAATCTTCAGGAATAGTGGATTATGCTGTCTTTAAAATATAGGAATTCGTTTTATTTTTTCCGTTTGATAGAAAAATCTGGGAAAAAAATAAAATCTATTTGTTTCTTCTTTTAAACAGGGTCTTTTTATTTGTTTGTTCCATTGTTTCTTTAATAAGCAGGTGAGTGTTATTCTAGAATTGAAAACATGTTATAATTGGGAAAATTTTTACTATGTCTAACAGATATCAATATTCGTTTGACTGCAATCAAAACAAGCTTACTTACAAGATGTAAATTATTACATCCTCTGGTATTTATTCAGTGCATCCCCTTTTACCTACCACCTATTCATATTCCTATAGAACGAAGTGACGTGAGAAAAAAATGTTCATACATATAATTCATAAGCAAGGAAACATAATTTTTCACCAAAGTAGCATTAACATATTCAACAACTAATCATTGTCAATTAAGTCTAAGTAGTCAATGATTTGGTATTGATAACATACTTTTCTAAATTAACACTGTTAATTGTGTAAAGAGTACAAGACAAATGCAAAGTAAAACTTTGAAAAATTGTCTGATCATTTTGTTTCTCAAATAGAATCTTAAAACTACTTTACAATAATATCAAATATTCAAATATAATAATTTGAATAAAGGCAATTCATTGTTTAACTATGTCGTTTTCAATACAACAATCTGTGAAAAGGAGATGGATCGAGAAGTATATGCAGACTGATAAAGTGTTACTAAAGTTTTCTAAGAGAAAAAAAAGTGACGAGTTTTGGAATTTCATACATTTATTTCTTTATGTTCTTATATACATATATTTTCCACACTTCATAGGTCAGGGAAGTTTTTTTGTAGGGTATGTCAAAAATCGAATCGATTGAATCAAAAACTATGTAAATGTACGGGTTAATACAAAATGTAAATTATCGATTATATATACAATATTTTTTTTACCAATATGGGCGAGTCACTGTTCGCATGTCGGGTGATAATATACAGTTATTGAAAAAAACAAAACGTCATTGATGTTGCCTTGAAACATCTATATTGAGGTACAATGTATTGTTCCAAATCTTATATTAACCTCTCGTGATTTAAGCCACGGTGAATATAATGATTTATCAAAAAGGATTTCTTATGCTATTAGCAAATGAGGAAGCAGAAAATATATAGTCATATAATAATATATCTTGATATTTGATCAAAAATTAAAGTATGATATAACAGCAATATCATAATGAGCTTCCATTAGTTTTTGCATGTTTGAATACAATTATGTATTCTTACGGTTGTCATGTAGCATTTTGTATTTAAATCACCTTGCATGCTTATTAAATTCAATTTGTAAATATTTCAATGTTATACTTTGTTTAGGTTAGGCAAGGTTACAATCACTATCAAAGACGGCTTCATTCAAAATCTACAAATTCTACTAATACTGTGAGTATATGAATACTTAAAATGACAAAGAAAAAGAATCATATTCATGAAACAGACACGACATAGATATTAATGCTGACTCAAAAATATTTTTTTCTTTTTTATTCATCATTTTTCGTTATTTTTATGGGCATAGCAGTCATCACTGTGTCACAATCTCAAAACTAACAAATATTTAACAATAGAGCACAAAAAGCATTCACAAAATTTAAAAACCACATCAATTCTCAGATCCGGACATCCTGGCATTAGAATTTTTCAAGGGGTGATGCAGATAGGATTCCTCTAGATTTTTCATCTATTTGAAGGTGATAACTGATTATTTATATTGTTGATTATTTTTTAACCAGAGGATATAGTATGATAAAAATCAAAATGGAGATATTATATAGTGTCTTTAACAATATTAAGTGGGTAAAATTACTTGTTTCAACTGGTGTCAATATATATCAATTAAATTAATTTGCATTGAAGTCTATGGAAAATCTAGAGGATTCTTATCCGCATCACCTCTCAACATTGTTTATATAACACATATGCTAATCATTGATTGGTCAGTTACAGGTTGTGATGTCACTGCAGATCTGAGAATTGCTTCGCGTGTTTGACGCCATAAAATGTAAACGTCACATATAAAGAAGTATAAAATAATTTTGCCGTTCAAGGTTTTTTCAAATACAATTATAATTTCACATGTGGAATGCTAGTTTACAGGGTAAAAAAATCGAAAGTACGTAAGAACTAATTTCAGAAACAGACAGATATATAAAATCATCCAGAAGTTCTTTATACATTTTTTAAGTATCCACATATGGTTCATACCCCTATGCGAGTAAAATATTTTTGTAGTTCAAAGTATTTTCAACTTTATTATAGAACAATAACCCAATAATATATAATAAAACAATTACACATTGGCGGGATCTTTAAAAGTACAGAATCACGTCATGTGAAACTCAGAAACATAAAAAGTCGCACATACAAAGCACACCAGCAAATATGAAAGATAACACACACACATTGACGGGATTTATAAGTACCGAACCACGTCAAATGGATATCACAGAAAACAGACCAAACAGTAAAATTAATATTAGTAATATATAACTAAGACAAATAAAAGAACAATATAATACGTTGTCAATATGATAAACAACATCAGTATGCAGAATCTATAAATCAAGACCATCTGTTATATTTGTGAAGTTGATACGGAATGTTTATCAGCAAGGTCTTGGTGCCTTCCGATAAGCGTTTTTAGAAAAAGGACGAGACGTTCTTTGCCATACCCCTGGTTCATCAACTTTCTGCTCAGACACTTGTGACGTTTTACAAAGTCTGAGTAGGAGCTGGAAATGGAAAGAACACCATCAATATATCTGAAAATGACATTAAATGATTTGGCTGCTTTCATCTTCTTGGGTTTTGACAAGTGTCTGAAGGAACTCCGATTCATATGAAAATAAGAAGAGGTCGGCAAGGAGAGGCGCACAGTAAGTTTCCATAGGAATGCCGACAATTTGTTGAAAAACTCTACTTCTAAATTCAACAAATATGTTGTCGATAAGAAACTCCAGCATACTGATCAGTTGTTTCTCTGTATAGCATGTTTTACCCTTTTGTTCACTTTAAACAAAATATGCCTTATGATATTGCAAAGTAATAAGTTTGTAGCATATGCTACTATTTTTATGTTGACAGGCATAGTGGATTATTTCTCGCAGAAGGTTTTTCAATTTCACATGGGGGATGGTAGTATACAGGGTTGAAAAAACTTTACGAAAGTTTACACATATGTCGAAACGTGCGATGGCGCATGCAAGCTTTAGATATTGTACTGTTTTATTGTATTCAAGTAGAGAAAATATTAGGAAACATTAAAACCGTATTATAAAACATCAAAACGTTTAATTTCTTTTTGTTTTGCTTACATTAGAAGGAACGCATGAACATTACCAATTATACTATCGGATGATAGATTAATAAATGTACTCCATATTGATTAGAGGTAAAAGAGAAGGGGCAATATCTAACAAAACATGTTTAACCCCGCTGAATTTTAGCGCCTGCCCTTGTTAGTAATGTGTGATTTTTTTTAAATTGGTTCATTTATATGTTTCGAATTTTAGTGTGGGGTCAATTTTGCTGCACCATAATACATTATTGTTAACAGGCAAGTCGAAAGCCGCCTCCAGCGTGTGGAATGTTCGCACTTATGTCGATGGGCTGATTTCTGGTTTTTGGTCGGGTTGTTGTCTTAGAAACATTTCCCGTTTCTATCAGATAAAGAAGTATTGATATTAATCCAGAAAATGTTGTAATGAATTTTCTTTCTGGTTTGCTTTAACCTTATATAAGCCTAATATAATAATTAAAAGTGAAGATTCAAAACGACACTATGCACGCTAGCTTCAGCATACAAAATAAAACAGAACAATTGGATTCAGCAGTTGAGAAGGCGACACCTAAAACAAGTTTCTTTTCTTGGTTAAAAAGAAATCAAAATGTATATAAGATCGCTTTTCGAAAGACAAATAGTAAGAAGCTATATTGAAGTGTTCCTTAAGACGCTAAACTTTGTGCTGAGAAATATCATTATTCTAGAATGTTTGGCTATAAAAATAAATTGACTATTTCCTTTGTGTAGATCATTGTTTTATAATGTAGTTGAATATGTTTCTGTGTCATCAGTAAATAGTTCTATGTTTTCAAATGTAGGACAACACAAAAAGGTCATCAAGCCATCGTCAACGATATATGTACACAAAGGAAGAATCACTGAAAAGAACCATCTCAACCTCATAAAGTGCATTCCAATATTTTATTCCTCGATAAAATACAAACCAATTTTATATAATTTATCATTTGGAAGTAAGAGAGAGAGAGAGAGAGAAAAAAAATGGTCATCTGAAATAATGGTATACAAAACATTTCGACATTATTAATGTTTACACTATGTAAAACAATCCTTTGTTTGGCTGTCTATCGTTATACTTTTTTATTCTCATTATCTAATAAAACATATTTCATATATTTTCAATAAGTGTTAATTTTATTTTATTATCACATGTTTTCAAAATTCGTATGCATCTAAAGGCATCACATCATACATGGAATAAACAGTACAACACGTAATGTGAAATTGAGCTCTTCCTCTAGATGAAGCAAATACGACATTTTTTTTTAGAATTGCATAATTAAAAGAAAATAATTGTGGTTCTTATACCAGTGCCAATCTGCTCTATAAAAAATTACTAGTTACATGATTAAATGTATTGAAGGACAACCAGATTTTAGGAATAGCAACCAGTACCATAATGATAATTGATTAATTTGTTTCCCGTTTGAACATTGCCACTTTCTTTCAACTAATTAGCTTCCTGGGATCGCCGTTTGGGAAATTGAACAGAAAAACACTTCATAATCATGGCTTTTCTTATGATTGCTCGTATGATTTTGGTATGAAATGTCTCCGAAATCCTCTGTGTTTGGAAAACTTGACAAGAAGCATTAACAGCAAGCTTTGTGAAGCCAAGCTTAAGTATTGGTGGTGAATTACAATTATGTAACACCATGTTACAGTGAAACAGCATAATGTTTAAACTGAAACATCAGTGAATGTTTCATTTTTGGATTGAATTTATAGTTATTTATATTTAAAAGGTTTTTTTTAATGTTTAATTATGAATTGGATAAGTGTTTACCTAATTATTGAATGTAGTCATTGAACTATTTGTTAAGTTAAATAATACATCTCTTTCTTAGTTCTGGAAAATAATCAAGGAATTAAACTTTAATGCATAAGAGGAATATATCTCCGAGTTGATACGATATTCCCTATTATTATTTCATTGATAAAGGCTTGCTGCTTAGAAAGCAGATATTCAACCAATATTTCCAATTGTTGAACTTCTGGTTATTTGTTTTTGTTGTAGGAGGAAAGCAAAACAAATTGATGATAAGCCTTTTTAAATTTACGAGTTACATATATCAAAATCATTTAAACTGCAAATATGTATCAAATGTACTAGGCTTATAATTTAATACACAAGACACGCGTTTCGTCTACATAAGACTCATCAGTGACGCTCAGATCATATCAGTAAGTAAGCCAAACAAGTACAAAGTTGAAGAGCATTGATTACTAAAAATCCAAAGAGTTCTACAAAATACTTCTAAGGGTTATCTAGCATATCCTTTGCCAATTTTTTATATGTGTTATTTTTTTTTTACCCGTCATGGGTAGAGTTCGTGTTGCTCTGTTATTATTTTGAATTATGTTGTCTGTCTTAATGTCGTTGTATTCTCTTTTTGCCATAAGGTTATCAGATACTTTGACTTTTGAATTTAGATATTCCTATACTGTTTTTCGCCTCTCTTTTATAATCATAATGAAATTTTACACCAGGTCTCATAGCATGCTCTGAACCAGGATATAACTTTGTCTTATTTTTTTACTATTATAACAACCTGTTATTTATAAAACAGTAAGAGTTTGGCTTTTAGTGATGATGACACATAACATACACCGCAAGTATAATATGATGCATCATCACCAGGAGTACATTTTGTAACATCACTGTCCAATGTTAGAAGAAAGGGTTATTAAAGAGTTATGAATAGTGAAGTGCACATCATTCCTTCGTATATTTTACGGACGCGAGTTGTTGACCGTTATTGAATATCCATTTCACAGATGATATCGGATATGTTATTTATGTCGTTAATGCATATTCAAATTCACAGTCCAGAAAAGGTCACAGTTGGTACTTTGCAGATAGACGACATAGAATAAAAACAAAATCCCAAGACGTGGTAAAATGTCATTAGTTAGTTAAGACACAGAACATTTTTACCGATATATGATGTCATAAAGCAGAAGGTTTGGCTATGCATTAAACCAAATTCAACACATCATTTTTTCTTCAAATGTCCTGTACTAAGTCAGAAATATAGCTTTTTGTTGCACTTTAGTGTTCCTTTTTCTTTCTAGTTGATGTGTTTCCCGCGGTTTGAGTTTGTTACCCAGATTTATTTTCTCTCAATTGCTAAATGACTTTTAAACAACGGTATACTGCTGTTGTCTTTAGAGAGAAACCAATTTATGATGGTCATCATGATATTTACGGAGTGTCATTTTAAATCTTTCCTCCTCATAACTCTGATGAAGCATTTTCTGCGTCAAAAGCACACTTCATAAAATCGCATAGTACTACGATACATAAAATGATGAAATTTCTCAGGTGATTTGCATAACACTTTTATATTGTACGAACACGGCTTTTACACTAGTAATTTTGTTGACCCTTTATAGCTAGCTTTCGGTGTGAGTCTAGTCTCTGTATTGAAGACCATACCTTGACCTATAATGGTTTACTTTTATATATTTTGACTTGGATGGAGATTTGTCTCATTGGCACTCATACCGCATCTTCCTATATCTATGATTTCAAATAATGTCTGTCACCAATACATGTTAGGGGTACACAACGGGTTAATCTTTAGACAATTAATCAATGCACTTAATATTTGTTTCATATACATCAATATCGATATTTTCATGAACTTCAGTTATAATATACTGTGAATATAAGTATTACCTGTAGACACACCTTCTAGTACTTGTTTTATTGCAGAAAAATAAAACAGCTTTTTTTTGACAGAGAGGTTTCACCAGATATTTTGAAACAGTGATTTTCATCCAGCAGATCACTCATCCAAGAAAATTAAAACCCAAATGTTAATTCAGACTGAGGCCAAAATTAAATTGTTTGTCTTCATCGCAACATTTGCACAATTTCTGATTTGCCTGACTTTTTTTCTTGGAACAAAACAAAATGATGCTAACTTCAAAGGTACTTTCAAGTCAAGTTCGAAACGATATAAAGAATCGAAGTTAGAATTCATTTTTGCAGCAGACATGGAAACTTTCACTCAATTTTTACAGTTCAAAATATTGGAAAACAAAACATGCTTTTGAAAAACCCCTACATCTTTAACTGTACCAATATGAATGAAGTGTACATATTGAAGTCCAACGTTGGAGGAGGTAGATCAAAACTGTTGATATTGGGATGTTATAGGAGAAATGGTTGTTACGAAGAGGATTTCTGACATTAAGCCACAGGTTATCAGTGAGGAATACAGAGAGGCTCTTCTCATGAAGGAAATATTACTTAGAGACCAATTAGAACATCCTGGTCTTATTCAGATGTTAGGATTTTGTGTTCGATATATAAACAGAGAAGGCTACAAAGATCTTCCCTTAAATGATATAAGAGCTGTTTAAGAGTATGGTGAAGAGTTTGATATCCAAAATTTGAAATTAACAACGAAAGAACGACTTTTTCATGCTTTTGATCTTGCTAATCTTTTATTATATCTACACAAATCTCCATTAGGATCATTGGAAATAGGTGATTTCAAGAAAACACATTTTCTGTTAGTGAAGAACAAGATTAAACTAATTGGTTTAGATTATATGCACAACATTGAAAAGCAATGTCAGTATTCACAAAATGTTACTCCAAATGCATGTCCATATAAACTTGCATGAACGCGTCTGAACATAGACGAGTTATCGAACACATCCTGTGATTATGAAATAGGCTGCAAAATTGGAAAATGTGCGGGATATAACACCAATGGAAATATATACCACATATTTACAACTTTTTTAAATCATTTGTTGAGACCGGAACTATTTTCTCTACAAATACAAAAGATATTGCTAAATCTACTATCGACTCTAAATGACAATAATATCGAAGTGGAAGAATTAGTTGGGATATTGGGAAACATCAAAATTTCGTTGACCATTAAATTATAAACTACCTCAAATCTGAATAATTCATGTAAATATTTCTGATTTATCTATTTACATGATTTACTTATATAAGATTTAATAATGTAAAGATAATAAACAATGAGAATAAATGTATATGTTACAGATGACTCTAGATATTCATCATCTGTGGTAATCGCAAGTTCATTATCTATAGCGACATTCAGACATCATCGGAACGACTGTAAACGTTTATTCTTGCAATGCATGACACTTTGGGTGTCACATGTGAAGCAATAAATGCTTGCTGCTTTCATCACAAGATTTAAGTGTTGTTCTTGGAGATTTTTAAGTAGTGTTTTAAAGACTTGATTGTATTTTCATGGTCTTTCGATTCATTAAAAATAAGAAGATGTGGTATAATGTGACTGTTTCAAAATACAATTCATTTACCAGTGAGCAATTTCAATTTTCATTTGATTAATATTTTTTTACTACCTAGCTATCATATCATTCCCTACATAAACGAGATAGCAATCACTTGCACAAAAGAAGTTACTGTAGTAATTTCCTGCATAAAAACCAACCTATCGTTGTGTGATGATATCATTTTATCTAAAATAGGCTGAATGACTTTTAAAAGTTTTGACTTCTTCACCAACAAACAAAAAATACTAACTGCTTTTTTACAATCGAAGTATCATTTAACTTTAAAATATATCTGCTGTGAATGTATAGAAAAAAGTTTATTCTTCGTGTGTAGGATATCTTTGGTAACAAACGTTGCAGCAACTGCATAAAAAGTAAAACAACAACAACAACAAAAAACACGAAAGCTGAGGAATTTTTGAACGGAATGTCTCTAAGCAAATTCAACAATCTAAAACACACCAAACGAATAGATAACAACTTTCATATTCCTGATTTGGTACAAGCATTTTCTTATGTAGAAAATAGGTGGAGTAAACCTGGTTTTATATTTAGATAAACCACTCACTTGTATGACAAACGCATATAATTCATTTATACAAACATCGATTTGTGAAATAAACAAACAGACATAAAATGAAAAAATATTTAAAATAAGGGTACAGTGATCCAAATCTGTATAAAAACAACAAATATGCCAACAAAGAAAAACAGGAAAAAAGGAAAGGCAAGAATATACAAATTCGCCACAGCACAATAACACAATGACGGGATAGACAAATACCGAACCAACGTCAAATGAACACTATCAAAAATACTATTAACAGTAAAAGTTATAATTAACAAAGACAAATAAAACAATAATACAACACGTTTTAAAGATGATAAACAACGCCAGATTCTATACATCAGAACTGTCGTAAATTATTTGTGAAGTTGATACGGAATATTTATCAACAAGGGGTCGGTTACTTTCGATGAACTTTTTTGCAATATTTGAGTACCAGTTGCAACCTCTAGAATACTGAATGAGTTGCGAAATGTAAACATGTGCAGGCTAATCTTGTTTTCCGATTCGAAAATGACTAAGGTGGAGGGAAAATTGATAATTTCAAAATTTAAATCATCTCATGTGTCGTAGATTCTAATACGGAAATGACCGTTCATGTAAAATTCGAGTAATGAGTAAAAAAATAAGGCAGATGAAGCTGCGTCTTTTGTTTCTTTAATTTCTAGTTCTTGAGGTTATGGAGGATATATTAATGCAACGAAATGAGAAAGGTTTGGATTTGTATCTATATATTTGAATGTGAAATTAAATGATCTGGCTTCTTTGGTCTTGTTGTATTTGACAAGTGTCTAAAGTAACTCCGACTCATATGAAAATAAGAAGAGGTCAGCAAAGAGAGGCATAAAATTCGTACCCGAAGGAATGACAATAATATGTTGAAAACTTCTTCCTCTATATTCAACAAGTATGTTGTCAATACGAATCACTGCTTTCTCTGTTTATAATGTTATACTTTTCTATTCACTTTGATCAAACTATACCGTGTGGAACCCCAAAGTGACAATTTAATAGTGTATGTTTTTATGCTTAAAAGCAATGTTGATTATTTCTGTGAGACGAATTTTCAATGTCACATGGTGATCTTGGTACATACAGGATTGAAAAATCAAATAGATTTGATAGAAATAATTTCAGAGAAAGATCTTGATTTAAATTATCCAAAATCTTGTTTTGAGGGTTTTTTTCACATGTGGTTGATACCACTACGCCCGAAACAAGTGTCTCAGTATTTCTGACGATCCCCTTAGATACAGGCAGTATTCGTAATATAATGAACCATTCATTTCAGATGAGCTGGCAATGTACCGTTGTTTGTACAGAACTTTGGGAAGCTGATGGGTCAAATAAAAACAAGGCACGTCCATCGATCTGCTGTTAAATGTTATATTCATTGAATATAAATAAACTCATCATAGATACCAGGACTAAATTTTGTATATACGCCAGACGCGCGTTTCGTCTACAAAAGACTCATCAGTGACGCTCGAATCCAAAAAAGTTAAAAAGGCCAAATAAAGTACGAAGTTGAAGAGCATTGAGGACCAAAATTCCTAAAAGTTTTGCCAAATCCAGCTAAAGTAATCTATGCCTGAGGTAAAAAAAAGCCTCAGTGTTTCAAAAATTCTAAATTTTGTAAACAGTTAATTTATAAATATAACCATATCAATGATAATTCATGTCAGCACAAAAAGTGCTGACTACTGGGCTATTGATACACTCGGGGAAATAAATCTCCACCAGTAGTGGCATCGACCCAGTGGTTGTAAATAAACTCACCATAGATACCAGGACTAAATTGTGTATATACGCCAGACGCGCGGTTCGTCTACAAAAGACTCATCAGTGACGAAAAAACAATACCATACTTATCGTAACCTAACTGTTTTACCCATTCTGACAAAGTGTCAAGTTTAACTTCTTCTCGTTTAATCTATCCCCTAACGTAGTCCTGAATGGGATCCATTATCAGTTTGAAGTTATGGTTCAAATTGATGTGTTGGGCCTCTTTATGACCATGTAATGTTCATGTTAAAATATGTTCGGAACCCCAGTAATAGCAAGGCATGATGGGCTACGAATATATGGAAAGTAGGAACAGTTAAACTTCAGAGGATTTTTTGTTCAGGAATTATTCTTCATCGACGACCTGCAGTGCTTAGTTTTAGTTAAACACTTAAGATTCAAAGATTTTATGGACATGAAGAACACTATAGGAACAGACTGATTTTGAAAATAAAGAGGAATCTTAGATGTCACCTCCTTGTAATGTAGAACGTTGTTGATGTTCATTCCGTTATTGGAAAACTAAACTGTAAGCAATTTACGCATGTACATGTTTGATTCTTTCTTTTTTATAAGGCGGAACAGAGAAACACCACAAATAACCCTGACAAGTCTGTATAATTGGTATGCTCTTGTAGCACAATACGTGTGCCTTAGTTGAAAAAAATTATCTTGTCTTGTCTTGTCGAGTGAATTAAAAAATAATAGTTCTGATGTAATCTTTATCTTGTTATATGCATATTAAGCACTCAATTTACTTTAATATGATATTTCAATCATTTAACAATAAATTACTTATAGAAGGGATATCCAAAGGAATATGCCAGAATCACATGTTAGTTCGAGATTAATTTATTCCATATATAAGTATAACAGAGTATGATCAATTAATGATAGAAATGATTGACTACGTTGTAGACGTCACTGAGTTTCCACTTATGGGTTGAAAGTTATCATTGTCTGGGGTCAAAATAGAACGGCCCGGTTCAAAGTTAGTATTGATTGGTTTAATGTAAGTATGGTCTTGTTTCAAGCTGGAATGGTTTGGTTCCAAGTACGTGTTTTCTCGTTTTAAGTTTGTTCGGTTCGGGTCTACAAATACATGGTCTGCTGGTATTGTCGAATACTCTTCATCGACTTGTGGTGTGTTATATACGTGCATCTCTCGTCTGTTTGAATCCAACCCTTCATAATCTCTATAGATAATAGAATTTTTTTTATAAATTATTCGATTTATTTCTTCATTATTACTGTTCAAGTATAAAGCAAACTTCACCAATGATAAAAAGGTATAGATAACTTGTACCTTCGATTATCAAAAACCCTAATTGCAGTGTAATAGTAATTTTGATTGCAATATGATGCCAAATATGTTATCATGTTTTTCTAGACCATAGCAGAACTGTTGTACTAGAACAAATGGAAAGTTAGTGTGTTACCATGGTTGTACTAGCATATGTGTAATTACTTGCACAACCTTATGCCTGAATAATTATTAGCGTTATATTTTTTATAAGAAACAAGGTATTATTCATGGGTGTGTAAGTGATTGCGTGAACTATTTGATTCAAACAATATATTAAATTACGTATAATTTATCGCTGTTTTTTGCATATTCTGTGTCAATGTTCAGTATGTATACACTAACACACAAATAATGAAACTCATTTGTTATACGCAGATTACATGATGCTTTACAAAGACCATCACCTGTCTGATCACTAATGAAGCATCTGATAACCCGATTTTGATAAGGTTTATTATTCTTGAAATTTAATTTAAAGTTTAGCATAAATGATTTTTTTTATTGTGAGTCTCATTTTACTCACGACGTGTCTGCTTTTATTTTGTTATTTGACCGTGTACATTTTGTGTATGTTCTACTTTTTTTTTTAGATAGACTCATTCTTATTTGGCACACTTGCATTTTTTAAACAAACGTACCTGACACGATCTCGATGAGTACTATAATCTGTAACAAATAATGACATGTATAAAAATTGTTTCTGTACTAAATTTGTTCCAAAAGACTATCTGTATTTTGCTATCTCGGGATATAATGTTATCTACTGGCATTTTAATATAGGTTCATATTTAGCAGACATCTACGTTTTGGTTTTAAATGCTCTTATACTGCGTTTACAACTTGACCTTCTTAATGGGTCGTATGAGTTATATGTAGACACACCAGTGTCTGACACATCAAATTATAAGCCTGCTATATTTTTTGAGTGTGATGTCAGGATTTCTCTTGACGTATCTGGCAGTTATAATAGGTCTGATATCAATAAGCTATACATAAAAAAGAAGATGTTGTATGATTGCCAATGAGACAACACTCCACAAGAGACCAAATGACACAGAAATTAAAAGCTGTACGTCACCGTACGGCTTTCAAAAGTGAGCAAAGCCCATGCCGCATAGTCAACTATAAAAGGCCCCAAAATGACAATGTAAAACATTTCAAATAGAAAGGCCTTATTTATGTACAAAAAAATGAGGAAAAACAAAGATGTAACACATCAACAAACGACAACCACTGAATTACAGGCCCCTGACTTTGGGCAGGTACATACGTACAGAATGTGTCATCATTTTATAGCAATCCTAGATTGTGAAGAGTTGTAAAGAGGAATATTTGAACAATAACACAACTCAGCTATCTCCTTTAACAATTTATAGCGAATGGAGCTGGAACAACTACCCACCAGGAGCACCTGGTTGGGCTCCTGTTTTAGTTAGGCTCGTGTTGCTCAAACTCTCGTGTTCTACGTAATGTTTTGTTTTGTTCGTCTCTTCGTATTTTTTGCTTTTGTAATTGCGTTGTCAGTGCTCAGTCGATTTAATATGAGTTTGAATGCTTCGTGGTATCTCGCGTCTCCTTATAGCGACAGACTACGAATAAATTACTAGATGATTTATGACAGGATATGAAGTTGGTAGGTAGAGTATAGTTGAATATTGAATGTTTTTACCTGCATTATCCTGCTGGTTTGAAAAAGCGGCTTGTTGGGATACGTATTTGCTGCTAGAATGAGAGTATAAAGAAATACACCTGTATAAATATTAGCATTTTAATTGTTTATCTTGTAAACTACAAAATTCTCAGTGAAATTGAATAATACAATTTGATTGTTGTTATACTTGTTCATTATTGAAAGCATTTTTATCTCTTTTACCTGCATGATTTCAGATACTTCAAATACTTTAAATATACTGGTTGCATATACTCACAGCTGACTACTCAAAACGCTTTAGTTAGAAAGGCATGATTACTAAATGGAAATTGACTACTTAGACAACATTTCGAAATGAGTTTATTCTATAGAGAATAATCCATGGCAAAATCCGTATCATATGCCGTATCATCCCGAGGGTCTTTAGGCCCGAGGGATGATATTGAACGAGGGTGACAAGGCATGTGATAAGGATTTTGCCATGTTTTATAAGCTTTATCATATATTTCAACAGGAGAGTATACATGAACTGCTTCCTGATCAATAGCACCATGGTTAGTTTCAGTTCTAATTTTGTCTCGTTTTAAAAGCTTTAAAAGAACTGCTCAATTACTCATTCGAAGCTCATAGTTGCATTTTGTGTGTCAGAACATATAAAAACTCGACGTTTGTGACAAAACATGCCAAAAAATGACGTCATTCAATAAATTGCATCACGCCCGAATACATGTAAATCAAAACGGACGTAAAAATGAAAAAAAAATAGTAGTGGTGTGATAAAGGTTGTGCATCCAAGTTGCGCGATATGGATTAAATAGCAGACTATTTGTCAAATATTCAAAACTACTGTATTCATTACTAAAAATTTGATAACTGTTGTTATCAGGTTTGTTTTTTCAAATATAGCTCTTCAATTGTTTATATTGTTAAACATTCTTTTCTTTTAAAAATAAGAGTATGAGCGTTCCTGACGAAGGTACATCCAAAAAAACGTTTCAGACGCATGAAACTTGTACTGTGTTGTAACTTTTTCTAATATTTGTACTCACTTTGAATTATCTTTCCCTTTCTCTCGTCCTAAAACATATATACCGTGTTAAACAAACTAAAACATTAGACATATAATTTAATGGTAATCACAAACTTTCCTTCTTGCTTTCCGAGTTTTTATTTCTATATTGGTGTTATTTTAAATTGAGATCCCGTATACCTTTTTTAATTTTTCAAATTGAACTTAAAATGAACCCATTGATACTGGATTACACATTTGACATTATCAGTAAAAAAATAAGGTTCATTTGGATCTTGCTGCCTTTACGGATCATTGAAATGTTTTGTGTGGGTTTGAGTTGCTCGTTCTTTAGTTTTCTATGATGTTTCATGTACTTTTGTTTTCGTGGTGTTTTTTTTTTTTTTTTTGAGCCATGGTCTTTTTTCGACTTATAAGTTTGAACGTCCTTTTGTTTACTTTCGTCTTTCTTTTGAAGTTTCAATTGTCAGCATTTACTTTGACCAGCAGAACTTTTGAAGTTTTAACATGATTTATGAAGCAAATGTCATATAAAATATACAAAAATGAAAACAAAATTTAGCCAAAAAATAAAAGTACGTATAACAGTCTATACCAACCAACATTATGCATTGATACAGTTCTGATTGAAATGATCAACTTTTAACAACAACATGTGTAATCGTTTCTCGGTTTTTATTTTCTATAGATTAGACCGTTGGTTTTCCCGTTTGAATGGTTTTACACTAGTAATTGTTGAGCCCTTAATAGCTTGTTGGTCGGTGTGAGCCAAGGCTCCGTGTTGAAGGCCGTACATTGACCTGTAATGGTTTACTTTTTTTAAATTGTTATTTGGATGGAGATTTGTCTCATTGGCCCTCACACAACATCTTCCTATATCTATGTATAACAAATTTACGATTGATTTGATATTACAAATGTAATGAACGTCAACACGAAATTTGTATCATTAATGTGTTCATTTACAGCAACATCAAGAGAATACAAGAACTTTGCTTCACACTGTCGATTTTTAATTTGATACGAAAAGTTCGTAGTGTGTAATATATCACGAATATTTTTTTGTTTGTTCTAAAATGTGAATATTAATCTTAAATAATATGCAGAAATATCTTAAGTAAGCCAAAATAAAAAAGGTATAAACAATAAGACTGGTTTGTAAAACAAATTTGGTCTTAACTACGGGTAAAAAAAAATCAGAATATTGTTATTTTTTTTCTAATTTAACTAATACCTCTTGAATTACTGAAATTATTGGAAACAATACAACATTGAAATGTTTTTCTCAAATGTCTTGTTTTCATCCTCCATTTAAAACGTTTCCATAAATGATTGTCGGAAAAGTTATTTTGGACTCAAATTGGTGTCCAATTTATGTTTATAATAAGAACAGTTAAAACAAATAAATGATGTAACACAGTAGTATCAATTGGTAGCCAGAAAGAGAACAATACCTACTACTGAGCAATTTTAAAGATGGGACATTTAGAAGTAATATTTTGTTAAAAGCTGCATCATAACACATCTATTGACATGATGTACATTTCGCCTTTTTGGAATCTAAAGGCCTGTGAGTAATCTCACTAAAATGAAAATAACGTTATGTCATTGGTCGAATTTCTACTGTTTATCACGTTTTGAACCAATCGCAACTTTTTGGTTTACGCTTTTGAACATATTACCCAGAATGCATTAAATTTTGAAACGGCGAATTTAAGTAAGTAAAGCTTCTGTTCTTTCAAAAATGATAAGTAAAATAAAGTTACTTTTAAAATATGGTAAAAAGCTAACATGTTATTGATTGTAACTGTATATAGTAAATGTAAGTAGGAATTTAGTCAACATACCTATTCTGTATCGTATCAGTACAACAAGTAAAACAAATAGAACTAAAGTTGCCAAAACTCCAATCACAGCATAAACTATGATATTGTCTTCGTCTTCATCTGCAAATAATTATTTGATTTTTCAAAGTTTTGTCAACGATTTATTTATAGTTTTATTTCATAGCATTATCCTATATATAATGTTTTAGAGATTTAGAAAGTGAAAAAATACCGATATATGGTATCTCAAGATAATGAAATATATATGATATAAGAGAGCATATTGTAATATGACCGTTTTTATCGTGTATAGTGTTATAATAATTATGAAAGCTGATCCAGAAAAAACGTTTCGAATGTATGTAATATATCAAGCATTGTTTATTCTTTTACTACACACGACCGATTCCACTGCTGGTTGCTGTCGGATATGTTCCTTACGTCGCAACTACAATCCCCTTACCTTTCATAAATGTGACCTACCGAATTAGACTATTTACCGGATTTGTTATCTCATAAGCAACACGATAGGTGCCACGTGTGGAGCAGGATCTGCTTACCCTTCCAGAGCACCTGAGCTCACCCCTAGTTTTTGGTGGGGTCGGTGTTGTTTATTCGATGTTGTGTCATGTGTACTAATGTTTGTCTGTTTGTCCTTTATATTTTTAGCCATGGCGTTGTCAGTTTATTTTCGATTTATGAGTTTGACTGTCCCACTGGTATCTTTCGTCCCTCTTTTAGAATTTTAAACCGATACTATCCGAATGAAGAAAAAAAATACATATCTGTGTTTTTTGACAGATATTTGTTTTATCATGTTAATTCAATCTGAATGTTGTAAAATTTATCTTCAATACAAAATATTATCAAACGTACCATTTATTGTCAATTGCAAGCAGGTTGATTGCGGATCATTGTTATCAAATAGATAAGTAACATCACAGCAAAGATCTTGTCCAGTTTTGTCAGTTGATGGAACTAAATTCAATGTACCAGCTACTGTATAACTTTTGTCAATGACATCATATGACTGTACCACAGTTATTTCGTTTGTATATTGCCTATCTTGGATTCTCATTGATAAGGTCGGAGCAGGGTATCCATTTGCCGAGGAACAAGTCCATTCTCCAGAAGATCCAGAAATTAGGGTTGAAGGACCGGTCAGTGTTGGAACCCTCGGAGCAACTGAACAGATACAATTATGAAAAAAACATTACACATAAACGATGATACCATTTCAAATTAATATATATAATACTGTGCATTAATTTATTTTGTTGGTTATTAATATCTGTTGATTCATATCAAAACAGTATTGCATTTTAATTAACCCAAATAATTCCCTTTATTCATAAAAATTAAAATTCCTCAATAATTGTAAAACTAATCCAAACAGTTGTGATTTCAGTCTCGTAATAAGATTAATTAAGGCAACAAAAGTTTATCTAGTAAGGAAGAGACAGAATTTTAGAAAATCGCATTTTCTCCAACAGAAACGAGATCAAATGCGTCGACAGCATTATTATTCCTTGCTATAAATGCATCATTGTAATAATAAATAATATAATCGCTATTTTGTACATTTTCTTTTTATCTTTTTGTGTGATAATTTTTCATATCATGCTACTCGCTTGAGATGGAATATTATCGCTAGAAACTAAGGAGGCACGTGGCGTTGCTAATGAAATTGACAGGAAATTGACAACGTCGTCATAGGTAAAGTAGCGATAAACAGATTAGCATTGGTCAACTGGATTGCTTTTCTCGCTTTCGGCTGGCTCAAGCGAGAAATTCAATCTCGTTGAGACGATCAACGATAACCTATAATTCACATGTTAAAAATCAAAATGTCAACATTGGGACTAAGAAACAGTCGGTAAAATTACAGATCAGACGACATTTCTTTATTCAATACAATTGAAATTTCCGATAACGAGTCTTAATATCCTTATATTTTGAAATGAAGCTATGTTTAAAAATATTATTATATGACTATGAAGTTTCTGTTTTCTCTTTGGCTAAAAGCATAGGAAATTATTTGTGATGAAACGTTATATTTACCGCGGCAAAACACGAACGGTTAATATAAGATTTGAAACAGCGTCCCTGTACCCGAATATAGATTTTCCAAGGCAACATCAATAACGTAGGTTTGTAACGTCTAGTAAATTCCCATTTTCTCTATTTTCTTTTTGTTTTCAGTGTATTTTTTTCTGTTCTTGTTTGTTCTGTATTAGTTTTAAGTTAAAATTATTGAAAATTTCGATTTATAACTGCAAAAGCAATTGATATATTTTTAAAATATATAAACAGGCAGCAGTTTAAACATTACCTTGTGCATATACTAGACACTTAAACATGTTAAAGAAGGATACAAAGTCATAAAATAAAACAATTGTTGACTTTGATTTCAGTTGAAACATTGTTTTATCAACACCAGAGATATGACATCCATCGTCAGCCTTTGACCTCGATACATATCGTATCTCTTACTCGATGGATCATTGTATCAACCTCATCTAAAGTCAATAATTGTATAATAACACAAAATTGTTGGTATTCTCGACAGCAACTTTAAACATGAAAACTAAAATTTTACAACAAAGAAGTTATTAGTTACTTTGTGTATATTCCATAGTATTAACGAAAAATATTCCTGCATATTAAAATGTCGTATAAAGGAATAAGCAGTTAACATATTGTTATATTGGCCAGTTGTAGAAATATAATTAAAGATTTTGCAACGAATTTATAACGTCGAAAAAATTGCTTTTGTTAACATCTTTTGCAATACTCTTAGCATATACGTACAATATAATTCAATATATGTTGTCGACGCAAGAGTGTTCTGTAAATAGTCGTTATGAGCCTGACACTCAAACACTTCAAGGTGGTCTTCTAAACCAGCAACAAACGTCAACGTTGCTCTGATCACCCCACTACCAGAAAATCTACTTATACTAGTTGTGATTATACTGTCATCTCTCAGCCAATTTACTATAGGTAAAGGATTCCCTCCTGTAGAACTGCAAGATAATGTTACCGTGTCTCCTAAGTCATAGCGTTGTGTTCCAGTTATTATTGGTTGACCTGGAGGTTTGTTGGAAGCTAGAATGAATAACCATATTACAGATAAAGATGTGATATTAATGAAAACAATAATTTATAAGTTTGACCTTAAGAGGTACGTTGTCTGTTTCAACTTTAAAAACATTCAGCTTTTTGTGTTTTGATAGTATTTTTCATAATTGTTTTATTTATAATAAAACACATAAAAACAATATTTCATGAGTAATAATCTGTTATGTTTGTTTATCAGGAAACTGGTTTTAGTTTCTGAATGTTTTTCTTTTTATATTTTTATCATGTTTATATGACACAAATTAAAATACAATATGCGAAATAACTTCAGAACTGTATAGCAATGACAACAGCTGACCGTTCTTAAGCATTTTAAGGTATCGAGTTAGGCTAAACTGTAAGCGGACAATGAACATACAAAAGTAAAAGCAAAACCGTTATTCTTCAGATTTAGGAGGTAGTGCTATAAATGACAAGCTATAACGCACATTCAGAAATATTTGTTATCTCAATAATGCATTTAATTGATCCAGGTAAATGTGATAATCTATTCTTAATCTGCAGATACTACAGTATTAGTTCCTTGAGGCATAATGAGAATTTAATTTCAAAAAAATCTGTTCGGAATAACATGATAAAGAGAATATAGAAATTGTTTTAAGGTTTCTAGGGAAAATTGTTTACAGAAAAAATAAACGTTGAAAACAAACTTGCATTTTGTGTTGAATGGTTGCACTTGCTTCAAACTTCCTTAATAAGGGAAAAACATAAAGATTTCTTACACTATTGTAGGTCAACTTCCAGAATAAGCATTTGTGTACAGATTGAGCAATAAACTCATCATAGATACCAGGATTAAATTAAGTAATTACGGTAGACGCACGTTTTTGTCTACAAAAGACTCACCAGTGACGCTCGAATAAAAAAAAAATAAAAAGGCTGAATTAAGTACGAGTTGAAGAGCTTTGAGGATCACAATTCCTACAAGTTTTGCCAAATACAGGTAAGGTAATATATTCCTGAATTTATCTACGATATTCCAGAGTTTACATTTTATATCATTATTTCCGTGATAGAGGGTTCCTAATTAAGCAAGATATAAGCCAAATAAGTCAAGGTTTCTAAGTTGTACAGTTGAGGTAATCACTTCGAAAATTTCACGGATGTCAATAAAAATCGGTTGCCTGTTACGAAGTATTTTTTCGCAAGCGACGACAAACATTTTGATACCAACCCGGCATGTTTTGTTCCAGCTTTAAATCACTGAATTAAACTTTTTACAGAGTTTGTCCTTACTCGGGCTTCATGATGACATCAATGTGTAAGACAGGATCTGCATAACTTTCCAGAGCACCCGCGATAGCCCGCTGTAATTTGTGTTGTTTAGGCTTTTACTTTCTATTTCGTATACGATATCAGTCTTTTGGTCTACTTAATTTACTTTCCATGGCGCTATCGGCTGCATTGGTCTCCGACTGATGAGTATGAATATTCCTATGGCGCCAAAACACTTTTGCGTATTGCCCTCCATCTTTAAATTTCCATATAATCATATCCATAATATCTTACAACCTTTTTCCTTGTATAGTTTTATCGTTTCATAAAATCGTCATACACCACTATAGAACAGTCAAGGTTAGTATTCATCACGCAAAATAGGGTTACACGTTACCAAAAGATCGTCTAAAACTCACAAAAATCGAAAGATATATTTATATCAGCATAAGACAATTGTTAAGATATAAGTTGGGGATGTACCAGATTATATACAGAAATGACTAATACATACCGCTAAAAAGTAGATATGTAGTTTTCACAAGTGGTCTCTGGAGAAAACCATTATCCGCCTGGCATTCATATACCTCTAGATTGTCATATGCAGTCGTTACAAATGTTAATGTTGTTGTTGTTACATTTCCTAATACGGATGAGTTAGTACCAGTACTAATAAGATTACTATCTTTCAACCAAACAACTGATGGTGCAGGATTTCCTCCAGATGAACTGCATGTAAGAATAACTGTTCTTCCTTCTTCAATTTCTAACGCGTTATTTGTTTGAGGTTCACCTGGAACTTTTCTCAAGGATGCTAAAATAGTACACAGCCAAACACAACTGATACAAATAATATGTATAGACGACTAAGTATCAATCAGTTCACACCCAACATCCAGTGGATAAAACGACATAAACAGTAATACAACCATGGCCTTGTTGTGTATGTTGTGCAAGCTAAACATTGACAGATTGTAGTATCGTAAATATGCATTTGTTTGAATTGATCAAAACAATATCAAATTCAGTATGGTTAAGATTGACAGATAACACAATCAATATTTATACCAATGAAAATAATATAAAAATATCAAATTACTGTGTTCTATCAGTAACTTTTTTTTTCTCGTGCTATAAGAACAGAACACGCACGAAAGAATGACTTTTTATTAGTTGTTAGTGGCTTTGAACTAGCTGTCAATAACTGCAATTTCTCTCAGATGAGTATTAAGTATTTTTTGTCTGTGTTGGGATATACAAGTACCCGGCAACGTCCACTCTGTGTTTTTGTTATAAATATATTATATGTTATTCAGGTCTCGGCTCAGGGGATATAAACTCTAAGCCGGGAATGTCACAGTATATACCCTGTCTGAGACCTGAATTACACATATATTACGGATTACCTCTGACTTAATGTTATTTTCCAGTGCAGGTATTGTTGAACATTTACAATGCAGCATGTATATTCATTACATGTTTATTGTTTCTTAAATATTTTGGGAAATCAATTTAAATGCACCTTTTTTATTTTGACAATTTTTTTCTGTTAAATTATAGTTTAAATAAAGTTTTTAGATATCATATTTTGTGTTTGTATGTGTGATAGGCTCTGTTTTTTACAACACATATATTGAAAACCAAACCTGATATATTCGGTATACGTGAAGGATTTTCTAATTTGCTTTGAAAATAATTTTATCGTGTATGTATAATTTATAATAACACTTTTAATGACGTTCTTTCATTAAACAATTCAAAATTCGGTGACTATGTAGAACGCACCTATCCCATCGACGAATTGGAGATAAAGGATACTACAGATACAGTTAAGTCGGCTTCATATCTTGACTTACATCTAGAAATTGACAATGAGGGTTGGTTGAAAACAAAACTTTACGACAAAAGAGATGATTTCAGCTTTCCAATTGTGAACTTTTCATTTCTAAGTAGCAACATTCTAGCAGCACCTGCTTACGGGGTATATATCTCCCAATTGATACGATATTCCCGTGCTTGCATTTCCTATCATGATTTTCTTGATAGAGGGTTACTGCTCACAAAGAAGCTATTAAACCAAGAGTTCGTAATGGTGAAGTTGAAATCATCCCTTCGTTAATTTTACGGACGCCATCACGAGTTGGTTGACCGTTATGGACTAACCGTTTCACAAATGATATCGGATATGTTCCTTACGTCGGAACTACAATCCCCTTCCCTTTCATGAATGTGACCTACCGAATTAGACTATTTACCGGATTTGTAATCACATAAGCAACACGACGGGTGCCACATGTGGAGCAGGATCTGCTTACCCTTCCGGAGCACCTGAGATCACCCCTAGTTTTTGGTGGGGTTCGTGTTGTTTATTCTTTAGTTTTCTATGTTGTGTCATGTGTACTATTGTTTTTCTGTTTGTCTTTTTCATTTTTAGCCATGGCGTTGTACGTTTGTTTTGGATTTATGAGTTTGACTGTCCCTTTGGTATCTTTCGTCCCTCTTTTTTTAACATTGAATTTAAGTATTAAAAGTGAATATTGCGTGATTTTGTATTAAAAATGTATTATTGACTAAAGCACGTCATTATTTTCCTTCTGTGAGCCTCTGACATTCCTTAGTTTTCTGTATAGCTTTTGACTACGTCATATAGTAACCGGTGTTAAGATGACGTTTATGAGGTTCCAATTCGGGATAAAAACGTCGTATATACCCTGGCAGTTTCCTGAATATATTTTGACATCACCGTGTTGTAATCCAATCACAAGCCTCGACACATTTGTAATCCGTAATATATATATATATATATATATTTCTATTTGTATTCATCTGATGAGTTAATACATTTTCAACAGATTTTTATAGTTGGTTCTTATATTGTACTGTTATATCACTTAGGAGATAGCTGTATTGTATTTAACCACCGACGGCATCAATTGGAGATTTGATGGTCGCAAATTAAGTTTACTGACGACGCGTTAGCTGAGACAGTAAACGAGTATTTGCAACCATCAAATCCCAAATTGATGCAGTCGGAGCTTAAAATACAATATTGTTATCTCCATTCTAATGAAACCGACAAAAAATAACGTTAAAACATGTATTTAAAATCTGACATATGCCGTCTGCGCTTGCGCGTACGTCCCATAGCATCAATTGTCAATTGATGCCATGTAAATAAGTGACGTTATCCAATCAAAATGAACGTAACAAACGTTGTTGCATAAGAATGTTACAAGTTTGGGGGAGTGTTTGGATCCCGCTTACATGTTTAACCCCGCCATATTCTGTATGTATGTGCCTGTCCTCAGTCAGGAGCCTGTAATTCAGTGGATGTCGTCTGTTTACATGTTACACATTTGTGTCCCATTCATTTGTTTGTACATAAATTAGGCCGTTAGTTGTCTCGTTCGTTCTCAAGTACTGCTTGTTAGTCTGATACAATTAGGAAAACAATTGAACAAGGATTCAAAATCCAATTAAGCAGACTCAGACTATAAATTAAACAACATGAGATACCACGCAAAAAAAAATTAAAATTCAGAACAGTAATGGGAAATGTGTAATAGAGACAACAACGCGACAAAATGGCAGAAAACAGTCGAAGGCCACCAATGGGTCATCAACACAGCAAGATAATCCCTTATCCGGAGGCGTGCTCCACCTGGCCCGGAAACAAAATGTGTACTAGTTCAATAAAAATGGACGTCACACTAAACACCGGTGCCTGTAGTTCGTTGGTTGTTATTTGTTTATGTGTTACATATGTTTCGTTCATTTTATGTATAAATAAAGCCGTTAGTTTTCCCGTTTGAATTGTTCTACGTTAAAACTTTGTAGTTTTCTCGTTTACATTATTCTACGTTAACTTTGTCATTTCAGGGCCTTTTATAGCTGACTATGCAGCATGGGATTTTCCAATTGTTAAAATCGTACTGTGACCTACAGTTGTTAATTTCTGTATCATTTGGTCTTTTGTGAAAAACTGTCTCATTGGCAATTATACCACATATTCTTTTTTATATCCAAGAACTCCGCAATTTCAAAACAAAATACATGAAGGTTATTTAAATACAAATAAGTCAGTTTCTTCAGTTTCATTAAGAATTTTCAAAGTATTTTTGAGTTAATGTCGTCCGAAAACTAAAGAATCTCCTTTATCATGAAAAAAATCTATAAGAAACGTTAAATATAGAATTTATAAAAATGGAACACGAGCCTACGTTAATAGATATAAATAATTCACGAAAGTTTCTCAAAAACCGTTCATAACATTTTGAGTTATTTTCCGGAAACTCCCATAACTCGGAAATGTATAATCTAAAATTTAGAAAAATGTCAAGGGAGTTTACGTCATTTTCAAACCATCCAATATAGTTTCATGCAAATTAGTTTAAATGTTTTGGGATATGGACCAACATGTTGACGACAGACAGACGATTAGAAGGACGGACAGACGGCTAGCCAGAAAGAAGGCCATCTGGACCGACGAAAAGACAACGGAGTACCATGATAATGCTTATTATAAACTGCTTTTTATTATAATACTTTATCTTTTCGTGAATCATTTTCTTGAAAGGTATACTCCTACTTTTACACATTGTGACTTGGATGAAGAGTTATCGCAATGGCATCCATACCACTTCTACTAATTTCTATATTCAATCGATACGTTGGTCTTACAAATAAGTTGGTCCACTTTAAACACCGAAGGTACATTTTCAAGCAATGGGCAAATAATACCTTGTTGAATACACATCAACAAAACGTCCAAAAAGATAAGCTAAAATCGTTAACCAAGAAAAAAGTATAAGAAAAATCAATGGTAAAATATAATACTTAAAATGGAAGAAAAGTATTTAATTAAAATACCAGAATGGATTTTTTATTTGGAACAAGTAATTGTAACAAAAGGTATTGCTAATGAAACATATTAAAATCAGGAGATGTTGAAATATTGACCTTATGACAAATATTGACCAAAGTCCGATTGAAAATATCATAAACACCACGTTGGCTATATATATATATATATATATATATATACATATTAATGTCCGGCCATATTTGAATAAGAATAATAAGTCTTAACTGGTTAAACGGCATTAGCAAATATTCCACGTTAATTTGAAATAAAACCTTCGAGATTTCAATTTTACCAGCCTTTTATTAGGGCTAATTTGATATCTTATTAATACAAAAGCATTATGAAGACATGAAGACATCTATGAGGTGTCTTGTTTACCATTATGCTCTTCCAATCTGTGATCGTAGATTTAGCTGCGTTGTTTAATCTTATAGATGAATAGATGTGAACGTTTTGATATTAACTATGAATATATTACCTTCTTGCACTTTCAGTATTATTGGTTCACTTATATACTGTTGCTTCCCATTATTGGCTCTGCATCTATATATACTTTCATCGTCTTCTGTAATGCTATATATATTTAAATTTGGTTTGGTTGCAGAATTAATTACTTGTCTTCGTGCATTGTTCGTCCCTTGTGATATTATTTCAGAGTTTCCTCCAGCAATTGGTGCTTTTGTCCAGTCCCATGCAATAGCCGGGGCTGTGCCGTTTATTTTACACAGTATGGTTACAATAGAATCGCCAGTTATTGCTGAATATGTCGTTAGTGATACTGTAATATGAAGATCACCTGTGAATTAGAAAAGTATTGTCAAAGTACAGTAAGTGTTTGACTCCTTTCAGAATATTATACGAATTATACTCAAGGACACACATAAACAAAGAAACAATCACAACATAAAACAAATTCCATGAAATCATCACAGTGAAAACTTCATCTCACCAGGAGTTATATAAATATATAAACAGTAAGCGTATTGAATTACTCAAATTTATATATCTTATTTGAGCAAGAATGTATTACATTGTAAATGCTTGTACGTTGTGCAAAAAATATGCATAGGGGACAATGCATTAAACAGTACTTTATCACTTGGTTGCTTTTAAAATTCATATAACACATCAAATAGGAAACAGAATTACTTGTTTTTTTATTATTTTTAGTTGTAGTCATGCAATTGTTGAAAATAAAATAGAAATACTTTAACATGTTACTTAAGTTATGCAAATATTCAAAGTCAATGAACCATGACTGAGGTACATGGCTAAACCATCTCCATGTAAATGAGATATTCCAATGCTAATACAACTACATAACAAATAATATTGATCTATTTAAAGTCTTACTCTTAAAACAAGCCTTAACAGTAAACATTATCTTGTAAACTTAGTAAAAAAAGTCAACCGTAGAATAGCAATGTTCAAAGTCATAACTCGAGAGAAAATAAATCCGGTTTACCAGCTAAAACCGAGCGAAACACGTCACATATCAGAAAAAACAACGAAACAACAAAAACATTAAAGTGAAACAAAAACAAACGACAATGTAACACACACAGAAACAAATTATAAGATAACAACCGCCATTTGCCTGGTTTGATACCGGACATTTGAAGAACCAATGGTGAGTTGAACCTGGTTGTGTGGCTATCCACATCTCGTGCTGTTTTGACATGTTAAATATAACTCTAAAATTACAACAGTCGATGACAGGACTACAGCACAAATAAATGCAAATAAAATAAATCAAGGACAGATAAATTTGATAAACGTTATCTAAGATACCAGGCTCATAGTAAATGCTGAGACGCGCGTTTCATCTTCATATGGCCTATCAGGGGCACTCAGATCAAACTAATCAGAAAGCAATACAAGTTTAAAGTTAAAGAGCGTTGATGACAAAAATTCCAAAAAGTTGTGCCAAATAAGGCGAAGGCTATCTATGCCTAGGATAAGAACATCCTTAGTATTTAGAAGGAATCATACTTTTGCAAACAGTAAATTTATAAAAAAAATGACCATTTATTTGATTTCTTTGTCAACAACGAAGTACTTACTCACAACAACAAAAAAACGAACACGTTGTCTGCTCTATGGTCAGGTTGTTGTCGCTTTGACACATTCCCATTTCCTTTCTAAATTTTACGTAAAATAACCTAAGTGACGTCACATGTAAATATCCAAATAGGTTTCAAAGTCAATGCACCTTGACGAAAGGGTGGGGCTATATTATTTCCATGGAAACGATACTTGCAATTGTAAATAAATTTGAACTTCAAATATCTTCGACCTAACATACGCAGTCCATCACAATTTGATATAATCACAAACTAATACATGGAAACTTAGCAAAAGTTTCAAAGTAGATAACCCATGACTACAAGGGCGGTGTGCGAAATGTTCTCCATGGAAATGAGATGTACTAATGCTTATTCAACTCAATACAAATTAAGATTGGCCTAACACCAATGGCTCTTTCTTGATCTGACCTAATCACAAACTTATACAATGTACGTGTTAACTGACAGAATGGTTTAAGTCAAAAGTCCATGACTGAAGAGGTACACAATGTAGGGTCAGATAATCTCAATGAAAATAAGATGCGCCAATGTTTATAACACTTCATACCAAATAGGATTGACCAACCACTTGGGGTTCAACATAAACTTAACATAATCCCAAACTAATACATTGTGTACGACGCTTCTGCTGGGAAACGACATACATATGTTTCAATATCATATATTGTCATTTGTCTGGTTTTATGCTTCAGATGTAAAGGTAGTACAATCGGAGTTCTAGAACATTGAAGATGATATAATTGTGAATTCTTTCTCAAGTTATTGTTCATTATGCTTGCATTTGAAACAAAATGTGTTAAACATATTATTTAATTAAATAATGCATGCAATGAACAGTACTGAATGAACTGCAAGCAAAATGTATAAAGACTTAAAAAATAATAAACCGTCATGGTTAAGTGTAAATGTGTTTAAATATGATAGACAAATTGTTTCAAGACACTTTATTTTGGATGAACTTTTAGTCATTCAAATAGACAATGATTTGATGAAGTAAGGACATCATACAAAAATCATGTAGCAAAGATATGTTTAATCTACCATTATATATCATTATGAAATAAGTTTTCCTTTAAACATTTAGTATCAATTCAAATATTTTAAAACAAATATTAAACATGAACTTCCTACAACAATTTATAATAACTTTCTTCTTCTTCATGAGAATTGCCTTATTGTATCAAACTTATCAAGCAGGAACAAACCTCCTGTGACTGTCAAAGTGTGTCTAGAACTAGGATTATTGGCACTGTCACTGGTACCAGCAGCATTAGTTGCATAGCAAGTGTAGATTCCAGCTTCATTCAAAGCAATACTTTTAACGGTTAAGTGAGGGTTTGTGCCAGAATTATCAACAGTATACTGTTGGTCATTTGTTCCCTGTGCTATGGTTTGTTGACTGCTACCTTCAGGTTGGAATGTCCAGTACCAAGATGTTACTCCAGATGTTGAAGTAACCAGACACTGAATCTTAAAACTAGTATCGCCTACTGTTGCTGTATACTGTCTTGGTTCAACATTTGTAGTAGGTACAGCTGAAATATGATAAAGATACCAGATGGATGGATAACTGTTTAGTGTTCAGTGTCAAATTTAAAGTATATCCAGGACGAGATAAAATAATGTGATTTGAATATAAAGTCTACTAGAACAACGCGTTGTGCAATATTTCAAAACTCACAAGTAAACGATCCACAGAAAGATATGTCACTTTATTTAGTCTCAGGAATCTCTGATTTTCAGGTCTGATAAACACATGAAAACACTGTTATACATGGCCATCATGTGTAAAAACATATAAGCATTCAGGTAACAGGAAGTCGATGATCAATGAATGTTTAAAAATATCGCAACGTAAGGCATGCTCAAATTAAGTTTGCTACTGAATTTCATGTAGATCTTAATTTTAAATCCTGTGAATAATGTGCTAAAATATATAAGACAGATAGATTGACACACGCAGGGAAGACAGAGGTAAACCATTATAACCCCCTCCGCATCCTGAAGTTGGGATCTGTATCAAATATTCAGTTTTCAATGAATAACGTTGGCTGATCATACACAGTAAATCTTTTTTGAACGACAAAAGTATAGACAGAGAAAATGTAATAGTATACTTACAAGTATAAATTAAAGTTGAACCAGGGTTACTAGATGTTGATCCAGCAGCATTTGTTGCTCTACATACATAAGTGCCAGCATCACTTGGTTGGAAGTTAAGGACAATCAAATAAGGATCATGAGTTGTACCATGTGTATATTTCTGACGGTTTGCTGTATTTAATTGAGTTTGCTGAGAGCTACCAGCTGCTGTATACAGCCAGGCAATGTTTTGTACAGATGGCGTTCCACTCACAGTGAGGGTTATTCTCTGCTGATTTCCGTGAATAACAATTTGGTTTTGTGGAGTAACAAAAACAAACAGAACGCCTAAAATTAATCAAATTATTAATAGGACTATTTTTAGTCTAATGTTGAAAGATGAATGATATTAATAAATAGAATATACACAGCTTAACACTTTACAAGTCGAGTACAATTCACAATACTAGAATTACGTACAAAGGGTTGACATAAGCATGTTTTATCATTATATTCTCTGCTGTATATTCTTTCATCGATTAATCCAAAGAAAATCACGAGTGTACCGATAACAAGTGATTTAAATTTCATGTAGTACATGAACATTGTACCGTCACTGATGAATATATTAATTCATTCTAGATTATAAACTCTTAGTACAAGTCTTTATTTTAAATTTTAGTGTAACATCGTCCTTCCGGAAACAATATTAGGGGGCATTCTTCTTCTCTAAATTTCTATGTATGAGTGATTGATGTTACTTATAGTTAATAGTAAAAAGTATAGTATAATAATAAAATTTATTACATGCACATGATTTTCTTAGTTTAGTTTCTTTTGTTACCTTTTCTGACGTTGGACTCGGACTTCTTTTGATTTGAGTTTTACTGGGAGTATTGCTGAGAGCTTTTTACATTGGCTAGAGGTATATGGGAGGGGGAATCTCACTAAAACTGTTTAAACACGCCGCATTGTAGCGCCTGTTCCAAGTCGGGAGCATCTGGCCTTTGTAAGTCTTTTATATTTTTTATTCTTGTTTGTTTTTTGTTTTAGATATGAAAAAGAAGATGTGGTTTGATTTCTATTAAGACAATTCACCACAAGAGACCCAGTGACACAGAAATTAACAATTATAGGTCACCGTATGGCCTTCAACAAAGTCAGCTATAAAAAACAATTCGTACGAGAAAAATAACGGCCTTATTTTTAATATACAAAAAATTAACAAAAAACAAGTAAGTAACACATAAACAAACGACAACTACTGAATTAAAGGCACAAGAGTTTATAAGGAAGTCCATTTTAACTGAACTAGTTCACCAATTGTTTTAGAGGCCAGCTGAAGCACATCCCCGGATGCGAGAGTTTCTTGTTGTGTTGAAGACACATTGTACATTTGTCTATGTTTGGAATAATGTTTTTCTATTTGAATATGTATTTCAAAGTGTAATTGGGAACCGTATTGGATTGAATTGGTTGTCTATTTTCTTTTTGCTAATCAAAATATTGATTTTGTCGATTTACTAGAACTTACTTTCTATTATACTACACATTTTGCTGGATTGTTCGTTCAAAGAGATGAACAAATTTACAACCGAAAATCTAAATTCTATCCTCATTAAGACATTATGTTGTCATACAAGTACTTACCTCCAGTAAGTATGACTGTTCCTTGATTACTGGTGCCTGTTCCTACAGCATTTGTAGCAAAACACGTGTATACTCCAGCGTTATCTGTTGTGACAAAATTAATGGTTAATGAAGGTGTAGATGTTGTACTGCCTTGATATCCCTGGTCTCCATTGTCAATTCTTAGAATCTGATTATTTGAACTTCTCTGCCAGTAGACTTGGGTTGCTGCAGGACTAGCAGATACGATATTACAATTAATTATCACTTGACTTCCATAAGTTGCTGTGTAGGTAGAAGGATTAATCTGGACAACAGGCAAACCTCAAATAAAAATATATGTGAAAAAAAACGAAACCACTGAAGGCAATTAACACAGATTTGACACATTCGATCATCTTTAAATGACATAATCGTATATTTTTGGTGTAAAATAACAATAAATAGTAATCCTGTGTTAGGATGCTAACACAAAAGTCGCCAAAACTGACCCCAAGTCATTGTCTTGCGGTATCCATGATGCCACATAACGTGTGTGTAAAGTTTCATTAAATTCAAATGATTTTAATATTTTTCATATTTTTGCTGTTTCCATGGTTACGGCGGCCATTTTTATAAATTTTGAAGTCAAAAGTAATGTTTACATATAGTAGGAAACATTTGTTTTAAGTTTCATCAATTTTAAAGCATTTTGAAATTTTTTCATATTTTTTTAAGTTTCCATGGCAACGGCGGCCATTTTGGAACTTCCAAACTTTAAACTCAGGTCTACATTAGCTTGGCAACATACATTATAAGTTTCATTAAATTTGAAGCATTTTAAAGTTTTCTTATTTGTGCTGTTTCCATGGTAACGGTGGCCATTTTGAAAATTCCAAAGTCAAACAGCTGCTTCAAATTGTTCTCTCTATAATTATATACCATCATATACCATTTAATAGCCCTAGAATAAATTTAACATGGATGTTCTGGAATGTTTCATGAAAATCCCCCCCTAAAACTATGACAAGGAGACCCCTAATGAAATAAATATAGTTCCATGTTGAGGCAGGCATGTGTCCCTTAATATTCATAAAAGTAATTATAATTCCATCTACTCTACTTACTGCAGAAAATTTAGGAAATGTAAAAAAAAAATTGACCCCACCCATTTTTGAGCCCCCCTAATTATGCCGAGATGACACCCTGGTATCATGGACATTGGGTTCTGCAACCCCCATGATGCAGACCCATACCCAGAAAAAATATAAAGTTTCCATCCTCTACTGCTTTCAAGAAAATGGTACGACAGTTTAAGGGGTCAGAAAGAGAAGAATAAGAATAATAATTAAAAACCAATTGTTCAGAGAACAATTGACGGTCTTCCCACCAGTTAATATCTATTTAGATATTAACATATAAAAAATCAGTCTAAAATGTCAGTTCATATGGCTTTATGATGTATAGATATGAATTTAAAGCAAAGGTCAAAGGCCAAATTCAAAAATTAGAATATGACCTTGACCTTTGACTTTGACCTAATTTTCATTTTTTGGACCAAGAACCTCAAATCAAAAGATCCTAGGTCTCTATCACTTATGGTGTTCCAGTTTAAAATACATTTCAAAATTTCAAATAAAAAAGGGAAAATAACTCTCATATGGAGCGTTCATATTGATTCGGTCAAAATTTAACAAATCATGCGAAGGATATAACGAGCAATTTTATAAAATAAATTTGTCGTAATCTTTTACGGTTGCGAAGGAGTTGTGGACACAAGGAAAACAGTGTTTGTGGAGATAACTCCTAACTCCTTTCAAAAGCGCATAAACTGTTCGATATTATATACCAAATATCTAAGCGACATATTGCGAAACAAATATTTATCGCAAGAACAAAATCAGGCGGAAGAAAAAAAAATCAGAAGAAAAACAATAGATCTTTCCACAGAAAAGTGGAAAGACCTAATAATAAGAAACGGGAAAAAACATAAAGTCCCCAGAACTCCGCTTTGGCGACTTAATAAAATGTAATATACATTTTTAATAAGATGTACAAATGTACAAGATGAATGGAATTTCACTTTAATGCATATACTGCAGCCTATTGTATGTTAATCTTTGAGATTTATTTAATACATAAAAAAAGACAATTATATCGCATGAAAGGATTTTCGCAAATACCACGAATATTACTTTACATGTGTACATGTACGCAAGTACATGTATTGCGTGCTGTAAGGACATTTATATATTTGGAGTATATATAACCTGGCGTCCTCTTATTGTTAAATTAAAAAAAACGTGATTATATATTGAAAGGAATCATAATTCTGAAACAAATACATTAATAACTGGTACTAGTATTATGAAGAGATATAATTAATGTTTATTTCTTGATAATAATGTTTTGAATTTTGATGGTTCTTTTAAGATACGATTAATTTTCCTTTTTTTTTAACCAGAATAAAGAATTTCTTCTACCTTTCTGCATTGATATTCTAGAAAAAACTGATCTAGGTTTGTAAACAATCATGGATTTATGCTGAGCTTATTACATTTATATGTTATAATTAGGTCTTTCCACTTTTCTTTGAAAAGACCTATTGTTTTTCTTCTGATTATTTTTTTTTCTTTCGCAAAATTCTGTATTTGCGATAAACATTTGTTTCTCAATATGTCGCTTAGATATTTGGTATATGATATCGAACAGTTTTTGCGCTTTTGAAATTTACCCTGCGTAACCGAATACTTTTCTTTGTAGGAGTTATCTCCCCAAACACTGTTTTCCTTGTGTCCACGACTCCTTCGCAACCGTAAAAGATTACGACAAATTTATTTTACAAAATTGCTCGTTATATCCTTCTCATGATTTGTCCTATTTTGACCGAAGCGATATGAACGCTCCATATGAGAGTTATTTCCCCTTATGCATTTGATATTATAAGTGATATGCATTTCTATCTTGTCAACCATAAGTGATAGAGACCTAGGATCTTTTGTTTTGAGGTCCTTGATCCAAAAAAATGAAAATTAGGTCAAGGTCAAAGGTCAAGGTCATATTCTAATTTTTGAATTTGGCTTATTTTCACTCATTTTCATTAACCTTATAAAATATCGACAAATAATTTTGACTAAATTGTTAGTTGCGACATGTCGTAACTTAATAATTTTAGTTGAAAGGGTGCGTAGACAATGAATGGGAGTTTTCGCCCCTATCATATCTAAAATTATATGTAAAGTGATATAACTTACTAACCATACATATTAGAGACCTAGGATCTTTTGACTTGAGATCCTCAGTTTGTGACCTTGAAATTGAGGTCAAGCTCATAGGTTAATTTGACGTTCTAGATTTTGACCTTTGTTTTAAATTCATATCTATATATCATAAAGCCTGACATTTTAGGCTGATTTTTAATATTTTAATATCAAAATAGATATTAACTGGTGGAAAGACCTTCAATTGTTCAGAGATTTTAATTATTCCTAAATGCTTTCTCCGTGGTTAGTCTGTATATGATGGCAGCGTTTCTAAACTAGTAATTTTCTTTCAGTAACTCTTATCATAGATTACTTCCAAGACTACTTTTGATCACACCAAACCTTCAAGCGAATTATTTCACGAATGTTACATTGTGCCAATCACACCAAGAAAACTTTATTACAAATCATTACTAATGTTTAAGGCAAAATATGGCCTAGCTCCAGTCTTAATTTATCAGCTTCTGCAAACCAAAATTAATATAAAACAAAAGTTTCATCCTCAGATATTTTTATAATTCCAAAACCAAATACAGAGTATAAGTCTACAAATCTATGTACTTTTAACATTACCCTCATATTTGTACTATGCCATAATTGTTAATTGTATCTTTACATTGTTTATTATCTTTATTTATCATTATTATTGGATAAGCATTGTTTATTTTTTATGTAATTATTATTGTATTAAAAGAGCCTTCTTGAAAATTTGTGTAATCTAAATGAGTTACTCTCTCTCTGAATAACGCGAAAGGTGAAAAGACGAAAATGCGAAATCGCGGAAACGCGAAATCGCAAAATCACTAAAGAGCGAAAACGCGACATCGCGAAAACGCAAAATTGCAAAATCGCGAGGAGGCCAAAACGCAAAATCGCGATAAAAGCGAAATGGCTTTAACCTACTATCTGCACTTACGAGTTCGTTGACAGAACGATTATCACTTGAACTCGATTATACATCACAATAATTTACTGATTAATAAATTGCGCCTTCAATGTCCAGTGGCAAATATGTCATGCATATTCATGAAGTGATGCGAAGTGCACCAACCTAAACAAAATTTTACAATTTTAGAGCGGTACCTTTTACAATAAGGCACTGCGTTCGCTAGAGGTAAAACGTATGCTGTAATACGATAAGGTTGAACCTTAATCGAAGTCGTAAGTTGAGCTATCAGCTTTCTTTCACTTTTTTACTCCTCGGTAGACGAATGCTAGAAAAACTAAATGTCAAGCAATGACGGCAAATACGCGTATAGGTAAATGAAAAATTGCCTTTCTTGATAATAATGCCTAATGCAGCCATCATCCCATTTTTGGGACAGGTTAGTATCTCTACTAAATAACAGTTTGATTCTTGACCGCAGATATGAAAGCACTTAAAATCAAAGATTTTCTAAAATTCAAATTAGGTTTTTCGCTTGGTTGTTTTTCTCCGTTCCTATTTTTGACCGCTTGATTTTAAGAGGACGTATCTAATAAGTCATGTCATATTAACTTAAACTAAATTTAAACTTAATTAAAAGACTTATTGGACCGGGTAAATAAGTTCGAGGTGCAATAAGCAAACAGAAGAAATCTAAGTGAAATAAGATCGTCTCAGGTTTCTAAGAATACAGTAAAGTGCTCTCGACCAATGAGATTGTAGGATTTTAGTGTCTCTTTATTGTGAAAAATGAATGTGTAGCATGTTCGTAGTAATGGTTTATCCTACTATTTGGATCTATTTGCAGTTCAAAACCGAGAGTTTATATGAATTAATTACAACTGCCCCGAAGCACATTCACCAGATTGAAGGTATCTTTCACAGTGATTGGGTCTGACTACAGTAGACTTTTTACCTCTTTAAATGTTATTATGAAAAATAACAACTATAAAAAAAAAACAATAGAAAATAATTGTTTCCACTATTCTGATATAATAAACAAAACTAAAATTTGATTTACGCTTAAACTCTCTTACAAAAATTTAGATACTAAATTTGCATTGGACAGCAATGAAAAATGCACGAGCAGGTTTGTAACATAAATAGAAGGCTGTTCAATTTCAAGTAATTGTTTTCTTTAGTCAATTAGATTTTAGTAGATGGACTCATAGTCAATTATAGTACCTCGCTTTCTTATTTGTTAACATACACTTTTACATTATAAATTAAACATACTTCCTGTTACAGTTAGACTTGTTGTTGGATTGTTTGTGCTAGTCCCAACCAGATTTCCAGCCTTGCAACTGTATACTCCTTGGTCGGTTGATGCAACACTGTTTATGGCCAAAGATGGACTATTGACTGAGGAGCCTGAATACTTTCCATTTGAGTTTAAAATAGAGATAGGGTCTGTCGTTTGTCCTTGGTTATTGGTAAAAGTCCACTGAACCTCCTGTAGAGGACTGTTAGGTGAGTTAACTGTACACCCCATAATAACTTGTTGTCCTGATATTTGAGTATAGGACGGCTGTGGGATGGATGTTATTGGTGGTGTGCCTAAAATGATTTCTAATGCATATTAAAAAATAATTTTAACTGTAAATGTTAACTGTTTGCTTTAGTGTTTATATCGCGTTTCTTTCAGGAAATTATTGATCCAACAAGATTAATTAATAAAAAAAAAACTTTCTGGAACATTTTTAGAATTTACTACTGACTTCTGTTCAATCATTTTGTTATCATATGTATATTTCAGATACCAAACACAATCGAATATAAATTGAAATTGACATCTTTGTTATATTTGCTTATATTTTACTTTCACTTTTTTGGCGACAATCCTTGTTTTCATATTGGCACCAAACTATTTAATGGAATGTTATCGATGGACACTATGTTTATAATACTTGTACACACACATATATATCATTTATACATTCCAAGCATAAAAATTGGTCCCTTTTAAAGAAAAGATTATATATCCGAATAGCAGTGTAAACAAACACATATGTTTTGCAAAGGATGCACATTTATGAAAACATACTATCATGTGCAATGTATGATAATATCGGATAAAAAGTCTCTTCTGTTGGTTTGTAAAATCCCACTTTTAATTACAGACTATGTGTACCAGCAAACCTCTGGTTTGAAAACCAACACATGCGCAAGGTTTGTAAATTAAATATTTAACTAGTTTTCTGTGCATAAATAAATGAAATTAAAAACGACCTAGTTCATCACTTACTAGTCTCCGATAGCAATAGAGAATTCTCAATCAGTAAAACTCATACAAATCATCAAAGCAACATGCATGAATATGTGTCTGCTATGCAGAATAAGTTCATCTTTGAATATAGCGTAAAACTGATACGTTTAATAACCCTCTGTTTACCATTGTCGCGAATCCGTTCATCCGTTTGTTTGGTATTCCGTCTGTTCGGCAGCTTTTTGGAAGATATCTTACTAAAAGCTTTTATGACTCATATAGAAGAAATTATTTATGTTTGATCTGAAGCTGAATGATTTTAACTTGTAATGAGTAAGCAATTTTTGATTTCACATTGCATTCACTACCTGCTTGCTGATTGGACAAGAACATTTTTCGTCAAACCCATCTTTATACAATCAAAAATATTCTTAGCTCCGATTGCAGGGAATGGTTAAATATTTGGTTTACAGTTACACATTAATGAGTTGTAAAGTGTAAGCAATGTATACAAATATCTGTCATGTCTGTCAAGCACTTCCTGTTTGCGATAATTTAGGATATTTTACAGAACTTAATGTACAATGAACATTTCGTGAAATGTTTCATGGCTCTTTTTGAAGTGAATGATTTTATGTATTTAACTGCAGTTCTATTATACTAATTAGTAAAAAGTAAAATAACAAAAATACTGAACTCAGAGGAAAATTCAAAAAGGAAAGTCTCTAATCAAACGGCAAAATCAAAAGCTCAAACACATCAAACGAATGGATAACAACTGTCATATTCCTGACTTGGTACAGGCATTTTCTTATGCAGAAAATGGTGGATTGAACCTGGTTTTATAGCTAGCTAAACCTCTCACTTGTATGACAGTCGCATCAAATTCCATTATATTGTCAACGATGCGTAAACAAAACTAACAGACACAATAGGTAAAAATGTCAAAAGTAGGGGTACAGTAGTCAACATTGTGTTATCATCTTAATCACTATAAAAACAACAAATGTAACGAAGAAGCACAAAAAGGCATACATCAAATTAAACATCCTCATTTTGCCTATGTTATACGATTTTATTTATCTATGTAAAATCCATCCATAAAGGATGGAAGTTGTAAGGCGTGATCATATGTAACACTTACCATGCAGCCAATTCCTTTTTGTGAATATTAGACTTTTACAACTCTCATTATACATGCAACGTTTTTGTCACATCTATTTTGTCTCTTGTTAAAGGGAATACTTTAGAATGATTCAGTATATATGTCGTCTAAATCAATGGCATGCCGCTGTACATAGGTCCAAAATCCGTATTAATCTTGTTTTATCATGTTTAGCATATTTGTGATATGGAAACACTACAAACTGTTCAGAGTCTGAATTGACCAGTTTTTGTGCTCGACCATTAAATTCAATAGATATAGGAAGATGTGGTGTGAGTGCCAATGAGACAAATCTCCATACAAATAACAATTTAAAAAGTAAACCATTATAGGTTAAAGTACGGCCTTCAACACGGAGCCTTAGCTCACACCGAACAACAAGCTATAAAGGGCCCCAAAATTACTAGTGTAAAACCATTCAAACGGGAAAACCAACGGTCTAATCTATATTAACAAAACGAGAAACGAGAAACACGTATATATTACATAAACAAACGACAACTACTGTACATCAGATTCCTGACTTAGGACAGGTGCAAACATTTGCAGCGGGATTAAACGTTTTAATGGATCCAAACCTTCTCCCTTTTTCTGAAACAATAGCATAACATCACAACAAAGAAAAACATACGATAAAATATCAATTGGCAGACTTAACTCAATCAAAAAACGTATGATTAAACAATGAACGAATAAATTTGATCTGCGATATCTGAATACAAATGCACAGTTAATTAAATATTAGAGACAAACATTCATGACCAAAAAGCTAACAAACAAATTCAAAAACAGGACATGACTGAGAAATATTTAACCAATCAATGTTCACTTTAGAAAAAAACCGGTTTTTTTATAATCTTGAAGTTTATACAAATGTTGTAAGAATAAGTGAAGATATTACAAATAATCAAAGCTGGTGTACAGACAAGATCCGTATAAATAAAAAATGACAAAAAAGCATTATATCAACAGTATCAACAGGTCGAATTAACAAGAAAATACGATTTGAGAGTACTCGCAGTTACTGCAAGCACACATTTTACTCGACTAGTCTCGACATTGTCTTGACTGTACTTAACTGTACTTAAGTGTACTCGACTAGGTCTCGACTTTACTTAATTAGTCTGATTCAGAACTTGATGATCTTGGTGTAGTCTGAAATGACCTTGGCTAAGGCTTGAATTGTCTCAACCTGTCTGGACTAGTCTCGACTCAGTCTCAACCAGTCTTGACCTGTCTCGACTAATCTTGACCTTCAAATTTAGTTTCGATCGGTTTAAATCAGCCAATCCAACTCAATTAAATATTGATCTTACAAAATTCAAGCTTATTCGGTAGTTTGATTTATTGCTGTGAAATTTAAGAATTTAATTTTACAATAGGTAAAACAAATGATTATATAAATTCAGATAGGCATCTTTAATTTTCTTATTAACTTTTTTAAATCAACTTGGATTTTCATCAAACTATGCAGCTATCTTATATATATATTAAGTTTACTGAATTCCAGGTCATTTTGTGTTTTGTTGTATTGCTATACAATTTAAGAATTAAATTAATCTTGGTAAAAAAAACTTGGATTTGTAATTTGGACAAAATAGAGATAGTAGGTCCGAGACCACAATTGTCATCCCTTGATTTTCGTTGTTCACAAATATAGTCCCTAGTGTTGACAGTGGGTTACTTGCCATTAATTTTTATACCCCTTCCAAATTTATTTCTCCATGTTTAATGCCTTAAATTGCTAGTAGGGGGTGAAATTACACTGTAAAAAAATTTGGGTCCAGAATTTTAAAGGAAAGTAGTGATTTGGTCCAGCTGAAAAAGGTTGAAAATTAGCACTTCGGAAGCTGTCAAAAGATTTCAAGACGCCCTAAACATAAAATTGTCCATATTTTAAGTTAGAGACGATGAAGTTTTCTATAATTTTGATATAATTTGTCCCAAAAGTAGTACAACACACTGTAAAAGTTTCTTTGAGAAAGCGCAGGTGGGATTTTTTTAATTTTCATTTATGTTCTAAAAGAAATGCACTACGAAATAATTGTGTTCTCGGACCTAAGAGGTGAAATCTGTAAATATAGAATCTGTACTTTGGCAACTTCCCTAAATGTTTTGATGGTGTCAATTTGTCAAATAGCATGAAACTAAAGGATTTAAACTTTAATTTTATAGAATTTCTGCAAAAAAGACCAATTTTGGCATTTTATGGTCAAAATAGACATTTATAGCTTTTTCCATATTGATGCATAAATGGCATCCTGACTTTCTATCTGACAGGTTTTCATGTGTCAATATTTGTGTTTCTATGCCTTTATCTAGTTCTTTTACTTATTTATGAACTCTGAATCTACAGAAAAGAAGATTATCTCAGACAATATGTGCAAAATGTGTTGTATAAATGACCCTTGTCTAACGCCCTGTTTGGATGAAGTAAAACGTGGGGAGCTTGGTACATAAAATTTGAAGTCCATAATAAAGACCTCACTAAATTTGTATCAAAAGCACTTTACAATGTCTATTGTACCTGTTCCATTTCACATAATATCTTTCTGTTCTTCTGTAGGATAGCAAGTGATTTAAATATAAGCCTGTTGAGAATAAATTGCATGCAAGTTTTCCCTAAAAAGGCAAAAATCTGTGTATCAGACCATACTGTTTGTAAGAAAAGTTAATTGCAAGAGTCTTTTTGTGCTCAGATTTGTTGTATCATGTCACATGAGTATAGAAATGATAAAAAAGACACAATTTTTTATTTCTTATAGCCTCAGTATGCATTTTTTAATGTAAATATATGGCACCGCCTAAATTGACCCTAAATTTTTTCCAGTCTTACTTGGCCTAAGACCCTTTTAAACTAATATGATATGTTATTTGTAACTTTTCTTTCCATTTAAAGTACTTTCAATACATATGTAAGGATCATTTATAACCAAAAAGCTTCACAAATTTAAAATTGCTGGAAAATATTACATCTTCATGTAAGGCTCCCCTTCATTGAAAAACCTCAATTTTTAGCCGCAGGCTCATATAAATTTTACTTTTGAATAATTATGCCAAGTCTGATAAATCAAATGAGTACTCTATTGCTTTTAGTACAGGATAAGTTATATATTAATCATTTAAAAAGTATGTTTTTGCAATATTTTAATTTTTAAAGCCCCAAATGTTGATAATTGAAATTTTTCAATTTTAACGTCAAAATTTTACGCGCAAAGATGAGTATAGAACTTTACTTATTGTCTATAATATACATCCTATTGTCATGAAACTTTGTAAGCAGTGTTATAATTTATTAAGCTTTGGTCATACCAAGTTTTTTAAAGATTTGTCAACTCTTTCTATCCTATTAGGTCCGAGACCACAATTGTCGTCCCTTGGTTTTCGTTGTTCACAAATATAGTCTTAGTGTTGACAGTGGGTTAATTGCCATTAATTTTTATACCCCTTCCAAATTTATTTCTCCATGTTTAATGCCTCAAATTGCAAGTAGGGGGGTGAAATTACACTGTAAAAAAATTTGGGTCCAGAATTTTAAAGGAAAGTAGTGATTTGGTCCAGCTGAAAAAGGTTGAAAATTAGCACTTCGGAAGCTGTCAAAAGATTTCAAGACGCCCTAAACATAAAATTGTCCATATTTTAAGTTAGAGACGATGAAGTTTGCTATAATTTTGATATAATTTGTCCCAAAAGTAGTACAACACACTGTAAAAGTTTCTTTGAGAAAGCGCAGGTGGGATTTTTTTAATTTTCATTTATGTTCTAAAAGAAATGCACTACGAAATAATTGTGTTCTCGGACCTAAGAGGTGAAATCTGTAAATATAGAATCTGTACTTTGGCAACTTCCCTAAATGTTTTGATGGTGTCAATTTGTCAAATAGCATGAAACTAAAGGATTTAAACTTTAATTTTATAGAATTTCTGCAAAAAAGACCAATTTTGGCATTTTATGGTCAAAATAGACATTTATAGCTTTTTCCATATTGATGCATAAATGGCATCCTGACTTTCTATCTGACAGGTTTTCATGTGTCAATATTTGTGTTTCTATGCCTTTATCTAGTTCTTTTACTTATTTGTGAACTCTGAATCTACAGAAAAGAAGATTATCTCAGACAATATGTACAAAATGTGTTGTATAAATGACCCTTGTCTAACGCCCTGTTTGGATGAAGTAAAACGTGGGGAGCTTGGTATATAAAATTTGAAGTCCATAATAAAGACCTCACTAAATTTGTATCAAAAGCACTTTACAATGTCTATTGTACCTGTTCCATTTCACATAATATCTTTCTGTTCTTCTGTAGGATAGCAAGTGATTTAAATATAAGCCTGTTGAGAATAAATTGCATGCAAGTTTTCCCTAAAAAGGCAAAAATCTGTGTATCAGACCATACTGTTTGTAAGAAAAGTTAATTGCAAGAGTCTTTTTGTGCTCAGATTTGTTGTATCATGTCACATGAGTATAGAAATGATAAAAAAGACACAATTTTTTATTTCTTATAGCCTCAGTATGCATTTTTTAATGTAAATATATGGCACCGCCTAAATTGACCCTAAATTTTTTCCAGTCTTACTTGGCCTAAGACCCTTTTAAACTAATATGATATGTTATTTGTTATATTTCTTTCCATTTAAAGTACTTTCAATACATTTGTAAGGATCATTTATAACCAAAAAGCTTCACAAATTTAAAATTGCTGGAAAATATTACATCTTCATGTAAGGCTCCCCTTCATTGAAAAACCTCAATTTTTAGCCGCAGGCTCATATAAATTTTACTTTTGAATAATTATGCCAAGTCTGATAAATCAAATGAGTACTCTATTGCTTTTAGTACAGGATAAGTTATATATTAAGGCATTTAAAAAGTATTTTTTTGCAATATTTTAATTTTTAAAGCCCCAAATGTTGATAATTGAATTTTTTCAATTTTAACGTCAAAATTTTACGCGCAAAGATGAGTATAGAACTTTACTTATTGTCTATAATATACATCCTATTGTCATGAAACTTTGTAAGCAGTGTTATAATTTATTAAGCTTTGGTCATACCAAGTTTTTTAAAGATTTGTCAACTCTTTCTATCCTATTAGGTCCGAGACCACAATTGTCGTCCCTTGATTTTCGTTGTTCACAAATATAGTCCCTAGTGTTGACAGTGGGTTACTTGCCATTAATTTTTATACCCCTTCCAAATTTATTTCTCCATGTTTAATGCCTCAAATTGCAAGTACAATGTAGGGGGGTGAAATTACACTGTAATAAAATTTGGGTCCAGAATTTTAAAGGAAAGTAGTGATTTGGTCCAGCTGAAAATGGTTGAAAATTAGCACTTCGGAAGCTGTCAAAAAATTCCAAGACGCCCTAAACATAAAATTGTCCATATTTTGAGTCAGAGACGATGAAGTTTTCTATAATTTTGATATAATTTGTCCCATTAGTTGTACAACACACTGTAAAAGTTTCTTTGAGAAGTCGCAGGTGGGATTTTTTTATTTTCATTTATGTTCTAAAAGAAATGCACTACTCGGACCAGTACACTTTATTTTTTTTTAATAACTTTTTCAGATCAACTTAGATTTTCATCAAACTATGCAGTAATTTTAAATATATATTAAGTTTACTGAATTCCAGGTCATTTTGTGTTTTGTTGTATTGCTATACAATTTAAAAATTGAATTAATCTTGGTAAAAAGAGCTAGGATTTGCAATTCGGACAAAATAGAGATAGTACACTTTAATTGTTTTAATAACTTTTTCAAATCAACTTGGATTTTCATCAAACTATACAGCTATCTTAGAAATATATTGATCTTACTGAATCACAGGTCGTTATGCAGATTGGTGTATTGCTGTAAAATTTAAGAATTAAATTAATCTAAGTCAAAAAAGCTAGAATTTGTAGTTTGGACAAAATAGAGATAGTACACTTTAATTGTTGTAATTACTTTTTCAAATCAACTTGGATTTTCATCAAAATTTACAGCTACTAAATGGGTTCCAAAGTTATCTCTATTTTGTCCGAATTGTAAATTCTAGCTTTTTTTACCAAGATTAATTGAAGTCTTTTATTTTACAGCAATGCAACAACCAAAAAATGATGTGGGAATCAGTAAGCTAAATATATATCTAAGTTAGCTGCATAGTTTGATGAAAATCCAAGTTGATTTCAAAAAGTTCTTAAAAAAATTAAAGTGTACTAGTTCTATTTTGTCTGAAATTGCAAACCCTAGTTTTTTTTACCAAGATTAACTAAATTCTTAAATTTTACAGCAATACAACAAAAACAAAATGAACTTGGATTCAGTAAGCTTAATATATATCTAAGATGGCTGCATAGATTGATTAAAATCCAATTAGATTTGAAAAAGTTATTAAAAAATTTAAAGTGTACTATTTCTATTTTGTCCGAATTGCAAATCCTAGCTTTTTTACCAAGATTAATTTAATTCTTAAACTTTACAGCAATACAATAAAAACAAAATGCACTTGGATTCAGTAAGCTTAATATATATCTAAGATAGCTGCATAGTTTGAAGAAAATCCAAGTTGATTTGAAAAAGTTATTAAAAAAATTAAAGTGTACTAGTTCTATTTTGTCTGAAATTGCAAACCCTAGTTTTTTTTTACCAAGATTAACTAAATTCTTAAATTTTACAGCAATACAACAAAAACAAAATGACCTGGGATTCAGTAAGCTTAATATATATATCTAAGATGGCTGCATAGTTTGATGAAAATCCAAGTTGATTTGAAAAAATTATTAAAAAAATTTAAGTGTACTATCTATATTTTGTCTAAATTGCTAATCCAAGCTTTTTCTACCAAGATAAATTGAATTCTTAAATTTTACAGCAATACAACAAAAAACAAAATGACCTGGGATTCAGTAAGCTAAATATATATATCTAAGATAGCTGTATAGTTTGATGAAAATTCAAGTTGATTTGAAAAAGTAATTAAAAAAATTAAAGTGTACTATCTCTATTTGTCCGAATTGCAAATCCAAGCTTTTTTTTACCAAGATTAATTTAATTCTTAAATTTTACAGCAATACAACAAAAAACAAAATGACCTGGGATTCAGTAAGCTTGATATATATCTAAGATAGCTGCATAGTTTGATGAAAATCCAAGTTGATTTGAAAAAGTAATTAAAAAATTAAAGTGTTCTATCTCTATGTCTATTTTGTACAAATTGCAAATCCTAGCTTTTTTTACCAAGATTAATTTAATTCGTAAATTTTACAGCAATACAACAAAAACAAAATGACCTGGGATTCAGTAAGCTTAATGTATATATCTAAGATGGCTGCATAGTTTGATGAAAATCCAAGTAGATTTGAAAAAGTTATTAAAAAATTTAAAGTGTACTATTTCTATTTTTTCCGAATTGCAAATCCTAGCTTTTTTACCAAGATTAATTTAATTTGTAAATTTTACAACAATACAACAAAAAGCAAAATGAAAATTTGATTCAGTAAGCTTGATATATATCTAAGATAGCTGCATAGTTTGATGGAAATCCAAGATGATTTGAAAAAGTAATTAAAAAAATTAAAGATGCCTATCTGAATTTCTTTAATCATTTTTATTTTTACCTATTGTAAAATTAAATTCTTTCATTTCACAGCAATTAGTCAAACTACCAAATAAGCTTGAATTTTTTAAGATCAATATTTAATTTAGTTAGATGGGCTAATTTACACCAGTCAAAACTAAATTTGAATGTCAAGACTAGTCGAAACAGGTCGAGACTGGTTGAGACTGAGTTGAGACTAGTCGAGACAGGTCGAGCCTTGGTCAAGTCCATTTCAGACTACACCAAGATCATCAAGTACCAAATCGGACTAATTAAGGGAGGTCGAGACCTAGTCGAGTACACTTAAGTACAGTTACGTCTAGTCGAGACAATGTCGAGACTATTCGAGTAAAATGTGTGCTCGATTTTACTGGTCGAGCACAAAAACTGGTCAATTCAGACTCTGAGCAGTTTGTAGTGAAAGAAGATTTGGTGATTGTAATATAAATACCTTCAATAGTATTACAGAGTTATCTTTTTTCCCCTCTATAATTATAAGATGACTTTATTTTCACTAACAAAACTCAATGCATACAGATATTTACCAACAGGGTTCACATTAATGGTATCTGTATTCACAATGTTACCAGTGACAGCATCAATGCCTCTACAGACGTATTTTCCACCATCAGACTGCTGTACATTGGTAATTGTCAGAGATTCAGTAGTGACAGTACCACCAGTAAGTCGTGAATTAGTGTTTATATTTAGTTGAACGTTATCTTTAATCCATATTATTTGAGATGCAGTGCCTTGAGTTACATTGCACAGCAGAGTTATTGTGGACTGCAAATTTGGATTATACTGGGAGACTTGAGCGTTAATTGTAATGGGTTCTACAAATGACAAGCATTACACAAATATTAGCACGTTATTTACAAATGTAAATTAAACTAGAACCAAACAAACAAACAACGATGTGCAATTTACAGATATGTTGCCTTTCAGCTTTTTAATCACCTTTCCGTAGCAATTGAGATCCACCGGTGTTCTGTTTGGTTTGGGTTCATTGCGTTTTTTATATTGTTTTGTATATACTGGTTTTTTTATCGTTTCTATTTTCTAATTGTGAAATTTTCTTTGCCTCTTTAATAAAAGTAGCAGAACATGTTTATTTGGGGTCAGTGATTTAGTCGAGGTAAGACATTAGCCGAAAATAGTTTTCATTGAAATTCATTTATAAACTATCATTAAAAATGACAACAAGTAGTACATCACAGTGGTTCAAATACTGGATAAACCACTTAGTGTTGACTACCAATGGTTTCCCGGAAAAGATAAAACTTGTAAAAATCCCCATGTGTACTCATTGTACAATCAGAAATCATTATACACATAGTGGAAATGTAAAAATGAGTACAGTTCTGTTGGAAAATTTTGATATATAGACTTCATCTACAGCACTTAATAATCGTACGACTTTTGTTTTTGTTAATTTTTATGTTAGAAACTGTATTGTAAAAAGTAAGATATTGTTTGGGATTGAATAGTATATCTATTCAAGTCGCTGATTGAAAAAAGTTATATCACCACAGAAACTCATACCGAGTTAAATCATCTGTACTGTATTAAAAAAAACTGGTGTTATATATGAACAAAAACAAGAACAGATTGTGAGAAAATTTTATTGCTGCTATTTCTGTGTTTTTACTGAAGACAAATAACACAAACATAATTTGCTCATAAAACCTAAATATCTGACTTTTTACTTTCCGTCTATCGTGAATCAAGTTTAATGTAAATGAAGTTATATATAGAGCAAACACGCGAAGATCACATTTTCTTTTTTCCTACAAAGTTTATACTTTTATACCTTTTTTCATCATCAAAATTAAACCAAACAGTGAAAACAAAACAAGACACACACGAATTACTTTGCAGCAGCTGTAAACTGAAACTATTCTTAAGAAGATAGTATCAATAGGAATTGCTCAAACTAACTTTATTGTAATTATCCGACATTATGTTATCTGCTCTGCAAAGGATAATGTAAATTCCTTTGATATTATGACTTAAACAAATATCGAGAGTAATCAATACGGTTTCACAAAATGGTGGCTCGAAGAATGCTTTTGAAAATGTTTTTAGAATGTAAGTTTAAAGATTTGCACAAACATATCCTGTCTCAGTTTTTTTTTGGCAGAACTAAAAACTGCAAAGATTTAGTAAACTGTAATTATAGAGTGTTAACAAAGGGGTATCTTAACCATTACACTGAATTTTTTTTCAAATTTAAGGTTGTCGGTTCGAATGGCGACCCATATATTCTTAATCGATGATTGAGAATATAGGAACTAACTGTTAGATTCAGTAAGACCCCTTTTTGGCCAATATATCAGTTTTTCAAAATTGTTATAATGTAAACTTTTAGCTATTAATTAATAAGTATGATACTTCTGCTACATACATTTGGGCTGTTTTTGCACATATATCGGGTACTAGCATCATTAAGTCATGCTAAATTACTGAAATCTTCATGATTCTATCATTTGAGTTAAATTCTAGACGGTTTTCGTCTTAAATCATTTAAATGGAAGTGGCCGCATTTGTGTTCATTCTTAATATTTAAATGTAAGTTGTAGTTTATGATAATACATAACATATATAAAGGCTGAGGAGGAACACGGATGCGGCCACGTTCGTTTTTGACAAAAACTATCTGAAAGTGACATATTATGGCATATTTGATATATTTGTCATATTTAACCTTAAATATGAACGTCTGAAATGACTAAATCAGTTAAAACTTTTACACGTCAAACAAATTGAATCGACTAAAGTAGACACTTAGCTGTACAATAATTTTCACCAGACGAACATGAAATTTGAGGAAAAAATGGGCCTTTGACGAAACTATGAAATAAAAAAAATCCGTTAATTTATCAATATATTACATTTTTTCATTACCTCATTTCTTAAACAAAGGATATCTTAATTTTTTTTAAGACAATTGAATACTATATTACGTGTTGACCATCTAAAATATAATGACCAAATGTATTTGTTTTCTTTGTGTCGTTTCATTATCATTGACCGAAAAGTTATAGTCTTTTAACAGATTGAGAACAGAGGCTACAGTGATTGTATCGTGTCCAACAAGCAAAAATGTGTCTTTTTCTTGAATAGATAAGGTGTAAAATGTTCAAATTAGAAATACTCACGAGCGACTGTAATTTGTCTGCAGACTGTCTGTGGAGTACTACCAAGTGTGGTTGTATGTGTTACAGCAAATGGTATCCCCATTGTTAACAATCACGGGGCTCCAGGTTAAAGTACCGGTCACATCATAGGATTTTTGATCTAATACACTCCTAGATGTAAACTCAGTAGTAAACTGAGTATTTTTATTTTTATTTCTCATGGTCATTATACCTGCTGGAAAACCATTGGCAGAACTACATGTCCATGTGCCTTGTTGTCCTGGTGTTAAAGTGGTCGGTCCTGTCAAAGTTGGTGATTTTGGGGGAACTATCAAACATAGGTTATGATAAGAAATCAATATAATACAATTTAATATACAATTGAAACACCCTCTCGCTCTAAAAAATCATCAATACTCTATAAATACCAAAATGTCTTAAACATATCGAGTATGATGACGGTTATCAGACTCTTAACCCATTTCTAAAGTCGCTCGTTGATTATCGTTTACGAATCCACTACTTCTTTTCAATTCTCTACTACAGAATTCAACCATATTTTATACCGGAGTGTATTTTTCAAGTCAAGTTTTGTGCATCGAGTACTGAGCAAACCTTTATGACAGACAGCAAGATGAGAACAAATATTAAACAGGAAAAATCAATCCATCTGTTGTGTTTTAAATTAAACCATCAATTATACTAATATCGCATTTATGATCATGATTGTTTAAATGATCATGATTTCTCATATGAAAAGCTTATCAAAGTCCTATATTTAATTCAGCAATTATTTTTTTCCGAGTAACTAAAATAACTCCAAGCTCTAAAATTGAAAACCTGAACAGAACTTTATTAAAAATTCAAAGAACAATTTATTAAGGAAGCGTATTAGCGCCACACATTTTTTCCCTCCTATCTTTACATTATAACGCAAACATTTGCGATATAACGCAGACCTTTGCGTTATAACGCAAACATTTGCGTAATAACTCAAACATTTGTTTATCTTATATCTTATTTAAGATTCAAAGGAAACAGCAGTTATAACATGTATAAATGGAGGAGGCTGTATACATTTAAATTTATCACCTCAGTAGTCATTGCAAAGTAAAATGCTCGAATAATTAGAACATATCAATGACTAATAATGAGTAGAAGATGTGGTATAAGTGCCAATAAGTTAAGAAAACTCTCCATCTTTTAAAGTCACTATTCGTAAAAATAAACCAACATAGGCCAAAGTATGGTCATCAACATGGAGCATTGGCTCACTCCGGATAGCAAACTATAAAGGCCCCCAAAAACGATATCCATGTTTCTACTAGTATATATATTACAAATAAAATTGAGTAAATTGAGGTTATACCGAAGAAAAAATCAACCCTGTTAATATTGCTATAACCGAATATAAATATACTTCCAAAGTAAGCTCTCGTTTGAGAACTGTGTAAAGTTGGTTACATTCAAACAAGTTACCCTTTGGCAATAAATGTATACATTGTAGAATGAAGATGTTTTGTTAATAAAATTATGTTCTCTACATTCAAATTGCTACCCAAGCATCTTAAAAATACTTCATTATATTGAACTGAAGATTCAATGATTTTCTATTAAAGAATCTTTATCATATTCTGAGATTTAAAGAAAACGATTTTTTGCATCAAAATTTAAAAAAAATGTTTCCTTAATAATTCATTTTAAAGCATATAGATCATTTTGTCTATTTGACTTTGAAGTTTCACAATTGTAGACATTATTTTGTATCTTTCAATTTAAATATGCCTTTATAATATACTATTTCTATTTTCTTGTTAAATTATGTACTTTTCTGATGCACAAATCAATCTTAATGTATGTATAATTGCACTTCAAGTATTCCATTATTCCTAAAAATTACTAAAATTGAGTATGGAAATGGGGAATGTGTCAAAGAGACAACAACCCGACCATATCAGAGACAACAGCAGAAGGTCACCAACAGGTATTCAATAAAGCGAGACATTCCCGCAACCGGAGGCGTCCTTCAGCTTGACCCAAAGCAAATATATATACTAGTTCAGGGATAATGAGCGCCATACTAAACTCCAAATTGTACACAAGAAACTAAAATTAAAAATAATACAAGACTAACAAAGGCCAGAAGCTCCTGACTTGGGACAAGCGCAAAAATGCGGCGGGGTTAAACATGTTTATGAGTTCTCAACCCTCCCCCTATACCTCTAGCCAATGTAGAAAAGTAAACGCATAACAATACGCACATCAAATTTCAGTTCGAGAGAAGTCCGAGTCTGATGTCACAAGATGTAACCACAGAAAATAAGCAAAATGACAATAATACATAAATAACAACAGCATACTAGCAGTTAACTGACATGCCAGCACCAGACTTCAATTAAACTGATTGAAAGAGTATGTCTTCATCATATGAATATCAGGCACAATCCTTCCCGTTAGGGGTTTAGTATCATACCATCAAAACATATATGAGAAGAACATAACCCGTGTCATGCCAACAACTGGTTTTTAATTTGATGTGTTTAGTTCCGATGCAAAGACCCTATAAGTGAATCAATATTAACGCCAACATATGCAAGCTTTGATGACCTGACAACATTATTGTAACTTTATCCCTTCTTAATAAGTCTATTTAAAGGTTTTGCTAGCTTCTGAGGTGAATACTGACATGTTTGTGCTTTATAAATAATATTTCCATAAAACATTGGATGTGAAATACCTGAACGTATAAGAAGTATGCATGTTGAGCTATATTTACGAAAGATGTCCTTATACCGATGATAACATTTGGTAAATATGTTGACAAGTTTGTGATATCTAAAACCCTGGTGTAATAATTTTTCAGTAATATATAAATTTCTCTCGTTGAAATCTAAAACATTATTACATACACGAGCGAATCATACAAGTTGAGATATATAAACACCGTACGATGGTGACAAGAAAACGTCACCATCTAAAAATGGATAATTAACGATAGGAAATGAAAAATCATCTCTTTTAGTCCTGTGGTGTTGAGTTGTCATTTTAATGTTATATATCACATGGCTATAAAAGAGGGAGGTTTGGCATGCCACAAAACCAGGTTCAACCCACCATTTTTCCTTTAAAAATGTCCTGTACCAAGTCAGAAATATTGCCATTGTTATATTATAGTTCGTTTCTGTGTGTGTTCCATTTTAACGTTGCGTCGTTTGTTTTCTCTTATTTTTGAGTGTAAATTCACATTGCGATAAGACGTGTCACGGTGCTTGTCTATCCCAAATTCATGTATTTGGTTTTGATGTTATATTTGTTATTCTCGTGGGATTTTGTCTGATGCTTGGTCCGTTTCTGTGTGTGTTACATTGTAGTGTTGTGCCGTTGTTCTCCTCTTATATTTAATGCGTTTCCCTCAGTTTTAGTTCGTAACCCCGATTTTGTTTTTTGTCCATGGATTTATGAGTTTGAACAGTGGTATACTACTGTTGCCTTTATTTATCATAAATGTTAGTATTCAGCTTTCCTATGCATATTAATTATAATGATTTGGCCTGATGTATCCTTATGCATGTTTCTTTTTTTTTATCTACTAGTAAATCACATCCGAAATGCACGACAGACGGCCATATATGCAAAACTTAATGAATAATTGAAATCAAGATATTTGCTCTATAACGCAAATGTTTGAGTAATTTCGCAAAGGTTTGCGTTGTAACGCAAAGATAGGAAGAAAAATAATTTTAAAAAAATGTGTGGCGCTAATACGCTTCCGTTATTTAAGGACTTTCCACCAATATTTCTTAAGAATTGAAACTACCTACAGTTTTATGCAAGTGACTATTGGTGTCCAATCAAAGGTTTCATCATACTAAAATAAGGGAGAATATTTGTTACTTCAGGTTCAGAAAATAAATGAGCTTTCTGATTTCTGTTGATAGCTGTAGTCGCACTGATTCCCAAAATGTATGTGATTTCAATATACTTTTGATTGCTAAATGGGAACAAACTGAAACTTCTGTTTAAAAATAAACCCACTTCCGATACCATTTGATCGGTTTAAACACACTATTTAAAAAAAAACCAGCTGTTTGTTAATTTCAAATGAAAGCCATGCCGGAAATGGTCAGTTTTTGGTTGATGCGGTCAAATAATTTGCTGTAGGAGTCAGCCTAAGGTATCAAAACTACGGATTTGTTTTACTTTTACTTAACAATATATTTAAAAAAGGGACGACATGCTGGAACTCTAAATATGTGCAGACAAAATTTTATAGTCATGTGTTCCTATATTACTTTCAATTCTATCCTGACATTAAAATATTGCTGATATATACTATGCGGCTATATAGATATACATTATTAAGTGGAAATATGGTTGAATTTGATAGGTATTGGAATATATATGCAATGATTGTTACCATTGAAACCAAGATAGTTTTTATGTTGATATAAACATGATAAAGGCAGATCAAGGATAAACTATAACTAGCAATGTTTTATGCGTACTTTATTTACAAATATATGTATTTAATGGTGTTTATATCACGAAAGTATTAATTTCACTTTCTTTTTCTATGTTTATCATGTTTATACCAAAAAACAAAGCTATTAAAAAAATATTTAAAAAAAATCGATGTAGAGCTTTCCTGGTTGCACGTTAACTTAGTGTTGAGCAGACCAGTCAAAGGTTAACTTGAAAACAGGTCTGGTTTCGATCGGAATTTTTCAAATCAAAGTTAACTTATGTTGACTTATGGCAGGACTGGTTTCGAAGTTAACATAAGTTAACTTATGTTAACTTATGACAGGACTGGTTCGAAGTTAACTTAAATCAATAGCGGATCAATAGCGGACCTGTTTCAAAGTTAACTTTTTGGCAGATTTAAAAACAGTCCTAGAACCAACATCTATCATGAACGTAAAGTATTTATCATTAATTTCCATATATGTCAGAATGAAATTGTATTTGGTCCTAGTCATGTTGATAAATTGGTAGTTGTAAACTTTCTCCTTTCATGATTAAAACATATATTTTCTGACTTGAACTTTCTTATAATCATTCTGTTATAATATTTGAACAATTTCTTACGTCAACAATATGCCAAAGGTCTAAGAACTAAGAAATAAGACTTATGATGGAAGTGCGGTCATGGGATAATAAAATGCAGTATTTAATCGATGTTCACCTGCAAAGCGTATACTGTGAAAGTCCTTCAATTCGTGGGTATCAATTTTCGTATTTTGAGCAACATTTACATGTTGCTTGGGTTTTTAAGTTCGTGGATTTTAGTTTTTCTAAAAATAAATATTGAAAATTGAAGTCATTAGGAACGTAGGTTAAAAATTGTCTGGATTGTCTGGAGATTGTCTGGAGATTATCTGGAGATTGTTCTCCTCTTATATTCAATGCGTTTCCATCAGTTTTAGTTTATTACCCCGATTTTGTCTTTTGTCCATTGATTTATGAGTTTTGAACAGCGGTATACTACTGTTTCCTTTATTTAAAGGAAATTGCAAACATTGAACTGTGTAAATCGTTGTGATCACTCTAATATACCATGAGATAAAGTGATCAACAGCTAAAGACCATCAAAGGTGTTAATTAGGCCACACACATGTCACCTAAAGTAAACATTACATAAACAAAGATATACACGTTTCTTGAATGGTAAAATAATTTTTTTTCAAAAGCAGGTACAGCATGAAATTAGTGTTTCCCATACGTACGAGAATTATGAGGATATATATAAAATGAACTCTTTATCATTGAATGTCAATACCGGAAATCCGACTTTTATCGATTAAAAATATTTTTTTATGAGAATGTTTAGATGAAAAGTTGTACAGTTTAGATTTTTAAAGATTAAATGGGTATATTCCTGCATGCAGTTGAAGTTCATGGTGTGTTTGCTTTATGACTACTATAATAATAGTATTCTCAGATATTCAATATATTACGTAAGTAGTCAAACCTTCATGGGGATCTGTCAATGTCTTGAATTGGACAACGGTTGTTTTATTTCGTTTGACACTTAATTTCGTGGATAAAGTCATCCACGAAAACCACGAAAATTGGTTCCCCACGAATAAAAGTACTTTAACAGTATATATATATGAAATGTAATAAGTAGGTCGTTGAAGATGCCAAACATATATTGTACGTTACAAATTAAAACAAAAATATATCCATACTACTCAAAATACAATAATTATTCTGCTTTTTATCGTGGAATATACTTCTACAGCCGTTTCTCCCTAAAAAGTTACCATTTTGCCATACAAGCGCACATAAACAGATTTGATTTGGGTACTGTGTGTCATGTTCCCTGTGGTACTGTTCATCTCCAAATAGTTGGAATTCAATAGTTCAATTCCAAAACCAATGTCATAATACTAACAGAAGCGTTTTTATATATTCACTTTTAGTAAATTCAAAAACAAGCTCATGAATATTTTTCGGAGTTTAGTGTGACGTCGTTTTTCACTGAAATAATACACATTTGTGTTTAGGGGCGGGTGGAAGCACGCCTCTGTGTGTGGGATTTTCCGCTGTGTTGAAGACCAATTGGAGGCTTTTGGCTGATTTCTGTTCTTTGGTCGGGTTGTTGTCTCTTTGATACATTTCATATTTCCATTCTCTATTTTAGTGGCCAAATCAGTATATATACATGCATTATAAGGTCGTTATAGGCCAACATTATATTTGACTGCTGGAACATGTAAGTTTCCGAAACTGCAGACATATAGATCATTCAATGCAAATCATGTAATGCCTATTTTCGATTGAACCTCAGTCGTGCTGAACGGTCTGTAATTGCACAATTTAAATGCGGCATACATCCTTTGAGGATCGACGCAGGACACTTTGTGTGAGAAGCAAAAGCAAACTATTGTTTTCGACACTTTTTAGTGGACTGTCATGTTTACCGTGATTATTCAGCCGAACTTGATTTTGAATCTAGGGAATTTGTTGAAGTCCTCGGAAAATTAACGGTATAAGGAACAAAGAACTGTCTGCATTGAAAAAATCAAATGTAATGCTTATGTTGTTCCGCTGTTGAATATTTATTTTCAAATATTAAAGTTCAAAGTTACTTAAAAACGCCGGTTATTGCTATTTCACCCACTTATTAATACATTTTAGATTATAATGAAATACGCGTTAATATAATAAATAATTTGGTATTGGTCGTGATTGTAAAGGGGAAAAGTTTAGATATGCACGTGGGTGTACCCGTCTTAAACGAAGAACCGTGTCAAGTAATTTCGAAGGTCTTATCAAATCAAGTTATGTGTTGTTTCAAGAGTGTAATACGACCTCAAAATCTGTTTATCTATTCATAAACCTTTGAATAGACTTATTAAGAAGGGATATAATTACGATACTGTTGTCAAGTCATTAAAGATTGCATATTTTGGCGTTAATATTGAGTCACTGATAAGGTCTTTGCATCGGAACTAAACACATTTATTCTAAAAACAGTTGTTGGCATGACACGGGTTATGTTCTTCTCATATATGTTATGATGGTATGATACTAAACCCCTAACGGGAAGGATTGTGCCTGATGTTCATATGATGAAATCATAATCTTTCAGTCAGTTTAATTGAAGTCTGGAGCTGGCATGTCAGTTAACTGCTAGTAGTCTGTTGTTATTTATGTATTATTGTCATTTTGTTTATTTTCTTTGGTTACATCTTCTGACATCAGACTCGGATTTCTCTTGAACTGAATTTTAATGTGCGTATTGTTATGTGTTTACTTTACTACATTGGTTAGAGGTATAGGGGGAGGGTTGAGATCTCACAAACATGTTTAACCTCGCCGCATTTTTGCGCCTGTCCCAAGTCAGGAGCCTCTGGCCTTTGTTAGTCTTGTATTATTTTTATTTTAGTTTCTTGTGTACAATTTGGAAATTAGTATGGCGTTCATTATCACTGGACTAGTATATATTTCTTTAGGGGCCAGCTGAAGGACGCCTCCGGGTGCGGGAATTTCTCGCTACATTGAAGACCTGTTGGTGACCATCTGCTGTTGTTTATTATTTGGTCGGGTTGTTGTCTCTTTGACACATTCCCCATTTCCATTCTCAATTTTATATCAACATCAATGTGTATCACATAGAAAATGGCCATGAATATAATGTCATGTATAGTTTCAAGAACGGAAACGTTACGATTCAATTTAAGACAACAAATAAATGAAATAGAAACTAATTCATTTAAAAGACAACCGAAGAAAGGTTTTTCAGTTCCATACATTTAAACAAAGTTAATCACATGCTGCTAAAATGATCCAATTCTGCTGTATTTTTCACCTACAACTTTACAAAAGGGCATGGAGTTTAAAAACATAAAAAAAATATTCAATAGACAACTCTATTGGATATACCCGTCTTTTTATTATTCACAAATAACTTTCGTGTGTCATATTCGATGCATAATTCATAATAAAATGACTTATAGTAAAGTGTTTCTACTTATCACGTTATGCAGACTACTAGACTATAATTAATCTTCCTTTAAACTGAACCCTTACAACATTCTATATAAAAGTGAAACTTACAGTGTACTTCAATAAATTTAGTAGTAGTTAGTGGATTTTGTAGTACACCATTTTCAGCCTGGCACTCGTACACCTCAATATGATCATCTAAAGTTGCAGTGAATGTCAAAGATGTTGTCACTGCTGTACCAACAGTTGTTGTAGAAATACCAGTTGTTATTTCTATGTGGTCCTTGAACCATTTCACAGTCGGTGGTGGATCACCTCTGGCAGATGTACATGTTAATGTTATCTGTGAATTCAGAACAAGGACAGGAGGTCCGTCGATAACTGGTGGTCCAGGAGGAATCTGAGATGAAGCTATAAATATAATTAAAATAGTCAACATGAAGTGCATTTTACGTGTATCAAATTTGCAATTCACTTTTAATTTAGTTAGTAGATAATAGTGTAATATTTGAATTCCGCAAACATTACCTTCGGTGGGATCTATGCTGAAGCTATGATTATAATTAATGTCATTAATTAAATAGAGTGTATGATAAGAGAATATACCGAAATGATATTTTAATAAAACTTAATGAAGAATAGAATCATTTTGCTGTAGTAAATTCTCATACATAGTGATTAATTACATAAATATTTTGGCAGTTTAATGATAACTAATTTGATATTTTGTTCAAAAAAATAATAATAATATTCATGGATTTCACGAATCTAGAGAATCCATTTTAAAGATAGTCTTTTTGATTAGTTTAATACAAAAAAAATACTTTCCAATATATGCACGCATTATAACAGAATCTCCTATTGAATGTTATTAGTAAAGTGTTATACAATTTCATGCACAATTTAAAAAAAAATATTTGTAAGGGACGAAAATTGAGAATGGAAATGGGGAATGTGTCAAAGAGACCCGACCGACCAAAGAGCAGAAAATAGCACAAGGTCACTAATGAGTCTTCAACACAGCAAGAAAAATCAGCAACCAGAGGATTTGATATGACATGTTTTGTTAGAGTTGCATTTAGCCTCTTCATGGTTATCCCGAGAGGTTTTATTTTATTATATGTTCTTCCTAGTGCCATTACCCACAAAAGGGTGTCTCAGATTAAGGATAGAGTGTTAAGATCAAATTTTACACTTTATCAATTATTATCTACATTTATGTGGTAAGTATGTTTACACAAATTACAGATTTATGAGAGATTGGCATATGGCAGCAATAATTTGAGACACCCTTTTTGTAGCTCCTGTTGTGTTGACGAAGATTTCGTTAAAATTTCCTGTATAGTTTTAGAGATTCATTCAAGTGAACTGACCAAGACTTTGCCATTAATTGCATAATAATTGATGACAAAATGATATCAAACCAAAAATATCGCATTCATTTAAAAGATTAATCTTTAATCTATCTATATTTTAAATTACTTCTATTATTAATTTATATGCATTCTTAAGAAAGTAACAGGATTTGAAAGGTTGGAGATTGGAAGTTTAAAAATCTTTGTTTTGTGCTACTTTAAACGTGCAAATGTATAGTATGTTAAATATTTTAAACTTTTACACTAGTTTGTGTCCCACCACAGAGGTTACAATTCTGAGTGATGGTTTGATTAACACACATACATGTAGAACAGGGTTTCAAAATCATGCCTGTAACCTGAAAATTTTTAACTGAAACATAAATGACAAATATTAACATTATCCTTACGATCATTTAATTCAATAGATCCGTTAACCCGTTTTTGTAATTTCTAGGTCTGTAACAAAGAAAAATAAAGATTGATCGACTGTTTACTATACCAATAGACTAAATGTATTCGTGGAGAATTAAATACTTTCATAAATATATGAAATACTTACCGAGCATAAGGACCATATAGATTATTACCAACAAAAACAAATATTCCATTTTAAAATCATTAGAGGGTATATTTCTTAAACTTCTAAGTACATTGTCATGATGAACGAAGCATACAGGGTAAACCTACGCAATTATGTGTAGATGTTTTGTTCTTTAAACGATTATTATCTCTGCCTATTTATTAAACTGATTGGTTAGTTTTTGTTATTTAAATCCCTTGTGTAGTTGTTAAAAATATTTCACCGATCATTGTCAAATTTATAAAGAGTCAATATATACAATCACATCTAAATTGATTCGGGGTTGATCAGACCTTGGATCTTTTTGTTTATTTGTTTAATTGTCATTATCATTAAGTTTGTTGAGATTAATTTTGCGGAAAAATCTGTATACTATTTTTAAACGTTTAAAAAAATGGAACCAAGCACAGTGGTCATGCCATGGCATGCATCAATCATCGATATTAATTGCTCTGACAACTTTTCGTATTCTATTTTTTTTTATGTCATATTTTTGTAAATATACAGGACATGGATTTTCTAGATTAAATTGTTTAATATTTTGTCACGTTGTGGTACCTATATATATATGTCTTCTGTATTTTTATTTGTCTAGATCTGTCTGTCTTTTTAGTTTTAGCCAGTGGTCATGCCATGGCATGCATCAATCATCGATATTAATTGCTCTGGCAACTTTTCGTATTCAATTTTTTAATGTCATATTTTTGTAAATATACAGAGCATGGGTTTTCTAGATTAAATTGTTTAATTTTTTGTCACGTTGTGGTACTTTAAATATATATATGTCTTCTGTATTATTATTTGTCTAGATCTGTCTGGGTTTTTTTTGTAGACGAAAGGCGCGTCTGGCGTATATACAAAATTTAGTCCTGGTATCTATGATGAGTTTATTCACAACCACTGGGTCGATGCCACTGCTGGGGGAGATTTATTTCCCCGAGGGTATCACAAGCCCAGTAGTCAGCACTTTTTGTGCTGACATGAATTATCATAGATATTGTTATATTTATAAATTAACTGTTTCAAAATTCTGATTTTTTTTGTAATAATAAGGCTTTTCTACCTCAGGCATAGATTACCTAAGCTGTATTTGGCAACACTTTTAGGAACTTTGGATCTCAATGCTCTTCAACTTTGTACTTTATTTGGCTTTTTTAACTTTTTTGGATTCGAGCGTCACTGATGAGTCTTTTGTAGACGAAACGCGCGTCTGGCGTATATACAAAATTTAGTCCTGGTATCTATGATGAGTTTATTTATTTTTAGCCATGGCGTTGTCAAATAATTCTAAATCTATGAGTTTGACTGTCCCTCTGGTATCTTTCGGCTCTCTTTATAAATACACCTTGTACATAAAAAAGAAGATGCGGTATGATTGCAATTAAAACATTTTTTTATTAGAAAGGAAATGACACAGAAATTAATCAACTAATATAATAGGTAACTTTACAGACTTCAACAACGAGAAAAGCCAATATGGCGCATTTTCAGCTATAAATAGACCCGAAATGACAAATGTAAAACCAAGCGAGAAAAACTAACAAATAATAAGTAGCACTGTAACAAACAAACAACCACTTATTATATGCTTCTGACTTGGTTCACATAATCATAGGTTAGGACGTTGTTTTCAATTCACTTGTTAATACTAAGGATGTTCTTATCCCTTACAGATATTACATTAGCCGTAGTTGGAATATACTTTTGGAATGTTAGTCCTCAGTGTTTTTCAACCTTATACAAGCTTCGCTTTCCAACTATTTTTGCAGGAAATGCGTACCCTTCCGGAGCACCGGATTTCACTCCCGGTTTTTAGTGGAGTTCGTGCTGTTTCATATTTATTATTTATAACTGCTAATGTAAATGTCCTTTGGTTTTATGAGTCTTGGTATACTCCTTGGTTTTAATTGTTATTGTCTTTTTATCTGAGAGTTTCTGATCTGTCTTATGGAGACGAAACGCACGTCTTCACGGCCGACACTCGGCTAACCGAGAGATTGGTCGGTTAATCTGTATTGAGTATGTGGCTATATGGGCGATTGGTCTGTTAATCGGGTTGGTTATACGTCTGTTAAGAGTAAAACGCACAATTTAATGTTAAATCCTATTTAATATACAGATTTTTGGCATATTATAAGAACCAAATCAAAAAAAGAAAAGTGTCTGACAAAATGATATCTATCATAGAACATTTTCCACCTGTAAAAACGAAAACATTGTAAGACAATTGATGTTATTAGAAGAGTTCAAACAATGTGTTCATTTACACTTAAAACACATTTAGACGACAAAACGGTTGGGACAATACATGATGCAGCTGTTATTTAAGATAATTATACCCTTTCACATAAAAGAAGTTTCAAGGGTCAAAATGTTAATACTTCAAATGGAAATTACAAAAATCAAAGCACTGAGCGTACTGATAGTAAGCCTGTTGTACAGAATAAGAGTCAGTCCAATTATAATGTCTAGTCCAAAATTTGATACTTTTGAGAAGAAGTCACTGATTTGTGCTTATTGCAAGAAAAATGGTCACCTGATGGCTGATTGTTTTAGACTCCAGAAGAAGAATGAACGAGATAATAAGCCAAAATCCAGTGCTTGTACGACACCTTATATTACCAGTACGTTGGAATGTCCTGCGAGTCAGGCTTTTAAGTCCAGTTTTTGTGATTACATGGAGGAATATAAACCCTTTATGTCTGATGGGTTTATTTCTATTGTTGATGATACCACTCTTCAGCCTATTAAGATTTTACGGGACACGGGAGCTTCTCAGTCTTTATTGTTAGAAGGTGTGTTGCCTTTGTCCGAGAAGACTTCTGTTGGTGCCTCCGTTTTGTTACAAGGTGTAGAGTTAGGTTGTATAGATGTTCCTCTCCATCGTATTTATCTGAAGTCAGATTTGATAACTGGACCAGTTATTGTAGGTGTTCGTCCTAATCTCCCTGTAGAGGGTGTTACATTATTGCTAGGAAATGATCTAGCTAGGAACAAAGTGGTTGCTGAACCAATTGTTACCTGTGAACCAGTGGTGGATGTTAAATCACCTGAAGATGATGCTGAATTCTATCCAGCTTGTGTTGTTACTAGGGCGATGGCTAGAAAACAACAAGATGAGGATTTGCAAGAAAACCAGTTTGATTACATGGACCTTTCTGACACTTTCCTAGCCGACATTGAAGGTCCTGGTAGCTCAGAAAAGGCCATAATAAGACAAATTTATGTTAACAAGAATGTAATTATGCCATGGCCAGACGTAAACAGCCATTCATTAAACAGAAAGAATTTATTGGAAGAACAACATAAAGACCCTGAGATTCTTCAGCTCAACCAGCGGGCTCAACCACAGGAGGAAGCAGACAAAGTGGCTGAATGCTATTTCCATCAGGACGGCATTTTAATGAGGAAGTGGAGGCCACCTGATGCTACCCCAGAGGAGGAATGGAGAGTGGTATACCAAGTGGTGGTGCCTAAAGTTTATAGGCAAGAAATTATTGGTCTTGCTCATGACACCCCCTTGGCTGGACACTTAGGTATAAGGAAGACTGCCTAAAAATATTGCAACATTTCTACTGGCCCAGACTTAGAAATGATGTCGCAGAATACTGCAAATCATGCCATATATGACAGGTTGTTGGTAAACCTAACCAGAAAATACCACCAGCACCACTTCTGCCTATTCCAGCCTTTGACGAACCTTTCAGCAGAGTTCTAATTGACTGTGTTGGACCTTTACCAAAGACCAAGACTGGAAATGCATATTTATTGACAATCATGTGTACATCTACCCGCTTTCCTGAAGCTATTCCGCTCAGAAATATCAAGACACCTACTATCGTCAAAGCTTTGATCAAATTTTTCACATTAGTAGGACTTCCTAAGTCTATACAGTCCGACCAGGGATCAAATTTCATGTCAGGTTTATTTCAGCAAGTCGTATACCAGTTAGGGATTGCTCAGTACAGATCAAGTGCTTATCATCCAGAATCTCAAGGTGCGTTAGAACGTTTTCATCAAACATTGAAGAACATGATTAGAACTTTTTGTCTTCAATTTGACAGAGACTGGGATGATGGAGTTCACTTTCTACTCTTTGCGGTTCGAGAGGCTGTTCAAGAATCCCTTGGATTTAGTCCCTTTGAGTTGGTATTTGGTCATACTGTAAGGGGACCGTTAAAATTGATTAAGGAAAAGTGGCTTACTGAACATACTGACTTGAATCTTTTAGACTATGTATCTAGATTTAAAGAAAAATTGTATACTGCTTGTCAAATTGCTCAAAAAAAGTTAAAAAATGTACAGAACAAGATGAAAATATGGTATGATAAAGCTGCCAGGGACAGAGTTTTTGAGCCTGGTGATAAGGTACTTGTATTTCTGCCTGTCCCTGGACATCCTTTACAGGCTAAATATTGTGGTCCTTATACAATAGAGAATAAAATTAATGATTTGAATTATATTGTAAAAACTCCAGGTCGGCGCAAACAAAATAGAGTGTGTCATATTAATATGTTAAAACCATATTTTGAGCGTACTAATGTACTATATGATAGTAAACCAGTTGCCACGTTAGGCATGGTTAACTTTGAGAACAATCATGACAAACCAGATGTAATTGAACCAACTTTTAGTTGTAAAACTATGGAAGAGACAGTTAGATTGAAAAATTCAGAAATTTTGTCAAATTTAGATTCAAAACTTGCACATCTGTCTTTTGATCGTAGAGAAGAAATAAAAACTTTGGTATTTTCTTTTAAAAATCTTTTTCCAGATGTGCCAAACAAAACCACTGCTGTTTGTCATGATGTTGATGTCGGAGATGCTTCTCCAATTAAGCAACATCCTTACAGGCTCAATCCACTCAAACTTGAAGTTATGAGAAAAGAAATTAAATATATGCTTGACAATGATATTATTGAGCCGAGTAACAGTGAATGGAGCTCTCCTTGTCTCCTTGTGCCAAAACCAGATAAAACTTTTCGTTTCGTGACTGATTTCAGAAAAGTAAATTCAGTCTCAAAATCGGATTCCTATCCGATTTCAAGGATAGACGATTGTATTGACAATATTGGTCAAGCAAAATTTGTGAGCAAATTTGATTTATTGAAAGGTTATTGGCAAGTTCCATTGACACAGAGAGCTCGTGAAATATCAGCTTTTGTTACACCAGATGGCTTATTTCAATATACTGTAATGCCATTTGGCATGAAAAGTGCTCCAGCTACATTTCAAAGAATGATCAATAATGTTATAAAAGATTTAGACTGTTGTTATGCTTATATTGGTGATCTTATTGTATGTAGTGATAGCTGGGAACAGCATTTAAAACATTTGTATGATACTTTTGATAGATTGTCAAATTCAAATTTGACTGTTAATCTTGGTAAAAGTGAATTTTGTCAGGCCACTATTGATTATTTAGGGCATACAGTTGGCCAAGGTCAAGTAAAACCTATTATGGCTAAAGTGGAAGCTATTTCCAAATTTCCACCTCCTACAAATAGAAAACAACTTGTGAGATATTTAGGCATGATAGGATTTTACAGGAAATTCTGTTCAAATTTTGCTACTGTTGTTCAACCATTGACTCATCTTTTACGAAAAGATTCTAAATTTATCTGGAGTGAAAATGGTCAAAAAGCTTTTGAAAATAGCAAATCACTTTTAATTAATAGTCCAGTTCTGATTACTCCAGACTTTGAAAAACAATTTAAACTTGCCGTTGATGCAAGCGATGTAGGAATAGGAGCTGTTTTATATCAAGAAACAGATGATAATGTTGAAAAACCTATATCATATTTTTCTAAGAAATTAGATAAACATCAGAAAAATTATTCAACTATTGAAAAAGAGTGTTTTGCAATGTTGTCAGCACTTCAACATTTTGATGTATATTTGAATCCCACTGTATATCCTATTCTTGTTTATACTGATCATAATCCTCTCACCTTCATGCATAAAATGAGAAACAAGAATCAGAGGTTGACTAGGTGGAGTTTATTGTTACAGGAATATGATGTAATTGTAAAACATATTAAGGGTAAAGATAATGTAATAGCTGATGCTTTATCTAGAGCTTATTAAATCACTTTGTATATATTATGTATTTTTGTTCATATTATTCATGATAAGTTTTTGTTACACTAAAACTTCTTTTAAAGGGGGAGGTGTTATGATATTGTAATTATTATGTTTATTTATGTTGGCCTAATTTGTGTTGTATGGCCTGATAGTTGTTTACCAAATAATCTTATAACTGTGCAGTTTAGGAATGATTGGAACTTTCTAGAATGATCCTTATAAAAGATGCGTAATTTAAACTTCTACGTTATTCCAGAAACTTCCGTTGTAACTTTCCAGGATTTTCCACAATGTTCCATTATAGAGTGTTCTAGAATTTTCCATGACAACACTATATATACAGACACTAAAGTTAAACTCTCATAATTAAACTTGGACATAGACATTGATAGACATTAGTATTCACAGCATTTGGATTGACACTTTTATTCTACAAACAACATCATACTGGATTGTGACCTTAGTAGTGAACATAATATTCAGATTGGATTCCGAAAGATTTCCGGATACAGATAAAGATAACAGATTGGACTCATATTTTGACAGTTAAGTTAACAGTAATATTTGTGTAATACCTTTTGTAAACTTTTGTATAATAAATATTGTTAAATTTTACTATTGATTTGTGTCTTTTGTTGGCTACAATTTAAAGGCGATTTCTGGCCGTAACAATACGCATAGCAATTTTTTTAATAAAAGGCGAAACAAACAATTTTAGATATCATTTAAAGGACACAAAATAGTACTTTGGTTCTAAAAATTAAATTGACATTAGTAAATATTTCATAATTGTAATATAACGTGAATAATACCTCGTTTTAGTGAAAATTATGGGAATAAAGTCTGTTAATGGGTTGGACAATTGAAATTGTGTCAGTTAAGAGTTATTTAGCCACGATAATAGTTTTGCTACCTTTATATTTTCCCATTGAAAAAGTTAAGAATGAGATATTCTTGAGTAAAAAAAATGACACTGAATACGGGGCAAGAGTATCCTTCTAGTAAGAGCATTTTTATTTTGACTTTCTTTGCATTTAATGGAAGGATGTGTCTATGAATCGGCCGCTGGAATATGCATGCATTTATTATTAACGTTTACAATCAGCCTTTTGTTTGTGTGTGTTCAGTGTAGCACGTTCTCAAATCCGACTGACAGTGTCTTTCTAATACAGCACAGGATACATATAACGTGTTGTCGTTCTCATATGCCTCATAATGTTTGTCACTGGACGTTAATCCAAATTCGTCAGAATCATCTAATTGATTCTTTTCTTCTATTACTTTATCATATGTTGTTTACAAATCATTCTAAAGAAGTACATGGAAAGGAGCGAATGCTGCTACATAAGGTTATCTTAAGTTTTAACTCATTTCATTCCATTTCTAGTTCCTTTTTACATAAGTGCAGAGGAGAACTCCACATGTAAACTTCTAGCATTTGTCACCAATATGAGTACATCGCAATCCGTTACTGTTTCAACACTCAGGGGTTTCATGTCTGTATTCTTAAAAAATATTATTTGTTCTCTCCTTTTTTAGCAATGCATCAGTCTCTACTGTTCTTATCTATTATTCTATATTCTACGTCTCCATCCAGATTCTCGTGTATACCATGAGGGTCCGGATCGGGGTGTTGTTTATTTCTGTGCTATTAAAATTGTTATGTAACTTTTTTTCAATTTTATTTATCTTACTCATTATTCTTTCTCCATTCTTTATATTTTAGCATCCCAATATATTTTACTTAGTGATGTTGAGTTACATTACGACGTTTATCTCTGATTTATATACTGGTTACAAATGTAGATGACAAATTGGTGGCATTCATGACAATTAAACAGAATCCACATGATATATGGGACCATTCTTGGATGAAATTAATATTACTACAATATTACACTTTTTGAAACCATTTTTATCAATTTTCATTTTCCATTGTCTAAATTGTTCATTGTTCATGTGTTGTTTCCGTATATTTTATGTTTCACTGCCCATGTGCTGTTTCCGTTTATTTTAGCCGCTCGTCTTGAGGCTACCCATTTGATTCGATCACAGCCAATATAGCAATAAAATTATACTTTATTGCCATTCATTACTCTTAACAGACCAATTAACAGACCGGGTTTTATACATCCAACCCATTAACAGACCAGGTTTTAAATAAAAATTGATTTATGTTACGAAAACACAGATTTTCGTGTAGATTTTTCACACAATGATATCAATATGGTTAACAAACATAATGCCTGTCTTTTTTCAATGTTCAAAATATTGCATGCAAGTAAATTCAACCAACGTGTCATTTTGTGTACTTTATGTGTGTGTAAAATGTGTATAAATTTATTGATGAGTAACCCGCCTTTCCATTTTATAGATCGTACATTGAAGCTAGAAAAATAATAATTACACCACTGCATTCAGTACATTAAATTGTTTTGTTAGACATGAATAATTCTTATGATAACAATATATTTAAAAAGTTATACAATGAAACATGCTGATCTTTCAATGATTTTCTCGATAACACCTGATTAACAGACTTTAGCCAACCCGATTAACAGACCAACCGCCGATATAGCCGAATACTCAATATAGATTAACCGACCAATCTCTCGGTTAGCAGAGTGTCGGCCGTGGTCTTACGTATCAAATTATAAACCTGGTGCCTTTGATAACTAACTACATAAATATATATTGAAATATATAAGTATGAACATTACACCCAACATTTTTAGAATTAGATTATTAAGTCACCAAAACGGAGTTTTTGGCGACTTATTGTTTTTGTATCGTTTCTTATTATGTCACCCTGACGGAGGTCGGGTGACATATTGTTATTGTACGATTCTTTTTTTCTTATTCTTATTCCGCACTTTTTGTCCAGCTTATTTCTCGGAACTGAATGGACCAATGTTGATGGAACTATAAGATAATGTTAATCACCATGTGTAGTTTTGCACCTGACTTTGGAATTAAAGACATGGCTGCCATTGCCATGGAAACAGCAAAAATATGAAAAATTTCATGGAACATTCCAGAACATTAGGGTTAAATTAATTCTACAGCCCTTAAATGTTATATGATGGTATAATATTATGGGGAGCTAATATGAAGCAGCAGTATGACTTTGGAATTTTCAAATGTTGCCATGGAAACTGTTCAAAAATAGCAAAATTTTGAAAATTCTTCAAAAATGTATGAAACGTTACAGAAATGTTCACTTGTAAATCTAGATGCGGCATTCAACTTTGAAATTTCCAAAATGGCTGCCGTTATCATGGCTGCTGTTTAGTGGCAATTGGTGGACCAGGGTGACATCCGCTATTGCTTGCAATGGCAATTCTAGTTATTATGTCACCCTGACTGAGGTCGGGTGACATATTGTTATTGTACGATTCTTTTTTTTATTATTATTATTCCACACTTTTTTGTCCAGACTATTTCTGACAATAGGATGGACCAATTGTTATGGAACTATACCAAAATGTTAATGGCCATATGCAGAAGTGCAGTCGAGGGTTGGCATATCCAACATGGCTGCCGTTGTCATGGTAACAGAAAGAATGTAAAAATGTAATTGAACATTCTAGAACATTAGTGTTACAGTAAATCTACGGCCATTAAATGTTATATAATGGTATAATATTATGAGGAACACAATATGAAGCAGCAGTATGACTTTGGAATTTCAAATGTTGCCATGGAAACTGTTCAAAAAAAGTTAAATTTTGAAAATTCTTCAAAAATGTATAAAACGTTACAGCATATTAATCTAGATGCGGCTTTCAACTTTGGAATTTCCAAAATGGCTGCCGTTACCATGGCTACTGTTTAGTGGCAATTGGTGGACCAGGGTGACATCCGCTATTGCTTGCAATGGCAATTCTAGTTATTATTCTTATTCTTCTCTTTCTGACCCCTTAAACTGTCCTACCATTTTTTGGGAAGCAGTAGAGGATGGAAACTTTATATTTTTTCTGGGTATGGGTCTGCATCATGGGGGTTGCAGAACCCAATGTCCGTGATACCAGGGTGTCATCTTGGCATAATTAGGGGGGCTCAAAGATGGGTGGGGTCAATTTTTTTTTACATTTCTTAAATTTCCTACTGTATGTAGAGTAGATGGAATAATGATTACTTCTATGAATATTAAGAGACACATGTCTGCTTCAACATGGAACTTTTTTTATTTCAGTAGGGGGTCTCCTGGCATAATTTTAGGGGGGTGAATTTTCATGGAACATTCCAGAACATCAAAGTTAAATTTATTCTAGACACATTTAATGGTATATGATGGTATATAATTATGGAGAGAACAATTTGCAGCAGCACTTTGTCTGTGGAATATTCAAAATGGCCGCCGTTACCATGGAAACAGCAAAAATATGAAAAACTTCAAAATGCTTCAAATTTAATGAAACTTATAACTAATGTTGACTAACTTGTGTAGAATTGACTTTTGAGTTTGGAATTTTCAAAATGGCCGCCGTTACCATGGAAACAGCAAAAATATGAAAAACTTCAAAATGCTTCAAATTTAATGAAACTTATAACTAATGTTGACTAACTTGTGTAGAATTGACTTTTGAGTTTGGAATTTTCAAAATGGCCGCCGTTACCATGGAAACAGCAAAAATATTAAAAAAATCAAAATGCTTCAAATTTAATGAAACTTATAACAAATGTTGCCTAACTTGTGTAGACTTTAATTTTGAGTTTGAAATTTTCAAAATGGCCGCCGTTGCCATGGAAACAGCAAAAATGTCCCAAAAAAAATGTAATTCTTCATATTGAATTAAACTTTACACACACATTATTTGGCATCAATGATACCGCAGAACAATGATGTGGGGTCCGTTTTGGTGACTTTTGTGTTAGCATCCTAACACAGGATTACTAGTTATTTTTGTCACTCAACGGTATTCGAACTCTCACCCCATATGGAATTTACTGACTCCATCTATATCGTATTAGGTCAATAACACACCATATAGCTAATAATATGAACGCATAAAAGAGTACAAAACAACACTGATAACAAAAAAAGGAAAAATTAATTGTAATTGTCTATAAATATTTCAGATAAAAGATATCCTTCATTAGTATGATTACGATGTAAAAAGGACTAACACTCAACTCTGAATAAATAATAACAATCTTCAAATTTATACAATAAAACAGTCAAAACCCGTCACAAAACTTTTGTACAATTCTCAAATTTCCAAAATGACGTAGGTTATATAGTTTGTTTACACCAGAGGACCTAAAGATATGCTTCAAATAAAAAATAGTTTTTTTATGAATGTATATATATATATTTATCATATACTTAGCATTAATATGATAGCTTTTACATATGTGTAATGAGTGGAAGTACACAAGCCATAATTTCACACCGGGCTGACAACCCATATCAGGGGCATCTCGTGCACATAACCCATAATAGTGCTTCTCGTGCAAGTTACTTCCAGTATTTCTGGTGTCGGGTGTTTACTTTTTCATTGTGACGTCAGATATTTTTTTATGACGACGTCAAAATTTACCGGAACTTTTGTGGGAATAGTTTAGTACTTGCTAACAAATGCCATTGACAATTATGAATATAACAAACATAGAGTAGCAATGATCGTAAAACTCTTTCAAATTGTCAATGTTTCAAAATGCCTTTATTGGAAATAGTAACATGAATAAATATGGAGGTAGTGATGTTATTGTTGGGCAATAAACGTATTTTTACTTTTGGTATTTAGCTGAATTTTGTCTCCAAATGACCTTAGATCGCCTCCGAATAACTTTCTGACGTCAAGCAATAATCACTTTTTTATTGTGAAGTCAATTTTTTGAATTGTTATGTCAAAGTTTACGGGAACCTGTGTGATTTTACGTAATGGCCGACAAATTTGCATACAAGTGTTTATACGTCTATTATAGTGTTTTTGTTGGAATCAAAATTTAACTTTTTTTATAAAGTTTTTGACTGTTTTCTTAAAGTTAATTATTTGTTAATTTGTCATACATGTCGGAAGTATATGATAAAGTGATTAATACATGGCCTTTTCCATATCAGCCCGGGTATCATACCTTGAGCCATATCCCTCGACTACGTCTCGGCCTGATATTGGGATCTCGGGATGATACCCGGGCCGATATGGAAATGGCCATGTATTAATCGTTCTATATATATAGCTTAATAAACGGTATGGAATGTTCTTTCAATAAAAGAACAAGAATTTGATAAGGTCAGCGATATGTTAATAATGAACAAATTTATATCTCATTTAAGGTCAAATTCGTTTCTTTTTCGTATTATGTTTCGTTCAGTATGTAATAGGTGAAATAATTTTTGAAATGATATAGAAAAGTGAATATCATTACAACTTAAAATAACACATTCCAATTCATAAGCCCGCATTACGTAAAAACGACGAATCAAAGACTGCAATTTTGTATAACTTATATACAAGTATTGGTGTTGTTTGAAAATAAAAAAAAATGTTTTCCATATGATTAATATTACCATTATGTTCCTGGTCGAATTGAATACCAATTTTAATAGTATAGGTCACGATTGGTGTACAGTGGATACCTGATTCGTGTATTTCGCGTATTTCCACTTCAAATGAGTTTTTAGAGAAACGCACGACTGCAGGTATCTATTTGTTTCTTCTAATCTGAATTTAATTTTTTTTTTTGCATTAGTCATGTTTGTCAAGATTTAAAATCCCTCTTTATATCAACCCCTAACAGGGATCTTTGCTTTAAGGGGTTACTAGAAAATATTGCATTATCAAGATGTATTGCTGACTAATTGTTTTTTTTTTTAACATATGAGTTTCTTTTAAGGTAATTTATAATTCCATTTAAATATTCTGTCTTTATCTAACTTTTTCTTATGAATTGCTAATACTTTTGATTCAACTGCTGTTCTACAAAACGTTTTCTAAAAGTATTTTTTAAAGACAAACATAATTAGTTAATAATATAACTGATTCCATTTCTAAAAGGGAAAATCCATTGTTTTCCTTTTTTATCTTTGTAAACCATTTTAAGATTAATTTAATACATTAAATGCTTTTTTAATACTTTATTACTAACTTAAGTATTAGATTTTTCATATTGGCTATAGAATTTTTACAAATTTTACAATATCTTGTAAATTTATTATGAAATGTTTCCTTCAATATACTAGTCCAAAGACCATTTTTAACATGTACACATAGCATAAAATTTGCTATCTGGTCGTTAGACCAAAACTGAAGAAGTGACTTTTTATTGTTGTAAAAAAAAACATCAATACAAACTTAATAAATACCAAATGTTTAATCAACAAATGTTTTGAATAAATATTGTGGTCTTTCAACCAAAACGAATGTTGTCAAACGATATTGTATTATTCTGGTCTAAAGACCAAATATTCATGTATTTTCTTATTCATATAGAAAAAACAACCAAACAATTAAACCAATCTATAGGTTGTTTGATACTCATAAACTGGTCTTTAAACCAAAAAAAAAAGAAAAGAAGAAGAAAATGATTCGGTAGAATTTTTAGTATTTACTATTAAAAACAAAAGATCAATATCAACGAATAAAAGCCAGATAATAAAAAACACAAAACACATCTAGGATTCACTGTCAATGTCATTCTAAGCGCTTTGGGTCTCTCACATGTTATCAATAAGTTACTACTAAGATATTTTGGAGAATAAAACAATTTTTATTAATGAAATATTTAAAATGTGTTCGAAACTTGTAATTACAACTGACAACTGTCTGAATAATATATAAGTTGGTTTGAAATAGGAGGATAGATATGTGATGTAACAATTCTTTCCCAAAGACTTAGGAATATTTTGAGGTAAAATATCAACACTAAATGCAAATATTCGTCTATCAAAAAATACATGAACAATGATTCTAAAAGAAAATATATCGCTAAGTATAATCTATGTTTTTGGTAATAACTTTTAATTTTAAAAAAATAAATATATGAAGAGTAAATTTTTCTGGAAATTTCTTTAACATTCTTCTTCCTTTTCTTTGCTTGGCATGTTTTCTCTGAAATAGAAGAAACGATATATTTACATAAATTTGCTTAATGCATATTCATCTTTTTTTCTTCAGCTTTAAAGGAAGATATCAATATGAGGTTGAAAATGGCGATACCTTCGTGACTATTCACGGAAAAATTCTTGTCAATTGTCGCGATCGTAAACGATAATTTTTGGGCATACTTACCCTCCAATATACTTAAAATTTCTCAAATGATAGAACAAAATACAAATTACATTATACCTTCTGATTCTTTTCTATTTCCTTTTGATGTCTTTTTTTGTTGTTTTGACTGTACTTGCACCTGAAATGTACGAGTTCATATACATTGTAGTTTGTTTGAACAAATCACGTTTCTACATTTTGAAAATAACATCGAATGCAGATTTTTAAATAATTGATCTTTGACTTAACATATAACAGAAGACGATAGCGAAAAAAAAAGGTGACGTATAGTATTTTTGTGTCCTATATTGATAAACTATGTCTTATCTTTTAGTTAAATGAACTCTGGAAAGCATAATATACGGACAAACTTTTCACATCGACTTAAAGCATTATTTATATTGTGATGGTCTATTTTTTTTACTTTTTTATTTCAATACAATGAAACTAGAGATTAAATTGATTAATATATAAAATGAGCAATGTGAAAACTTATATAGATAAGAACTAGACCGACTTACAAAACATTCCTCTCGCTCATTTTCCAATAATCTCCTTAGTTCTGCTGGAATGTCTTGATCAACGGATGGTCTTTGTCTTTTCAATTGCTGTTTGGGTAACAAAGGGAGAATCCATTTTGCCTTTGATAGAACTTTTGTCCTTCTGTATGGCAGACTGTCTCTAATTTTTTCTAGATGTCCAAGAAATCCTCCCCACCACTTTTGCTCTGTATGTTCTATTTGATCAGTGAATAGACATTGCCACTGTGGTATTCTAGATTTGATCTTATTTATATCTATCTTCTCGAACTGAGGATTGATAACTTTTGGTATTCCCTTTGGTAAATTAGGTTTCCCGGAAATTAGTTGAATAATGCCATGTTCAGTTTTCCATTCGCTGTCTTGGAAAGCTTTGTACTGCATTTTCACATTATGTGTTGCTAAATCCCGGATAAACTTATAATGCAAAGGTTTAGTATGCTTACGAATGTCGTTAAGGCTTGATGTTATCCATGAACGAATGTCATAAATAGCCTCTATATCCTTAACGTTCGGAAGCATCTCCTTCAGACGAGGCATTGTTTCAGCATCATTCCTACGAAGAGTTTCAGCTATTCGGCTAAAAGCAGCATCCACATCTTCGTGTGTATGTCCTACTGGTAAAAATGATAAATGCACCTGAAAAGAAAATTTGCTATTTGTAACAGTAAAATAATTGGTGATTTAAATACGCTAACCTGTAATGCTAGAAAGAACTAACATTATAAGTGTGTAAAATGCCAAATTGCTTGTATTTTAAGAGTTTACAATACCCATCGTATTGAAAGTCAAAATGTATATGAATAAAGAGCACGTGATACGCCCGTAGTATTTTCAAAGAATTAAGTTCCAGTACTCCTAAATGTCATGTTATAAATTTATATAAAAAAAAAATTCAAGGGATGTTATATTGATAGATATAAACCAGCCTTCAAAAGTTTCATGAAATCTTTTTGAGTTGTTGTCCGAAAACTGACTAATCCCCATCCCTTTATGACTATAACCTCACAACTAGGAACGGTAATTGCCATAATATATAACATCGATAGCATACTTCAATAAACACTTCACCAAAGTATCATGAAAAATGTTCAAAGCATTTGACAGTTATTATCCGAAAACACTGGAAAATACCCCTTTTAAATGGATAAAATTCCTATAACTTAATTGAACACGTAAAATCTAAAATTCATAAAAAAAGAAAGAGACTCACGTAGACAGATCTATATAAATAATGTTTGATGCAGATTGTTATTATCCGACATGTTGACAACGGACGGACGGACTAACGTTCAGCGGTATACCATAATACATTTTGTAAACAGATGTACATGTACTTATACAAACTGTGAGTCAACTAGCCTATTTTTAAGATGTGTGTGTTAGCTCTCTGGTTAGAAAAAAGTTCCACCTAATTCATTAAGATATTAATAACTTCTATTCAATATAAGTTTCACTGGGAAAAACATTTCTAACTAAAATCGTAGAAGTATTTTACTTCCATGCTAAAACCTTATATTACAGGCATCATAACTTACATGATCAACCAAAAGTCACACAAAAAATCCCCAAAAGGGGGTCTTGTAAATGAGTGTTTTACAGACAGACGTACCATTAGCATGTATAAACTATAATCAATGATACATACATGTGTGCAATTTCAGAGGTAATTATATGGATAGGCAATAATTAATGTGTCAATTGATCATATATTTTCATAGTCTGGTAAGATACAATGTATATGTATATACTGTGCACTGTTCTTTTTATCTACTTGATGTGAATGACCCCATGTGGTTAGCATCTTTATCTGTGGAATTATTGTTGACACAAGATAATTAATCCTTATTAAGATGTCACTGATTATAATATGTTAGAGAGGAAATATATACAAACCATTAATATAGTATAACAAGAGGCTACGTTTTTCAAGTCCAGTCCTACATTTATAGTCCCTCCTCGTGAAAAAGAAGGGGGAAGACGGTTCTGATCCCAAAATCCCGGGCTTAAAAACATGAAATCCCGAGGTCCCGAATTTAAAAAAAAAAATCCCGACATCCCGAACTTCGGAAAGAGAATTCCCGGGTCCCCAAAGCGTAAATCCCGAAATCCCGAGCTTATAAACACCCCGAAAAATGTCCTGCCGCCCCTCAAGACCATACAATTTCGAATAAAGCAAATCATTGTATTTATTTCTCGAGTAATAATAACACATAAGAATTCAGTGCTGATGAGTTTTAATGTACTATATTTTCAAGGATTTGAGGGATCACAGGACCTTATAATTATCCAATACCCACCCCTCCCCCGGTTGGATCTGCCTATACATTATGTTTAACACTTCCCACAGTTTTAACCCTTAAACCAAACCGTTTTAAATCTTGAAATAACCACACCGTTTAAATCTAGCAATAGCTAATACTTATTTCTTGAAGTGAAGAGGAAGTCCTCAACAAATTTGCCGAGCGGAGGTAAGAGGAATATATATATTTTTTTTGCGTAAAACTATTTTCACCTTTAAGGCTCATGTATATACCCACACAACCACCGGGTAACTGTTCCTTTCAATAAAGTAACAAGAATCGCAATGATTTGTAAATTGCAACTTACCTCATTGAAAATGCGTTGGTGAACAAGGAGTTCACAAAAACCCAATACATATCGATTTTTATTTTCCCGCCAACAATTATCTGCTTGCAAGTACAAAATAGGCGGTAACTTGTTACCCTACAAGAACAATAATCATAAAATTACTTCAGTATAGTATCTTACCACAGTTTTACCTTATAGACACATCGTTTTATAATAAACTTCTTATAATCACTCGTAATAATCCGTAAATGGCTCCCGAACAATTCATTAAAACTGTCAAAACTGTCGCAAAATGACCAAATCGTAAGGGTTTGTGAATGTGTGTGATCCTTAAGGGCTCGTTAGATAAGTTCGTGGATGTGAAACGGTGCATGATAACTTGGATTGTCCATAGATCAACTCAAACCATCTACAAAGTCAACTCGGATCAGCCTATTCAGACAAAGAGATGTTCTACTTTTTAAATGATTAAACGAGTGTCTACGAAGAAGACAATTCAGACTGTCAATGAAAATGCAGCGAGATTATTAATGATAATCATCTATATATAATAAAAAAGAATTCAATTTATGGAAAAATTACGGATTTACATAAAACTTTTTGGGGGCACATTAACTCGATTTCAAAGGCAACAAGTTAAAATGGCAATTGTTATGCCCCACCTACAATAGTAGAGGGGCATAGTGTTTTCTGGTCTGTGCATCCGTAAGCCCGTCCGTCCGTCCGTTCGTTCGTTCGTGTACTTTGGACACATTCTTGTTATGTTAAATATAACAACTAACCATTCAAAAAGCACAAAACTCTGTCAAATTATATGGCTAATCAGACGAACTTATTTGTTTTGGGTGTATAGATTAATTATTTTTAACAAATTAAAAAGATATGTAGAAATGTGGATAACAGTAAAACTCGAAACCAATTCAATACTTAATTGATATGGTGTGCCGCTTGGATTCTGTTATCTCATCCTTTACATAATACTTTCGATTCAAAAAATGTATTACTTTTCATATAATGCCTAGGATAAATGCAACTTTTTATTGGTATGATTTTGTGTGATGTGTTCATAGGAGTTCAAATCTGAGAATCAGCTATTCCTTATGTCATGTTTACCTACGGCGAGACTTTTTGATGTGAAAAAAATACAGGGCGTGTCATACAACAAGTAATTGGAACTCTTTTGACCTTATTTCCGATTGTTTTCAAATATATTCATATATTTTCAAGCTGGAAATGTGACCAATTCAAGCGGCACGCGCTATCACTTTGTATATAGTATAGGGAGTGTTCATCACCACCCTCACCCCACCCGAGGTCACACATGTATTGCCTGATTATACGTTTAAATTGTGAAGTGTTTTACTTACCATAAGTTTTGAAATCTGGTGAAGAATTAGCATAAGGATATTCATGGTCAGGTTAGAGTCGTGCACATATTGGTTCCAGTCGAGAAAGGTGAAAAATTTATTTTGTCCATGAGCTAAAACTCCGGTGACATGTGTCGTTAGTTGATCAACTTTATTCACAGCCTGCAATAAAACGTGTCAATAAGACAACTACATATATATGTAAGGACCAAAGTAAAAGATATATACAGATATAGATTCGTTTTAAATTTTTTTTTTACTATACTAAAGAAATATAATAAAAAATAATTTACAAGACATACTAAAAAGAGGAAGTCTGTAAAAAACTGACAAAATCAAACGCTGTGTACGGAACAAGTTAATTCAAAACACAATTGCCATATTCCTACATTTTTGTAGCTTGGTACATAAATTTTAATTTAAAAAAATGGAGGTACAATGTCGCGTATGACTGTATGGATCTGTCATTTAATTTACAGTTGTGGCGTGGTCGTAAATTCGCGAATAATTCCTCTCAAACTGCCGTCTAAAAACTTGCAATGAGATAAAAGCTTAGTATGATAAATTAATTGTACATAAAAAAATCGCTCTAAATGGATAGATTGATTTATTGTTGGTTGCTTAACCTCTAGTGTTCTTTAAAAGAAAACGTTTGCATGGTAAAAGATACAAAATAATGTCTGCATAATTCAAAAACAAATCATAATCCCCTCCCCTTTGAAGTTTAATGGTCGTTCTCTAATTTTGGTGCTATTTTCACATTTCCTGACCGGTGTGAGAAAAATAAAATTCTCCTCACTATTGAAAAATCTGTTCTCGGAAAATGATTGGTTGAAAAGTTAATTGTGACGTTTTCTTCTTAATTCAATTGAATGTCTTATTTAAGTCTCACCCCTCAACAAGTACATGTAAATAAATACATTGTAACTTGAACTAACACTAAATAAATTGAGAGCCATTATCAGAGACTATAACATGCTTAGATATAATACACTAAACAATATGAAATAAAATACTATTTACACATGTACATACGGAGAGTGAAATCACTTTATATAACAATATCCATTATTCAGATGACGATAGGTCATAAGTTGGAAATAAGTACCGACTGTATACCATAGCAAAAAAGAAATTAAAAAACAAACAACGGAAAAAACAAACAACTACCAAATAATTTAAAACACTACATGAAAAATACGGAAATGGGGGTTAGCAATACGAGCGCATTAAACAAAATCTTATCGCATGTGCTGGAATATAGAAAAAAAAAGTAACTGTAGGTCTGAATAAATTACCCATTTTTTTTTTTATTATTTAGAGTTGTCGTCTTGCTGTATTCATACAATATTATATAGGCTTATTAAACAGTTGTTACAGTATAGCTAAAACAAATAGCAAAGAAACAATCACCACTGCTTAAGACGTAATCCCACTGAATGTGTGGATCGTAGCTTTTAAGTTATGCAATGTCCAGATAAAATGTTACAGAAGCTGCGCCCCGTGGTGAAAATTGCCGTAAAAGTAATGTATGTATACTAAGTATTCCGATCTATAACGAAAAATCTCACCCGCGATCACATCCTCAAAGCAAGAAAACACTTACATGTAATGCGATTAGCTCTCCAATTATAACATTTAGGAGGATTAATACGTTACTATTAACAGGATTATATTAAAGTCTGTTTTGTGAAAATTCGTAACTTGATAAACTTGTCTAAGTGGTTTTTTTATTAGATGTCCGCTCCTGACCCCATACTTTTGAAATTTATCATTTGATATCAGTCCTGTGACTGAAAACAAGCTCAGCGTATTTTAAAATATACAGTGCTAGGAAATTTCACCGTCACAGGCCGTAGGAAATTGTATATGGAAATAGGAAGGTACAAACATGTGCAGTTCCCATGAAATTTTTTTTGTATATATAAAAAAACAAAGGAAACATTTTAGTCTTGCTACCCACGTGTAACTAGCAAATCGATGTTTATCCTCAAGAATACCAGATTAACCTTTATTTGATTTATTAGGTTAATAAGGTCCACTAATTTTCCCTTATCTAAATATTAAAGCATACCCAAAGAAAAGTGATATATACTGTATGATCTGTCTGCATTGAATATGTTAAATTCATTAAAAAGGAGTGAAAGATATAATCACAACAATAAATCATAATAAAAGAAGATGCGGTATAATTACAAAAAAGGCATTTCTCCGCAAGAGACCAAATTACACAGACATTAACCACTATATGTCACCATACGGCCTTCAACAAAACAAATGTTAATCAATTCAAACGAGAACACTAACGGCGTAACTTATGTACAAAATAAGGATCGAACAAAATAATATGTAAAACAGCAACAAACGACAACGTTACCACTGAATTACAGGTTCACGAATAGGGACAGGCAATTTTAGAATGTGACCGAACCAAGTATATATAAGCGAACGCCTTACACCCCTCTTTTTTCTGTAGAGTATACATTCGGTTTAAAAAAAAAACGCCAATAACTACCCAAATGTATCTTGAAGTCTTTGATCATGAATATTTAAAACATTTTAATTATAATAATATATGTGAACCTCTATATTTTTGAATTAATCATTTTTTTTAAATTTTTTTTTAAAGATATGAATATTTCAAATTGACTTACCTCTGAAACTGGGTTGCAGTTCTCTCTTATATTCGTCTTGACACCATTCAAAGTTTGAACAGATAACAACACGCTTAAACACAGAGCCGATAAAAAAATACAGCAGTCCATTATGTTCTAATTGGAAAGTAAGAAACACATGGTTTAAAAATATACATGTAAAAAATGCGCACGTGTCTAGCAGGCGTGGCTTCGCAATGCGATTAAATATAACCAGTGGTGTGACATTGTAGCAGTCCACTATTTTTTTTTCTAAATCGAGATCAAACGGTCATATTACGCAATAATGTCGGGTTCAGAGAGATGGAAAATCATGATTGAAAACGGAAGACTTTGTGTAGAGGAAAATGGTAGATATTTTGAGGACATCGACAATGTTGGAACAACAAGAGAATTTGGAATTATCAAGGTGACTATATAAACATTTTAGTAATTTACAATTTTATTTGGTCAATTGTGGATAAGAAAAGCCATCGGAAAAAAAACTACAAGCTCAACAAACTTGTATTGAAAGCAAATAAAAATATTCAAATCAAAATAATACATAAAAGTAAAGAGATACTTTTAAGTATAGAGTAGATAACTTTCTATTAAAAGTTGCATTTAACTTATATTAAGGACGTCACTAACACAATTAGTGTACTACATGTATACTATTGTTTCTTAACACATTGTTTTGGAGTTGTAAACATAGGAAACTCTAAAAATATAAACTGAAATAGTAAAACTGTTTTCTTCTTCTGTATTGAACATTGTTGAATTACATCTTCAAATGTTAGGGCAAGTACATTTAGATTTTGAATTCCTTGACATCATGTCAGTGTTATAAACAAAATCATTGATTGATCTTGTACATCTCTCTACATAAATATCTCAACTCTCGTTTTCAGAATGAAGTTTACTTTTATTAATGTTAATCCATCAATACGCTGCATATTCTTTATTACATTTACTCTTGTGAAGTAACAACTGTTCATTTTATTGTGGAACGGTCATACAATTCACATTTGTTTTTATTTTAGACTTAACACATTATCAATCAATACATGTATATTAGTTTTCGTCAATACAGAAATACGACTGTTGGCTTCATGTTCAATGTTTGTCAACGTTCACAAAAACATGATGTTTTCTTATAATTTAAGGTTACATATGAATCTGGAAAAGCAAAAATGTATAGTTTGAAAAACTTATGCGAAGGTCTTGGTTTTGGGCCAGCTGTCAAGACTCGTTCAGGTTTTATGAAAATATGGAACTCCTTGAAAGGTGAGAAATGTATTTGAAATGTGTGTGTTGTTCTTGTATCATGAGTACATAGTATATGTATGAGTATTTGCTTCTCTTGCATTCGTCACAACTCGGCCGATTCCGTACCTCCATCTAAAGATAGAAGGAGAGTAGCGGTGACTCCGAGGATTGCCAACTGCTACTCTTGATTTTGACATTTTGTCCGATATTCGGAATCCTCTAGTTTTATTCATGTAGTACCAATAAAAAAAACACTACCAACCCTTACTTTTTTATTCATATTTTTATTAAATATAGTTAAACTAGTCATTCATGAAAATCTTATACAATTCTTGTTATTTTTTCATAGTGTTTGAAAGAAAAAAGGTACCAATTTTAAATGTGTATGCATTCCAAGAGAGAATCATTTCCCGCAAAATTTTCAATTGATTATATCTTAAAAACAAAGTCGCGGACCTATTATTTTTTCCTGCTTTTTAGCCTAGGTTCAGTTATTAGTATACTATCAATTTATACCAGTTGATCAAAAAGCTAGTTATTGTCAAAAAGAGAAGCGAATATCCTTAATCAAACTAAGGCCCTAGTTGCTGTCGTATATATTTTAAACATTGAATTTTTGGCGATGTCAAGAGGCTGATATTGTTTTTAAAAAAATGACTACCATGAACAAACATTGATAATACCGTATTTCCATGACTAGTAATCCTCGCTCCAAACTCCGCTGGACCTCCTACGACACCCGCTGGTACTTGTAGTTAAATATTTGATTGTATTCAACAAATTTATTTATGAACTGCATGTACGTGACGCTTGTATACCAAATGGTCAATATTAATCATCCGTGTTATTTGCTCTATGGGATGTTTGTAAAATTTCAACGGAGGCAATGTCTTGGCATGATAATATCAATGAGCTTTTATTCGTATATTTGTCAAGTCTTTGTATGTGTTTTATTTCGTGATAGGAGGGGGGAAAGAAAAAAAGGTAAAAGGGGGTGGGTTATTGGCTGTCTTTGCCTACAACAATGTACTAGTGGGGTGCGTGTGAGTGCTTTTCTGTGTTTATTTGTCCAATTGGACTTGTCGTTTTTTTTACTGAAGAATATAACTGTAGCAAACAAGTTTTAACTATATAATTTTTTACAGCAAACGTAGACAATTATCAGCTACAGACATCTTCAACAGATAACATTGATCAGCCGGAGAACCAAGTTAATATGAATATTTCAGGTAGATGTGATTCTTTTAATACATATTTGATATTTACACACGCTTTCGTGAAATCAAGTTACTAAAGTAATCCATAAATATGATAAAATTCGGATTGAAAAACTCTTACCATAACCAATATTATTGCATAGCAATATAATATTTCCCACAGAAAGTAACCAAAAGTTATCGTGCAATAAATTCTAATATTGCACTAGTGCAATAAATCATCAAAATTTATGACGTCATCAACAACAAAATCTGAATTATAAAAGGAAGTTTACCCACTCACCTTACCCAGTTGCTAGTATTAGTGGTTTTGAAGATCATCCAAACAAAAATTCAAACCTCAGTGAATATTCTAACATAAGACGTAGCTTTCCAAAACAGAATTTGAAAAATGGGAAAATAGGGGGGCCAAAAACAGGCCTTATCGTACCAGAATTGCCAGTTTTCCTGCCACACCGACTTCTTGCAACAGAGATTGGTTTTGTTTCTGTTATAATTAAGAGGTCTTTTTACTATTCACTGAATCATAATATGGGTCATGTGGTCAATTTTATTCGTTGAACTTACATGAAGTTCTAAAGCATAAAACATGACGCGGACGTTATGATTTTGTTCGAGTATCCGGACAAAAATGATACAAGAAATTGGTATCTGTTGAAGATTTTTTTTTTTACAAAACATACATTAAAATTAACATTATAACAATTGTGTTTGCAAAGTTCCATTCTATTGTTGTGACAAATACGAAACATCTAATTCAAGATAATGCCTTTTTTCTGTGAATAGATGTACCAGGAGGGGAGGATTTAACCAGCACCGACAACAACGTAAACACATTGCATAATGTGCAAAGAAAATCCTCGACGCCAATATCACCAGTCCAAAAGAAATTATTGTCACCAATGGACAGTTCTGAAGGTATTTTTTGATTCCTCCTTCTTGCAAACAATTGATCTGCTGCGTCGTAATACAAGTCATGTGAATTCGGCAAACAAAAATCAATAGATATGTATGCAAGTAATATAAAATCTATAATTGCACTTAATATATATGCTTTTACAATAAAACTGAAAGAGACCAAGAACAAGTTAAAAATGTTAATGAAAATTATTAACTATTTGAATAAAAACCATAATTACGATGCGAAAATTTTATGTATATTTTTCTTTTGCAACAGATGCATCGACAGTTGAAGATATTCTAGAACGTAGCGTGATTTCTTGCATTGAAGCGCACATAAATACAGAAGACGCTTCCGATAGCACACCAGTTACAGTGGAGCAGTCAATTTTGGACGATTATTTAATAGGTATGATATACCATCTTCATTCTCTTAATAGGCGCTACTCATGGTATGAAGTATAGAAACTTTTAATATTAACTTTTATACTGACTATATGTTGAAGGTCGTATGGTGACTTATATTTGTTAATTTGTGTCATTCGGTCTCTTGTGGAGGGTTGTCTAATTGGTTATCATACCACATCTTCTTTTGTATACTTGTCTGTTATTTTGACATCGCCAAACATATTTTATCTCTAGTTGCTGTTTTTGTTTAATGACCATTTAAGAAAAATAATGTGCAAGTCTTAGTTTTGAACAAACTTGGGGATCGAACACACGATTACAAGGATCACTTCCAGAGGCAAGTCCTCCGAGGATGTTATTTTTTTTATTGCATATACGGGTACTGGAAACTATAACCATATCAACTTCAGAAATATTACTTTTACATCAAATGTTCAAACACTTGCTCATTAAATGAACAACATATTTTTTTTTTTTTATATATTTTGAACTCGAAAAATTACAGCGCCCCCTTACGGTCATTGTCCTCCTGGAGTGATCAAAGTGATCGTAATAGAACGACTGGATTATTCGGGTTATTTGAATTGTTGATTTTCCATTCTAAAGTGATAGCATTTGTTTTCTTCTAGGAGACGCATTAAAGGTACATATTCAGAACTTAGTTATACCCGCCGATGATCGCTGTTTTCGAAATCTGGACACGAAACATGCTCACTGTCTAAAACAATTTTATGAAAATCAGCAAATGTGTCATACAATTCTCATTGGCAACATTGTCGGCGATGTTACTACTGATAAAGGTAATTTGTCAAAGTTTCTTCAAGAACCTGGCAAAGTAGTAGTTGAAACTTTAGGTAGTAATCATACAAGACATGCGCTACAATGTTTATTCGCAAGCCAAACGAAGCCTATTAGCATGGTAACATGTCGGTTATACAACAAATTACCAGACGAGTTGGCGCTACAATTAGGGTATGAACACAATGCATCTAATACATTAGGAAAACCGACAAGTTTTGTTGATTTAGTAAAGATGTTTCGAAAAGAAGCAACAAAATTAGTAAGAGATACAGATATTAGCTGCATGCAAAGTAGTGAAGTAAAGCAATGGAAAGATATTATATGTACCATTCTAGGGATGGACAGAAAGGCGGAAGAATTTCATAACAAGTACAAGATTGTTTTAAAAATTGCAAAATCAAAGGATTCCGTATGGAGAAAATTTTTAGAATTCTGTTCCGCTTTCGAAATGAATGAAATTAGAAATACTCCAAGAGGATCCTTAAAGATTACACAGTTGAGAGATTTTTCAATGCTTTCTAGTGATAACCAAATACATATTTTGGAAGAAACTTTACAGACAAAAGACTGGAGAGTATTTAAGAGAGAAGTAGAAAGGTAAATAAATGCAAATCATGTCGTGTGTACTGGGAAAAAAAATTCACTGCACTACATGATTTTCTTAAATGTTGATTTTATATTTGTAACTTGGTTTGTAAAATATGCTTCATAAAAAAGGCATTCAGCATACATTTACGTTATATCGGGAATATTATTAAAAAAAAAAAGAACCGTGGTTTTCGTAATTTAATTCACAGTTTAAGGAATAATTGGAGCATTTCATCAACCTTGAGGAAACTCATTTGTAATATTATGATATTAAAAATGAGTTATGAAAAAAGGAATGTACATACCAATTTTTAAAAATTTATCACCTATAAAATTGTTCACGAAAACAAAACACAAAAAAAACCCTAATAAACACCAAGACAAGAATAAAAAAAATGTACAGGCAATGTTAATGAGAGACAGCAACCAAACGACACAAATAAACTAAAATTATCTAGAGACAACACATAGCCTTACAAATATAGGCGGTCTCCATGCACTTTATCAAGCTCTTAATTTTCCATTATATACATCTTGTGAATAAGTTATACAAAGACTACCAAAGATCTTTCGTTTAATCTAAATCCCCCCAAAAAATGTATTTATGAAATGTCAATCGCAAAGTCATCTTGTCAACCTTCTTGATAGGTCGGGTATTTGGTGGTTGATGTAGACTGCAGCCTTGTAATTTTGTAGACTTATGTTTTTTTTTTTGTTTTTAATGTATAATTGGGCTAAAGTGCAATTTCAAAGATCTCATCGATATTTATGATAATAAGCCCACCTTTCATTAAAAAAAAACCCGGTATATTGAAATATTACAGAAAAGAGCTCACACTGTATATACATTGTATATCAGTAATGAAGTTACCGACTTAGATAATATCACTGGATTTATTTTGCAGTGTAAGTTCAGATCGAAAGAAAACGATTGGGAAAACGAAAGCAGATCCGTCAGATGTTGACAGAAAGATCAATGAAAAGTATGTTAGCATTTTAAACGAACATACAGAATAAGTTTCATGCATCCATTTATGACAATATTTTTTTCAGTTTTATCATTTCACGGGATTTCCAAATATCATTGATTTATATGATTGCGTACTTTAATGTTTGAACATCATTTGGTGCATTTCCGAACGTGCATCTAAATTATAAATTCCTACAGGCGGCACAAAACTGCCATTTTGATTTATTTTAGTTTACGATATTATTTCAAAACTGTCCTTTTGTTAATAACTGTTAAGAGATATTTTTTTAAATTTTAAGGTTTTCATTTGTTGATGAAATTTTCAATATTATATACCTGCAGACTCTCAAATTTCTGTTGCAAGCTGGTTTAACTGTAGTAATAAGAGAATAGTTCACTCCTCCTCCATTACAAGCATTTAAAATGTGCCTTTGCTTATTTGAATTAACCCATTAAATTATTGAGCATTTCATTATATTTATCTAGTGAATGTAAAATAAAACAACTGACTGCCGAAAGAGAAAAATTGGCAACTACTTCATCAACATTAAAATCAAAGTTGACAGAAGAACAAAAGAAAACAGAGGACTTCGAGACATTGTTGAATCAAGAAAGGAAAAAATGCAGTGCACTTGAAATTAAATTACAGCAACTGAGGAGATCAGAGAATGAACTCAAAGTTGTCTTGGATAAGCAGATTGATAAAAATGAAAAATCTAGTAATCTGCTACAAGTTGAAAAAACAAAATACCAAACCCTGGAAGAAATGTACAATAAATTGGTAAGTTGAGTACTCTGTTTTTTAGGGCTGTAATAGCCCTTTTGACAAAACGCTTATTTTGTTGATGATATATGGAATAATATTCTGCAACAGACTTACGATAGTTATCAGATCACATTAATGATGCATAAAGAGTTGTTCAATTGACCATGCAGTCTGATGATCTTGATCTTGCATTACATAATTAATCAAACATATTTACCAGCTTAGAATAACATGAATAAATACCAGAGACAACAAAGAAAAATGATTTATACAATAAACATCTTACATGTTATGTACTTGTATTTAAACATAATAAGAAAATATTCCTTATTCAAATGTTCTCAATACGCAAACTCTGAAAACAATGATGTTTTTACAGGAAGAAGCAAAAGCTTGTTTAGAAAAGAAAGTTCAGGAATTTGAAGAATCTAGTAGATGTCAACATATTGAAAAACACAAAAGCCAAGTAGACAACTCTATTGTAAGTTTTATAACCTACGTATATATTTACCTTACAATTAAAAAAAAATGTCCTTTAATTTTTGTTAATTGTTTGTTCAACAAATGATATTCACTTTGTTGGTCTGAGTGAACGTAATTAACTTAAAATCGGGAAAATGTGTTGAGTTTCGTACGTAATTCTTCTTTCGATGCAAGTTACAAAATAATGTTGACCCCTGCGTTCATAATTTCTCATTTTTTTTAATTTGGTCTGATTCTGTTATTCATATGCATTTGCTTTGCAAATGAATGATTTTCATTGGATAATTTTACAGTTTTTCCTTTTTATTATATTTTATTATAAATTTTAGTTCCAACGTGTGTATCGTCACGTTTGTTTCATCAACTATTATCTATATCAGTCTATATCAAGTGTACGTTAAGTTTTTATGCACAACCTACGATAGTAGAAGGGCATTACATGTATGTTTTCTGGTCTGTGCGTCCTTCCGTCTGTTCGTTCGTTCGTTCGTCCGTCTGTCCGTCCGTCCGTTCGTCCCACTTCAGGTTAAAGTTTTTGGTCAAGGTAGTTTTTGATGAAGCTGAAGTCCAATCAACTTTAAACTTAGTACACATGTTCCTTGTGATATGATCTTTCTTATTTTTAAACCAAATTAGACTTTTGACCCCATTTCCATGGTCCACTGAACATACAAATTAAAAGTGTGAGTTTCAGGTTAAAGTTTTTGGTCAAGGTAGTTTTTGATGAAGTTAAAGTCCAATCAACTTGAAACTTTTAAGACCAAACTAGATCTTTTACCCAATTTCACGGTCCATTCAACATGGAAAATGGTAATGCGAGTGGGCATCCGTGTACTTTGGATACATTCTTGTTCAATATAGATTTGTATATTAAGTTTGTTTGCTGTTAATGACTACATATTACTGTAACTGTCTGTGACGTGCCATTGTCTTTAGAAAACTTTTCATAATATCTCTTAAAAAGATATACACAACATATTTGTATATATTTACAGGTATCTGGTAGAGATTTGAATCCAAAACAAAAACTAAAAAATGACTGCAGTCACAGTGACAACTTAAACAAGAAGAAAAGAAGGATGAGTTCAAAGGTAAATAAAAGAATAAAAAATGTGTACAAACAACTATAACAAAATCTCCGATTACAGAATAATTCTGGACAGTATTGGCGTAAATAGACAGTGGGCAAATTTGAACATTCTGGACATTTCTGCCTCTCTAATATTTGTTTCTATCCAGAGCAATTTTGAAAAAAAAATCTCAAAACTTGTGCTTTACTCCAAGTCTATTTTAGCCATGCGGGCCATATTAGTTGGCAGGTGGGATCATAAGAAAATTTAAAAACAAAATACTCCAATGATGCGTATTGCCGAATTTAGATAAATCTGGCAATGTAATTTCATAGAAGATTTGCTAAAAGGTTTACAGATAACGACAATACATGTTGTACGATATTTTTAACCTACTTTTAGGACGAGTTTAACTGCTGGACAGGTGGAGACTAGTCGGCCATGTCTTTAAACCTTGTCAATCTTTCGGGTCTAGACACAAAGAAATACACGGTGTGGTATAAACTCTATCATATGTTTTGTGCAGTTGTAAGATGCTTATTTTTCATTTATGTTGTAGGAGTTTGAAGTTGGTACGTCTGTTGAAGCATTTTGGTATCCAGACAAGTGTTGGTATACTGCAAAAATACTAATGAAGACAGGAAAAGGTAAGTACTGTTTTATGAAAACAAAATTTGGGGGGCAAATGTTATCAGATATAATATCAGACTGCACAAAGATAATTCTGTCGTATAAAGAAATAAAAGTGGAAATGTTTTGTACTCAATCAACACATGTACATATAAGTTGAAAAATAATCATATTAGTAAAAGTTTTCAATTCATGGTAGCTATCCTGATGAAACAATTCAACAAAAAAGACTTGACGTTTATTTTTACAGAGGAGCACTTGTACTAAACTATCGTTTCGGTATATATTTATTTAATAAACTTTTTTAGTTTATGAACTTTGTTTTAAATCCATTTGCAAAGAGAACGTCAAATATAAGTTTACGGTAATACAGATTTTTTTCAAAAGTACTACTTTTAGTACTTTTAGGCGTTGCATCGTCAGGTCAAGCATATTTGACTTCACAAATCTAATACTTAATTTAACAAGGACCAGAGCAGAAGATATTGGCATGTAGTCATGTATTCTAAAACCAGGATTTATGACACTTAATCTATCTGAAAAAGTACCGATAAAAGCATTACATGCTATATAATATATAATCACACATACTCCTGTATTTATCAGTAATTTATATGGCCAGGGGTACTATTTTGAACCGACAAAAATACATCTTATTAATCGAAGTCAGTTACTCTTTACTAGTATCATTATAGTTTCAACATTCAAGTAAATTAGTCCACAATTTATTATTGATTAAGACTCAGATCTTTAAAAAAAAAATGATTTTTTTACAGGCTATGAAGTAAAGTATGATGTTGATAAATTTGTCAAAGATCTCCCTTTAAAGTATGTGAGAGCGGGAAAAAATTCTACAGAATAGATCGATTAGCTGAAACAAAGAAGAATGACCATCATTGGAGGAAAACTATGATGCACTTGCTAGCCAAAGTGGAGAAATATTTGACGAACATGTGTTTTTTTGAATTATTATTGTTGTCCCTATAGAAATAATATAGATATTGTAAATAATGCGTAGTTGTTAATTATTGTCATAGAAAGTATCATATAGCTTTACTCTGCGTAAGGAATTTACAGCAGTCATTGTGACAAAGATGGGGATTTCTTTATCATTTACACCAGAAATTTGCGAAAAACAAAAGGAAAGCAATGGAAAATACCAATAATAATCAGCCACGTTTTGATTCATTATGCTTATTAATTGCATTTGAAGTTGGATGGTGATGTTTAATTGATAAATGATATGAAAATATCATTGACTTTAAGTGTTCTACCATCTTAGATGAAGCGAATTAGTATCTACAACGCACATTTCAATATTAAAGACAGATACATACGACCGGTTCACAAAATCGTTAGAAAAATAAATCTAATTTCAAATAAAGAGTTCCAAAGTAATATGCAATTTCAAAGTAATCAATAGATCTGAAAAAAGAAACTTTTATATGAAATTCATCTTTAAATAAATACTTCGACAGGTATGGTACACGTTTTTGTTTACCAGAAATATGCATCATTTCAGGGCCTTTTATTGTTGAAGATTCGGTATGGATTTTGCTCTTTTTTGAAGGCCATACGTCACAGTAAACCTATAGCTTTTTTATGTCATTTGGTCCCTTGCGGAGAGTTTTCTCATTTACAATCATACCACATCTTCTTATTGAATATTTGAAAACGAAAATGTTACCGGTTGATTATGATATACATGTACGTACCTTTCTAATCTATGAATAAGTGTGATTAGAGTAACGTTTTCACGTTGTTCTTGGTCTAAGAACCAAAAAGCAATTTACGCATTATATTTTACATTCAATTTTGTTCTTGGTCTAAGAACCAAAATGCGATATACGCATTATATTTTACATTCAATTTTGTTCTTGGTCTAAGAACCAAAATGCGATATACGCATTATATTTTACATTCAATTTTGTTCTTGGTCTAAGAACCAGAAAAAATAAGATTGATACTAATTTATTTGATATCATTCGTTTAGTTGGTCTATAGACCAAAATCTGGTGGACAACAGCTCTATCATCTGCGTGAATGTAACATTTTTGTTTGTTTAAATTAGTTAAATATAAACAACTTAGCGCTGACGCCTGATGTCCAAAGTGTTTCTGTTTTTGGTCTCGAGACCAGACTTTTTCAAGCATAAACAGTTTTATGCAAGTAAATACAAATAACAGTTTGTTGTGTTGTTTTCAAATGATGGGTTCATGCAGGGATTCAGCCATACCAGTTTTATATTCAATGTGAGAACTTACCCGTTTTTTTATATTCTGGTCCAATGACCAAAATATGTATACACCGATCTAAAAATGATTCCAATTCTGTTAGACAAAACTGTTATAATTTATCAAAAAACAATTTGGGGAAATTTCAATGTCACTGCTAGTGATATATCAATGGTATGGGTGTTAGAATTTTCAAAATTATTCAAACTTTTCAATGAAGTCAGTTAAATATGTCGATCTGCATTGGTATTTTAACTAGTACATGAATGTATAATGGTTGACATGTTTCAAAGAGGAAAAGAATGCATTTTCCCTTTTAGAAATGGATTCAGTTATATATAAAATATTCTATCGCTATTATATTAACTTTTCCTTTGATCTTGCTCACTGATAATTTCCTTTCTCAGCGAAGAAACTAAAAGAGCGCGTGCCTGTTGTCAATGAAATAAAACAACGTCGTCACAGGTAAAATTCCGATAACCAGATTACCCTTCGCCTTCTTAACTCGGATGTTTTTCTCAATTTCTTCTTACCGCCCCAAGAGAGAAATTTAACCAATCTCGTTGAGATAACCAACTATAATTTATAACTTTTTCTTACCATATGGCAAATCAAAGGTATTTTATTCAAATGATTTGCACCACGTGACTTTGTCCCTTTTGATCAAATTACTTCCCTTAGCTTAAGATTGAAAATATGGATGTAATAGCAGTAATTCCGAATATATTTATGGACCCATTTCCCATGTTATAACAGGAGATCTTAACATCGTTCAAGACCGAGAGTTAAAATCATTCCTCAGTAAAGGACCTAAATATCGTCCCCCGTCAATTATTAATTGGAATGAGTGTCGTAATATCATCCACGACTCACTCCATACTTACTGTATGAAATGGATAAAACGGGAAAAAGCTGACAAAAATTTTTTAATTCAGTAATGAAGATAGTTGATATACGTATTCAACATTTTAAAGAACATTTTACTATAAACAATAACCACAATAAACCTATTTCTCGTATCAAACATAAACTAAAAGAACTAGCCAAGGAATTTGTTTTTGTCCCGGCAGATAAAGCTGCTAATAATATTATTATTGTTTGACGTAAATTTTACATTGAGGTTCTGAAAAAGGAAATCATCAATTCACCAACATTCCAACTGACTCCATTTTCAGAAAACGAAATCGGTAACAAATATAAACTTTTAGCCACCGCTTTACAAGCAGAGCCAAATACAATGAAAGTCCCAACTATGTATTGGCTTCCGAAACTACACAAAACCCCTTACAAATATAGATTTATTTCGTCTTCAAGCCATTGTTCAACTACTAAATTGTCTATTCTTCTTACCAGCACACTTGGCACAATTAAAAACCTGATAATAAATTGTTCAAATAAGGCCTTCGAAAATAGTGGAATGAATTACTTTTGGAGTGTCAAGAACTCGTTGGAAGTACTTGATAAATTGCATGCTCATATTGGTGATTTTGAATCTGTTCAAAGTTTTGATTGTTCTACCCTGTATACCACATTGCCTCACATTTTCATTAAGAAAAAATTCATACACCTAATTAAATGGGCATTCAAAAAATCAGAATGTGAATATATATGTTCAAACTCTTTTAGGTCATTTTTTAGTAGCAATAAACAAAAAAACTATGTTTATTGGACATGCTTTGATACTATATATGCCCTTGAATTTTTACTAGATAGCATTGTTGTTCGCTTTGGGGATTCCGTATATCGTCAGATTATCGGAATTCCAATGGGGACTAACTGTGCACCACTTATTGCGGACCTGTTTTTGTATTGTTATGAGTTACAATTTATGACAAAAATAAGCAAAGACCCATCGAAACAACATCTGATAAACAAATTTAATAATACTTTTAGATATTTGGATGATATTTTGGCTCTCAATAATGACGACTTCAGTTTGTATATTAATGAAATTTATCCTGTTGAACTTACTTTAAATAAAGCTAATACTAACAATGACCACTGCCCTTTTCTCGATCTTGATATCTATATCACTAATGGAAAGCTGAATACTAAAATTTATGATAAAAGGGATGATTTTTCATTTCCTATCGTTAATTATCCGTTTTTAGATGGTGACGTTCCCTTGTCACCATCTTACGGCGTTTATATATCTCAACTTGTACGATTCGCTCGTGTATGTAACAATGTTTTAGATTTTAATGAGAGAAATTTATGTATTACTGAAAAATTATTACACCAGGGTTTTCGATATCACAAACTAGTCAAAACATTAACTAAATTCTATCATCGGTATAAAGACATCATTCGTAAATATAGCTCAACATGCAGACTTCTAATACGTTCAGGTATTTCAGATCCAATTTTTTATGGTAATATTCTTTATAAAGCACAAAGGTATCAGTATTCACCTCAGAAACTTACAAAACCTTTGAATAGACTTATTAAGAAGGGATATAATTACGATACTGTTGTCAAGTCATTAAAGATTGCATATTTTGGCGTTAATATTGAGTCACTGATAAGGTCTTTGCATCGGAACTAAACACATTTATTCTAAAAACAGTTGTTGGCATGACACGGGTTATGTTCTTCTCATATATTTTATGATGGTATGATACTAAACCCCTAACGGGAAGGATTGTGCCTGATGTTCATATGATGAAATCATAATCTTTCAGTCAGTTTAAGTCTGGAGCTGGCATGTCAGTTAACTGCTAGTAGTCTGTTGTTATTTATGTATTATTGTCATTTTGTTTATTTTCTTTGGTTACATCTTCTGACATCAGACTCGGATTTCTCTTGAACTGAATTTTAATGTGCGTATTGTTATGCGTTTACTTTACTACATTGGTTAGAGGTATAGGGGGAGGGTTGAGATCTCACAAACATGTTTAACCCCGCCGCATTTTTGCGCCTGTCCCAAGTCAGGAGCCTCTGGCCTTTGTTAGTCTTGTATTATTTTAATTTTAGTTTCTTGTGTACAATTTGGAAATTAGTATGGCGTTCATTATCACTGGACTAGTATATATTTGTTTAGGGGCCAGCTGAAGGACACCTCCGGGTGCGGGAATTTCTCGCTACATTGAAGACCTGTTGGTGACCCTCTGCTGTTGTTTTTTATTTGGTCGGGTTGTTGTCTCTTTGACACATTCCCCATTTCCATTCTCAATTTTATTTATTTTAGATATGTGGATAATCCAGTCCTTTTTCGTCATGTATCTAAAACTAATGTATCTTTAAAAACTTCCTTTGGCGGATATTTGCAAAACAAATGTAATTCTAAGGGAAAATGCTTAAAATTTGACTTTTTACGAAATAGGAAGATTGAAATCATCATGTTTTTAAAAGAATTTGGCCAAAAACTTAAGAAAGCAGGTAAGTTAAAATTTATTTAACTTTAAAATTCAACTTACAAGGTGTTTCCCTATATGCAAACAAATCATGAACAATATCCTCTTGCATATGTATAATTGTTTTTAATCTTTCTATTTTGCGATTTTCCGTCATTTTTAAAATATGATCGTACATGTATATAGCAATTATACTATGGTTATGCTTCCGATTTAAAACGAAAAAGGCCGACAGAGTAGATAAAGTCCATTTGTACACGGGCAGACGCCTAAATACATGTACAAATCACCTATATTATATGCGAACAAATTGTTCATTCGACATAGGAATTGGCATATTGACATTTTTATTTAAGGGGCTAATATAATCCTATTGTATTGGCTGCCGTCATGATAAGGCAAAATGGCCGCTATTAGCAAACTAGCAAATTATCCCAAATTTTGCCATGATGAAAAGGAAACAATTTTTAATATCATATTAAGTGTAAAGAAACTTATATTTATTATAGTATCATTATGTACAAAATAGTGTAAGTTGCTGTGATGCTTATTATGAAAGATGATATTAAAAATCTCTACAGGCCTTTTTGTTAATCATGATATATTTTTTATTGATGAAGTTTCAATAACAAACAGTTTTTCAAGTTTAGAATAAGTGCCTGTTGTCGTCTGCAAACTGCTTTAAAGTGATTCATAATCATTGATATTAATTCTTTTTATGTCAGGATCACCTTTTAATTTCAAAAACTGAAATTCAACACCGATTACAAATTTATATTCAAAATTACGAAGACAAGTGTCCAATGTTTTTAACACAATTTGATGCGTATCAGTATCGAATATAGTAATTCAACACAGATCAAAATAGAAGTTGCGTTAAATGTCTCCGTATCTGCAATCTCTTTCCTCATATCAAAACTTAGAAAAGTCATCAGAAATTATAACACAACTTAATGAACCTCAGTTTCAAAGATAGTCGTTCAACGTATTTACATAAATAATTTTCAAATTGCAGAAGAAAATAACAATTGTAGTAAATCAAGAACCTTTTCAAAATCAACAAACAATTGTCGCTTTATGCGGCCGTTTCACTTTTTCTCATTTAAATGTTTTCTCCTATCCCTTTTGCAAACGCGAAAACGAGATATTGAGAAGGCGAAAAAAAATTGAGAAATTGAGAAATCGGGAAATAAGGAAATCGAAAAAGCAAAGACAAATTCCCCGAATTCTCTTTTTTTCAGTATCTCCATTTCGCTCAGTTGATTTTTCGATTTCCCTGTTTCCCGATATCCGGATTTCTCGATTACGCGTGAAAGTGAAAGTGAAAGTAAAAGGAGAAAACGCGAAACGGCAAAATTGCCGCATTCGGCCACCATAACTTACACCTGTTTTGTACAGTTATAACAAAGGCAAATTCGTAAAGTCCTTTCATGTAAAATTCATCTCAAACGAGGATTACTTATTCTATGCACTGTAAATTATCTTGACCATTACATGTCAACTTTCAATAGCTGTAAATCGAAGTCTTAAATTACAAGATCAGCTAAAATATAGGCGAATGTCTTTTTTTGAATGATTCTTTAATCGTAAATTCATTGTGCTAATAATGTTCCTTCATCCAAGCATATCTTGGATGTGCGTGAGGTAGGTCATTCTTAGAATATGAGCCTGAGGCTCAAAATTAATAAAATAGCTTTACTTGTTTGTGAGGGGTGAAGCATACATGTAATATCTCTGTTTAAAGAAACAAACTATAACCACCAGACCATAGATGGCCAATGAGTTTGACCCTAGTTTATTAGCACCTGTTACATAATAACTTGTCATAATTTACAGTAAGTTTGTGTCGACCATAAAAAAACATAGGAAAAGGGTGGGTCTGGCTAATTATCCTTAGGGTGGGAAGTAATTACGTTAGAGCCTCATGCTCATATTCTAAGAATGACCTTCATCCTGCACATCCAAGATATGCTTGGATGAAGGAACATTCTTATTCATATTTCGACTTCGGTCTCAAGTAATGAATTAGCTGGTTAAAGTTAAGACACAAACTATTTTTTTTTACACAAATGGTACATTGAACAAAGCATAAAAAAATCACTAGGTCATCCAGGAATTACAGTACCGAAAATATTTACTTCCCTGTTAATCACTTAAATTTTTTTTCACATGTCCAGTAAAATACATTTGTAGCTGTAGCCAAAAAGTCTTTAATAGAACATCATGAGGCTTAAAAGTCGCTTATGGAGAGGCCCCTCTAAAAAAGTGAGACTTAAAATTGTAATATCAATGCCTGCTTAAAGTTGAAACTATACCAAAAATTGCATAAGAAATAAAACAGACAAGATGTATGCCTCACATCTTTGTATGCAAAACATAATTAATCATGGTCTTAATAACACAAAATTCTGGTTTATAAAAAGGCTTGAACAACACATTAGGTGGGCAAACACCAGGTCTTGTATTTTGCAAAAGTTTCTTTATATGAAAAACTATAGTGCCATGTCCTTGACTAAAATACATTAAAAAGACATATAATGTTAATCTACAGCTGATCAAGATTGAGCTCTGGCAGCTGTAGTCAATGTAACTAAAGACACAAGTTTTAAAGTCAAAGTCTTCAATGTAAATTCCTCTATTAACAACTAAAACTATTTAGCACTTAATTCACCTTCCAAGTGAAAGAGTATCTAGCACTTCACTGGCAGATTCAGGTTTAAGTAACCTTTCAACATATGGTCAATAAAAACATATTAAGTAAAATCTACTCCAAAGAAGGATAAAGTCTGTTTCACCATAGATAGGGTAGTATTTAACACTCAATATAAAAAGAACACAGTTTCTTAATTGAATACTTTTCAGATGGTAAAAACGGAATAGGGTTTCTACTTTTAATTGCCACTATGTTCAATCTGTAAAACTTCTAGATATATGATAAGCATACAAATTTTCTTTCCAGGAATATAATGAGCTGTGTAAAAATGTATCATTTTGAACACCAAGCCCAAATATTTGCAGCAAGCCTGTCAAGTGACAATGAGGTCATGCCTCCCATTTCATTAATATAAGCTACTGCAGTTGTATTGTCATATAGAATACCAATATGGCAAGACTCTTTGTGTCTAAAATATGAAAAATATAGCCAACAATTCTGTATTTAATAAGAAATGATAGTTCCGATAGGCTCCATCTACTCCCAGGAAATTGTCCTTCAAATTTAGATCCCTAACATTCTAATAAGGCATCTTATTCAATCTAAATATTCTAAAAAATATTTGGATAGGTGTTATCGGATTTTCATTTTCTGATTTAACAATAAATGTTAACCCACCAAAACATATCAGTTTTTGACTCTTGTGTGATAATTATTTCAGAGTTAAAATCCCGCTATTAACTATACTTCAACTTTATTTCTCTCCATGTTTCTATAATGGAACTGTCCCACAGATACTGCATTAAAAGCATGTATCACAAGACCAACAAATTAATGCATGTACCACAATAAACGATGCAAAACATCTTACAATTACACATTTCTGTTTAAAAACTTTTCCAATGGAGATAATTTTGACTCATCTTTTAGACAAATCTTGAATAACTCAGTATCAATAATAAGACCAACAAAAACAATGTGTTTTGAAGGAATGAGGATAAACTTCTTATAATTTATTCTGAAACCAAATTTATCAAGCTTCTGCACCAAGTTTTCTGTAATCACAGTAACAACTATCTTAATTCTGATCCATAATAAAAAAAAAAATCATCAATGTTATATAAACATCAATTTTTTTCGAAAAAATTCAGACTCGTTTAAAAACCTAAGAAAAAATTCTTGGTGCAAAAGCCAATCTAAAATAAAGAACCTTTTCCACATGAACGGCAAATATTTCTTGAAATTATCATGATTATTATTTATGCTAAAGCTTAAAATGCATCTGCGATATCACTTGATGTAAGATAATCATCCCTTTGAATTACATCTAAACAAATGATACATGGTCCAGGCCTGCTTAAAATTTTGTTTAAATTTTTCGAATTGATAAACAAGCCTTAAAGACCAATCTTTCTTAGGAACTAAGAAACTTTTGGAAATAAACTAATGATACAATGATTCAACCTCTTTAATAGCTCCATTAGCTATCAATGTTATGACTTTTTATGAAATATTTCAACCTTATGTAAAGGGAAATGTATTTTCTTTTAAAAAGATGAACCTTGTGGCATAACATCAAATTCAATTTTATAACTATTCATCATTGTATCTTATATCCATAGATCATATGGAATGTTTTCCAACTCAAAATAATTAAGTTCTCTCAACTGATCTACTAAAAGAAAGATTTTTTTGTTAGAACCCTCTCTTAGAGTTGTGACCCCTTTGAGATCCTCTGTTCCCTATTTGCAAACCTCTCCCTCTGCCTCTCAATGAGGGGAATTGCCATCCACCCTGTCGACCGACTGAGCCTCTGGAGTTTATAGACCGATATTGGTATCTCCCATAACTGTTGAGAGTACTATAATTGTTAGACCTAGACCCCCTTTCAAGGAATTTAGGATTTGTTATAGGAATCACACAGTTCCTTCATTTGTTTCATGTAATCAAAACCAAAAGTGATGAATCCACCGAAACATCAGAATAACAAAGTGGTAAAAATTCATTTAGATAAGGTCGAAGAGTTGAGCGTATCCTTTGTGTTAAACTAGAAAACTTTGATCTATCAAACAAATAGAATCTAACAATTAATTATGTGTATTATTAAGATTTAATGGCGCATTCTTACAACAAAGATTAGCCAACTGAACAATAGGTGTCAACCCCTAAACAAAGTATCACTGTGTTTCCTGCATCTTTGAATCCACATTTTGAGCGTTTAGGCAGTGTCATTCATATCTCCTTATTTACCCTAGATTTTGACGATTCTCAGGTTGAAAGTATTTCTCCATTATCAACTTGATACTATCCTGATATGATTTTACTAATATGGCAGCAATAATAGTCTTACAAAGACCAGTCGAAAACTTATACCCAGTTTCTACTCTGTGTTCAACACGAGTGGAGATACAAATAAACTGGACCATTAATCTCACTAAGAGGAGACCTAAAGGCATCTGAACAACCTAATGTAGGATCAAAGGAAGTATCAGCTGGGGCTGGACTTTCATCATTCCTAGTACAAACTCCAGGAGAAGATACATGTACTGTTTTATCAAAGTAGTCCAAATTAAGATCTTGAACTGAACCTTCATTAAAGTATGCCTATAATGACAAGGTCGAACTATAAGGGGATACAACAGCAGGGTTTTCTAGAACCTCTGCTTTAGTCGAAGGCCGGGAAACTGTCTCACACCTAATGGTTCTTACAATCTCTTTACCACCTGTATTTATAAAACCTAAGTTAATGTATCAATGCCCATTGTAAATATGCTCACTTTATACATCAAAACTACTATCTCCTCTGGAGAAATTCCTAAAAGAGAGATTTTGCAGCTATACCAGAAGGACTGTACTTGAACTTTCTTTTGACAGGTTTATGTGTTTTGTCACTTGCACTGACACTGCCTTTTAATTCTACCAGGTTTATTAAAACTACCATTAGTTTTTCTATCAAATTCATCATCTTTAATTTTATCAGCAACCTCATTAATGACAACATCATTTTCATCATCTTGCAAAACGAATTTTATGCATTTGTATTATCAAATTCAGCTATTGTATTAAAATAATGTTTACATGTACAGGTAAAACAAGTGCAAATTCTGGAGAGTACAAACGACCTTCAGGTAAAAAAAACACCTGTTATTTTCTACCTGTTCAACAAACAGGAGTATTAAAATGAATAAAGTAATAAATAAGCCGTACACCGGAGACAAAAACTTTAATGAATAAACTTGTCATACATCGTAGACAAGAAATTTCTAATTCATTTCCATTAACACTTGTCATACATCGCAGACCAGAAATTGTTTATTCATTCACATCAGCACTTGTCGTACATCGTAGACAATATAAATATAATTTAAGTAACTTTCCAACTTCCGAAATTTAAGATAAACAAAAAATAACTAAAATGAATTAAAGTGAAGTGTTGTGTTCACTTCACACCCTCTAGAAAAATAATGACATGTTATTATTGAACAGGTGCTTATATACTAGGGTCAAGATCACTGGCCATCTAAGGTCTGGTGGCTATATTTTGTTTCTTTAAACAGAGATATTACACGTAAGCCTCACCCTTCACAGAGAAGTAGAGCTAATTCATGACTTGAGACCGAAGGCGAAATATGAATAATAATGCAATTTCACAAACATCAGTTGTATCGAGACTTATTAAACGTGTTGTTTTCAATTTTTTACATCACTGGGTCGATACCTCTGCTGGTGGACTATCAGTCCCCGAGGGTATTATCAGCTCAGTAGTTAGTGCTTCGGTACTGACATGATTTTACAAACTTTACTAAAATTGTCCGTTAATAAATTTTGAAATTATTATGAAACTAAGGTTTCAACTCCCTCAGTCAAAGTTTACTTTGAATGAATTTGGCTATTTATTTTAGTTTTGTTTTACATATAGCTCTTCAACGATTTTCGGTACTTATCTTTTTTCGGATTTCAAATGTTTGGCTTTAAGCGTTCCTGATGAATGTAAATCCAGAAAAGCGCTTCGGACACAAGAAATTATTAAACGCGTTGTTTTAAATTTTTTACTGATAAAGGATTTTCCATCATTATACTGACTTGATACTCAAACGCACCAAACGAATTGATAACAACTGTCATATTCATTACTTGGTACAGACAATTTCTTATGTAGAAAATTGATTAAACCTGGTCTCACTTGTATGACAGTTGCATATATATATATAAAAAAAAATATGTGGTATGATTGCCAATTAGACAGCTCTCCACAAGAGATCTAGACCAAAATGACACAGAAATTGACAACTCTAGGTCACCGTAAAGCCTTTAACAATAAACAAAGCCCATATCGCATAGTCAGTTATAAAAGGCCCCGAAAATACAATGTAAAACAATTCAAACGAGAAAACCAACGGCCCATTGATGTTATTCATTTGTACAAACATCGATGACCAATCGATGTGTGAAATAATCTGACTTACGTAATATGCAAACATGTCAAAATATAAGGATACAGCAATTTAAATTACTATAAAAAAAACAAATATGCATAAAAACAAACCACACTAGCCAGGATGAAAGACAGGAACATACGAATTAACCACAGCACAATAACGAATATATACAGGATGAACAATTACCGAGCCACGTTAAATAGACACTTCAAAAAAATTCTCAACAGGAAATGATTTACAAAAACAAAAATACAATAATATAAAACGTTATAAAGACGAAAATCAACGCTAGTACTTAAAATCTTGGCATCAAGACTGTCGTATATTCTTTGCGAAGTTGATACGTAATATTTATCAATTTTAGAAAAAAAGACGAGACGTGTTTTGACATACTTCTGGTTCATCAACTTGCTGCTCATTGACGTTTTGCAATATCTGATTATCATCTGCAAGCTCTAGATCACCGACGGAGTTGGGATTTGTATATCACATGTGCAGGTGAATGTGGTATTTGGTACTAACACGTCTAAGGTGGAGAAAATTAATATTTTCAAAATATAAATCGTCTCGTGTGTTGTGGAATCTAGTACTGAGATGACCGCATATGTCAAATTCGAGGTATGAGTCAACAATGAGGCATAAGAAGTCGTGTCCTTTCCTTCTTTTATTTCTAGTTCTGGAAAATATTTAATGGATTTTTGTCGACTATATATCTGGATGCAAAATTAAATGATCTGACATCTTTGATTTTGTTGTGTTTGACAAGTGTCTGAAGGAACTCCGACTAATATGAAAATCAGAGGGAGATAGGCAAGGACATGCGCATAATTCGTTACCATATGAATGACAACAATTTGTTGAAAATGTCTACCTCCAAATTCAACAGATATGTTGTCAATAAGAATCTCCAGCATACTGATCACTTTTACCACCGTTGCGCATGTTATCCATTCTCTCTTTTAAAATGTTTAACAAACTATACCGTGTGATAAATTAAAAGCGCATGGTACCATTTTCATGTTAAAAAGCATGTGGATGATTACCGTGATACGATTTTTCAATTTCATATACGGAATGGTGGTATGCAGGGTTGAAAAATCAAAGCTTACGTAGAAATAATTTCGGAGAAAGATATCAAAACTTTTCCTGAAGCTGTTATGAGTTTTTTTATAATCCACATATGGTTAATACCAATATGCAACACAATATTCAAATTATTTCTGACGACCCCCTTAGATACATGCAGTATCTTTTTTTTATTTGCTTGCGTTGAGCAATGCAGATGAACCGGTAATGTGTCGTTGTTTGTACGAATTTTTGTTTAAGCCTATGGATCCAATACAAACAAGGCAATTTCAACGACCTGCTGCTCAATGTAATATTCATTGAAGGTGTGATTCTCTTAGGGACGACATAAAAATCAATGACTGATAAACAACTGAATGCAAATAGTTTGGGTGGGGGTCAAAATTGCTGATTAATTTACATCGATTTTATATATATATCCCTATTGGTCAATCAATTTTTCCCAAATTAAGTTAAAAGGGGGTAGGGGGTCTGTGAAAAACACTATATGAATTCATTTATTTTTTATCCTACATCGATTTTTTTTATGTCGTCCTCTACAAGGCACTCGCAAAAGTACGATCTACATACATAGACAATATCATTTGAAACTTTGGCAGGAATAGTAGCATACTTATTGTGAAGAAATGTTAGACAGACATTTTACAGTCTCTTTATTTCGAATTTTAAACTTATGAATGTGACTTTTTATGTGTGACCCGATTGTTTTCCTGACAAAGTGTCCAGTTTCATTTCTTCTCGATTTTGCCCGGGCTCTAGCGTAGTCCTGAATGAAATCCATAATCAGTTTGAAGTTATGATTCAAATTGATGTGTTGAGGTTCTTCAAAATTAAGACCATGAGATAACACATTCTGGAGATGTTAATTTTGAGCTATGTTTAGATCCCCAGTAATAACAGGGTCAGAAGGGCTGCGAATATTATGCGAGTGGGAACAGTCAAACTTCATAGGGCTGTTTTTGCATTGTTCTTCATCAACGTCCTGTATTGCTTGATTAGAGTAAAATACTTAAGATGCAAAAGTTTTATGTAAATTTAGAATACAATAGGAACAGACTGATTTTTAAAATAAAGAGGAATCTCGGATATTACCTCCTTGTACTGTAGAACGTGGCTGATGTTGATTCTTTTATTGGAAAACTGAATTGTTAGCAATTTCCCCTTTTCCTCGTGTACAGATTCCGATCTTACTGTTCAAAAAGATGGAAGATTTTAGGGGAAAATGTATTATGAATCCTTTTCCATTTTAGAACATTTTCAGGCACTGAAACCGCATGTAAAAAACATTACCAGACAGTGAAAAAGTAGTTTTAATGTTATGTTTACATAGTAGTATATACACTTAGCATTCAACTTCATTTTTACACTACTTTATCAAAACATTCATACATGTCCAGACGTTTCATTTTGATCGTAATGTGTACTACGTTGTAGACGTCATTGAGTTTCCATTTATGGGTTCAATGTTAATCTGACCTGGCTCCAAGTAAGCATTGTCTGGTGTTAAAATAGAATTGACCGGTTCTAAGTAAGTATTGTCTAATTTCAAGTAAGTATGGTCTTGTTTCAAGTTGGAATGGTTTAGTTCCAAGTAAGTGTTTTCTCGTTTTAAGTTTGTATGGTTTGGGTCCTCAAACACATAATCTGCTGGTATTGTCGAATAATGACTATACTCTACATGGTCTTGTGATGTGTTATATACATGCACCTCTCGTCTGTTATAATCCAACCCTTCATAATCTCTATAGATAATAAAAAATATATAAAGTATTCCATTTTATTCCTGATTATTACTGATCAAGTATCAAGATAAGGTCGCCAATGATAAACAGTTGAAGATTCTGTGTAAGTTCGATTATCAGGTTTGGTAATGGCAGTGTGATAACTCTTCAACTTTGTACTTGTTTTGCTTTATAAATATTTTGATATGAGCGTCACTGATGAGTCTTATGTAGACGAAACGCGCGTCTGGCGTACTCAATTATAATCCTGGTACCTTTGATAATTATTTACACCACTGGGTCGATGCCACTGCTTGTGAAAGTTTCGTCCCCAAGGGTATCACCAGCCCAGTAGGCAACACTTCGGTGTTGACATGAATATCAATAATGTGGTCATTTTCATAAATTTCCCATTTACAACACTTTGATATTTTCGAAAAACTAAGGATTTTCTTATCCCAGGCATAGATAACCTTAGCCGTGATTGGCACAACTTTTTGGAATTTTGGATCATCAATGCTCTTCAACTTTGTACTTGTTTGGCTTTATAAATATTTTGATATGAACGTCACTGATGAGTCTTGTGTAGACGAAACGCGCGTTTGGCGTACTAAATTATAATCCTGGTACCTTTGATTACTATAAACATTGATTTCAATATAATGCCAATTACGTTATCATGATTTTGCTAGACCATAGCAGAGTTGTTGTACTAGACCAAATAGAAACGTGACTGTGCAATCATGGTTGTACTAACATATTTGTAATTACTTGCACATTATCACAACATTATGCCTAAATAATCATTAGCGTTCTACTTTTTATAATAAACAAGTGATTAATCATGGGTGTGTCAGTGATGACGTGACCTATTTGATTCAACCAATATATCAAATTACTTCAAATGTATTGCTGTTTTTTGCATATTGTGTGTCAAATATTCCATACTTATACACTAACACACAAATTATTAGAGGGAGATAACATGATGCTTTGCAAAGACCATCAAGTGTCTGATCACCAATATCTGATTCTTACATACTTTTGATTTTTTAACCCTGTATGTTAACATTGCCTAACTAAAATTTTAAATTGTTTGTATGCACATTGAACGACAAATCTATGAGACGTATAAAATTTTCTGACGTCAGACACACAAATCAATGAATGTGTTTGTAGATAAGTGTTTTTGTGTTCTGTTAAATTGTTCCATTTAAAGTTGTTATACGATGATAACTGATGTACCCATATTCTGACTATTTTTTTCATTGTGTCTGTTTAGTTAACGCATCAATGTAAATATAACGGAATTTGATGAGACTGTCATCAAAGTGAAAGGGTTAGCGCTATAAAACCAGGTCTAATCCACCATTTTCTACATTTGAAAATGCCTGTACCAAGTCAGGAATATGACAGTTCTTGTCCATTCGTTTTTGATGCGTTTTGTTATTTGATTTTGCCATGTGATTATGGACTTTCCGAATTGATTTTCCTCTAAGTTCAGTATTTTTGTGATTTTATTTTTTGATATGGTTTATTATTCTTGAAATTTTATTGTAAGTTCAGCATTAAATATTTTTATTTTGTCTCTGTTATTTATTACTGACCTCGTGTCTGCTTTTATTTTTTTTATTAAACGTGTAGTTTTTTGTGAATGCTCTATTGTTATTTTATATTTTTTTAGATACACCAATTCTAATATAATTATCTGACATACTTGTATTTGTTTAACAAACGTACCTGTCACGATCTCGATGTGTACTGTAATCTGTAACAAATAATAACATGTAAAATTGTTCCAGTACTAAATTAATCACTATCAGTTATTCTTGATATGCTCATAATTATAAATTAACTTTTAACAAAATGTTGAATTTTTGAAGTACCAAATGAATGTTTTCCTAACTCAGAAATAGATGACCTTTGCTTGGCAAAACGTTTAGGATATTTTGTTCCGCAATGCTCTTCAACATCGTACTTGTTTTTTACCTCTTTTACTTTTTTGGATTAAAAAGCCACTGATGAGTCTTTTGTAGACGAAGCGCTCGTCCGGCGCAATTACAACATTTCATTCCTGGTATCTATGATGAGTTTATTTGCTAAATCCTGATAAAAGAGGGGCGAAAGATACGAGAGAAACAGTCAAACTCATAAATCGAAAATAAACTGACAACGCCATGGCTCAAATTAAAAAAAACCAAGACAAATAATAGCACAAAAAATACAACCAAACATAGAAAAAAAAGACTGAGCAACACGAACCCCTCAAGAAACTGGGGGTGATCCCAAGTGCTCCGGAAGGGTGAGAAGATCCTGCTCCGCATGTGGCACCCGTCGTGTTGCTCATGTTATTTCAAACCCAATAAATAGCCTATTTCGGTAGGTCACATCTATGAAAGGGGAAGGGGCTTGTAGTTACGACGTAAGGAACATATACGAGTTTATCTATGAAACGGTTATTCAATAACGGTCAACCAACTCGTGATGGCGTCCGTAAAATTTACGAAGGGATGATTTCAACTTCACCATTTGGAACTTTTGGTTTAATAAATTCCTTGTGAACAGCAACCATCTATCAAGGAAATCCTGATGGAAATACAAGCACAGGAATATGGAATCAATTAGGAGATATATATATCCGTCAGCATCTCTTTTGTCGTAAAGTTTTGTTTTCTGTTGTATCCTCTATCTCTAATTCGATGGGAGAGATGCGCTAAGCATAGTCACAAGATTTTGAATTTATTAAGTGCGAGAACATTATCTATATAGTGGAAGGCAAAGTTTAAGGATATTGCTAACCTCTTATCGTTCTTTCTAAGAAGTTCCTGTAAGAAGCTAGCCTCATAATAATAAAGAAACAAGTCGGCAATAAGAGTGGCACAATTGGTTCCCAATAGAATGCAGACAGTCTGTTGAAAAACACGTCCTCCAAACGTAACAAATACATTGAAATATGTTTTCAATCAAGAAATCAAGCATCTTGATAAGGTCAGTTTCAGAGCTTTTTTTGCTTGAATCGGTGTGATCTTTTACAAAGTAGGATGTACTCCTCCCAAAGACAAGATACTTGTATCTACGTTGGTCATTCTTTTTTTTTATGAAACGACGCAGTACCAAATCTTTCAATTTTTTTTTAGTTTAAAATTGGGAATACTTTTGTAAAGTGTAAAAAAAGTCACCTCTAGAATATGCAGTTTCACAATAACTTTGAAGCCCGACTTTGATCGCTGATAGAATAGATTTAAATACTTTAGAAAGAGGTTTCGTGGAGCACTTGGAAGACCCAGCAATATCTCGTTGTTTCTAAGGACACTTATGTAGTTTAGGTATCCAATACAGTGATGGAAGATTAATTTCTTCAGATAATATGTTATCTACTGGCATTTTTTAATTTAAATACATATTTAGCAGAAATTAACGTTTTGGTTATAATGTCTTCTATTTTGTATACTATTTTGCTAATATTTTGATTCAAGCAAACTAATGAGTTTTATGTGGTCGTAAAAGTGTTTGACACCTCAAATGTTAAGCCTTTTATATCTTTAATGAGTTTCATGTCAGGTTTACTCATGATTTATCTTGCAATAATAGTATGTCTGCTATCATTAACCTATTTCAGCATTTTAAATCATTCTTCGATTGTAAAGAGTGCGGTCCTACAAAACTAGGTTTCAATAACGAATATGCAAACAGTAAACCAGAGGTACCCTTTACTTAAACTTATGGTCAATAGTTCCGTATTTGAATTCGAGTTAGAACTTTGCAGTCAGACGGAGTTCAGGGGCGTCATATCGCGGTTTACAATGTTCAGCAATATAAACTGATTATTTAAAAATAATGATAACAATTTCAATATGAGATAAATACAAATGAATAAAGTCTATAGATAAATGTAAACTTTATCACAAAATAAAAAATAAATTCAATTGTAACATACAATAGTATAATCAGAAAAACTATACTAAAACTTCAGCATAGTCATCAGGTTATATCTATTAGTTTATAACATGTATAACGAGATATTGAAAGATTATTATCATTGTACTCTTGATACTTTATTTGTAAATGATACCAGTATTTATCAACTGCTTAGTTATAATGAATCAAGAAAAACCGAAAAAGAATGAGAAATAATGTCAATAATAAAAAGAAGAAAAATTAAAAAAAAAAAGATTTCTACATGAAAAATGATTATCGGAACATAAACACAACTCAGCTATCTCCTTTAACAATTTACAACTTAAGGAGCTAACAACTATCAATCCGGAGAAAGTGGTTGCACTCCTGTTTTGGTTAGGTTCATGTTGATAAATCTCTCGTGTTCTATGTAGTGCTTTGTTTTGTAATTGTTCGGCCCTTCGCAGCTTTTTTTTTTTTTTGTAATGGCTTTGTAAGTGTCCGTGGATTATAAGTATGAGCTTTGAATGGCCTTTATTATGTTGCGTCTCACTTTGATGACAGATGGCAAATAAATGAAGTGGTGTTTTTAATTGATATGAAATTGAACTGTAGATGATATTTGAAAATTAATTCCTTTACCTGCATTATCCTGCCGGTTGGAAATAGCTGTCTGTTGGGATACGTACTTGCTTCTAAAATGGCAGTTAATAGAATAACATCTGTATACATGTATATAAGTAGTTAAATGGTTTAAGTTGTCAAATAAAAAGCATCAGTCAATCTGATTGATAGGATTTGATTTTGCCAGTTTTTCTAGACTTTCCCCCTAAATTTTGGTATTTTTTGTTTCACTAACAGGTTAGACGTACATGATTTCAAATAGTTATTGTTTTTATTTACATGATATATTTGTGTCATGTATTCGCTGACAACTGTAGTATTTCCGTTAGAAAGTCATGATTACTAATAGAAAACTAAGACCAAATATCGAAATCGCTTTTATTTTATTGTGAGATCAGGTTTTCTTTACACGTAATTATACGATAGATAAAAACCAATGTTTTTATTTTGAAGACAATAAATTTTAATGCGGAATACATTTAAAACATTATAAATGTTAAGAGCTTTCCGATATATGTACTCACTTTGCATTATCTTTCTTTTTCTCTCGACCTAAACACATATATGCCGTATTAATGCAAAACAATTTCTTTACAGAACTCCCTTCTATCGTTCCGTGTTTTTAATTATTTGTGGTCGGGTTCGTGTTGCTTAGTCTTTAGTTTGCTAAAATTTTAATTTTGTACTGTTGTTTGCGTGTTCGTCTTATTTTCTTCGTAGCAATGGCGTTGTCAAATACAACCAGATGTGTCAAAGCGACACGAATGGCCCCGTCCCATAAAGTTGAAAAATCTGCAATTTCAATAACACATGTGGACACAAAATCTGTATAACTGTGATTTTCAATAATTTATCAAAGTCTAAAGCCCGTAATTTCAGCAAAAATTAGCGGAGCGGAACAAAACTTAAACTTGATCTGTAACTCATCGTGAGTAACTCACATACCAAAAATCAGCCCTATATCTGAAAGCGTTTAGAAAAAAAAGTCTGTATAATTGTGATTTTCAACAATTTATCAAAGTCCAAATCCTGTAATTAAAGCAAAAATTAGCTGAGCGGAACGAAACTTAAACTTGATCTGTAACTCATCATGGTTCATTCATATACCAACAATCAGCCCAATATCTGAAGGCATTTAGAAAAAAAGTCCGTATAACTGTGATTTTCAATAATTTATCAAAGTCCAAAGCCCGTAATTTCGGCCAAAAATTAGTGGAGCGGAACGAAACTTAAACTTGATCTGTAACTTATCATGGTTAACTCACATACCAAAAATCAGTCCAATATCTGAAGGCGTTTAGAAAAAAAACTCCGTATAATATCGGAATTTCGGAATTACAGAATTACGGAATAACGAAATTACGGAATTACGGAATTGCGGAATTTACGGCCCCGTATTGCGGAATTTCAGAATTTCGGACAAGGGTAAAACTATATGGCACCGACAACTTCGTTGCGGGGCCATAAAAATCTAAGTCTAGATATTTGGTACGTCTGTTTTATAGATTCTTTTAAAGCGTATTTGAGCTGAAAAGACGAACATTTAGCTTAAACTGTTTAAAGTATAGAAACAGACAAAATGAACATATTAATTCAGAAGTAGAATATTGAAAGTTTTGTGTCATAGGTCTTGCTATAAACTTCGTTATCAAATCCAGATATGACATATTTCGTTGAGTAACTATAAATGTCGGAATCATCATTGCGGAATCATACTGGTGTCCAATTTTTGTTTGAGAACAATTAAAACAAATAAAATGATGTAACACAGTAGTACCAATTGACAGCCAGAAAGAGAACAATTCCTACCACTGAGCAATTTTAAAGATAGGACATAAAGAAATATTACTTTGTTTAAAGCTTAATTATAACACATTCATTGATATGATGTACAATTTGCCTTTACAGAACCTAAAGGCCTATGAGTAATCTCATTGGATGTACACTTAATGAACATAACGTTACGTCATTGGTTAAAATTCTATTGGTTATTTGGCGCAACTTTTTGGAATTTTGGATCCTCAATGCTCTTCAACTTTGTAATTGTTTGGCTTTATAAATATTTTGATATGAGCGTCACTGATGAGTCTTATGTAGAATAACGCGCGTCTGGCGTACTAAATTATAATCCTGGTACCTTTGATAACTATTAATTATTACGGTTTTAACCAATTATAACTTTTTGGTGTACGCTTTTGGAAATATTACTTAGAATGCATTAGTTTTGGAAACTGCGAATATAAGTAAATAAAGTTACTAAATATGATAAAAAAAAAAGCAAACATGTTACTGATAGGAAATACATAAAGTACATTTCAGTAGGGAACATACCTCTTCTGTATAGTATCATCACAACAAGTAAAACAAATAGAACCAATACTGCCAAAATTCCAATCACGACATAAATTATGATATTGTCTTCGTCTTCATCTGCAAATTATTATTTGATTTTTTAAAGTTTTTTCAACGATTTTATTTAGTTTCATTTCCAATAGCAATATACAATATATAATGTTAAAGAGATTTGCTAAGTGAAGCATATATGGTGTTCAATATTATGAAACATATGATATTAGAGCGCATTTTGTAATATGATTGTTTCGTATTGAATGTATGGACTTTATCAAGTGTTGTTTATTTTTTATTTTTTATCGATACCGCTGCTGGTTGACTTTAACTTCCCGAGGATGTCGCTAGCTCAGTAGTGAGTACTTCGTTACTGAGATGATTTATAGCTTTTTAAGATATGTTTGTAAATAAATTTAAAAATTCTTTTAGTTTAAAAAAAAATATGAAAAAACAGGGGGGTTGGCCTATTCCATCAATTCTAGAGAAAAATAACGGGGGGTGTCACGGAGTATGACTATATATTGTAGAGGAGAAACAGACGCAAGGTATCGTGTGGCGCTATGTTCAAAAATCTGAAACTAAGTCACAAAATTTTGAAAAAAAAAGGAAAAACAGTGCGGTTGGCCAAATTAGGAGTCCTACTTTCAGATTTTTGAACATAGCACCACTAGATAATTTACGCAAAAGATGCTCCTTTACAAGACCTATATAGTAATACCCTGTGACTCCCCGGGCAAATGTGTATGTTAGTTTAATTAAACAATAACATTGAAGGTACTATTGTATTACAGGGAAGGACTACTATTACATTTTTTCTAAATTAAAGTCGATGTATTGGTGGTCTTACACCTGCAAATAGTCCGTAGACAGATGCATATTTACTGTGGTACTGAATATTAGCCTAAAAAGATATGTAACTTGATTTTTAATTAATGGTTGGGATAAATACAATTTCACGATAGAGTTGAAATTGCAAGATATGGACGGAATGTCAACCTTTTTAAACATTTTTTCATTTAACGGTAGTTGCTGTCTTATTTTTGTTTTCGGTTTCTAGATACATCAGCTTATTGTACGCTTGATTATTGTTTGGTAGTTATTGTTCGCTAGCTTCAGCCTGGTCCGAGGTCTCATGCTATAGGACTAGAGTTTCGGAAGTCATAGAACTATGATACGATATTTGTTTTGCCCATTATTTGATAAAGTATATAAATTTCTAAATGAAAATATTACAGCCCGTAACAGAGTAGTGATCGAATTAGCGTTTCTTTGCCGTCAGAATAAGTTACGTTATCGACAAATTTATTTCAGAAGTGACATCATTTAATTTTCTTCATCGACAAAATATTTTATGTCCAACGTGTAAGTTTTCATTGTTTAAGTCGAAGTTTTTTTTAACACAGTAAAACATTTTTTATAATCAACCTTTGTCATTGGCATTTTCATTTTTACGGTAAAGGATCAAATACGAGATCTCCGAAATTTCTATCATTTGTTACGAGGAAATCATTATTCAATCGAACATATGTCTTTGTTCATGACACATATTATGAAATACAAAGGAGTTGAAATGATCAAAAACTTTCGAACTGACGGAAACAAAAATACATAATCTAGAATGTGTGTTCTGTCATAAACAATCATTATGGCTTCGTCGTGCGAATGGACGAGATCATGTTACATGTAACTGATCATAGCTGTAGAAACAGTTGGTGCGACCTCGATAAAATCTTTATCAATTTAATACAAGCGATAAATATTCATGACTACAATGATAATGAATTTATTGGAGTCACATCCACTGTTTCTACTGTAAACATGAACTCGTCGGTTAGTGCAATGAAGACACTTTTAAAGATTGAGATTGTTGGTTTATTCTTTACACCTTCGAGGTATTAAAATTATTTCAGTATTTATCTAATTTAAAAGTTAAATTTATTTTCAAATCTCTTCTGTTTAAAATTGTCAAAATTTCCGTTTAAGATTTCTGTGGTAAACTATCTATTCTCTTCTTTATAGAAGTATAGATCTGCTGGTTATAGATTTTTTTATAACTTTCATTATTGTGATGACGCGCTATGAAATTCAGATTAATTTATAAATGAAGTTGTATATAAATTTTTGGTCATAAACTTAAATCTTTTAAACAGTTCGACGAGTGCATCAATGTTACAGTAGTCTGTTTACTGTAAGTTACTAAACTTGGCCCGATTCATCTGTCATTTATGGAAACTAATTCAGCACTTTCTGAGACATTCATTTTTAGTTCACCATCAGACATGGAGCTACATTTGTAACAAAAGGAAAACTCTCAAATTAAAGAAATTTGACATGATATACTGAAACTTTCTTATAATCAATTTTTTTGTGAAAATGAAAAATACTTAACTATTATCAGACTTGGAGCCAACTACATTGGAATGTAATTAACTAAATTACACATTAGATTGCAAAATTTATCAATTACATGTACACATTACACGGTTTTTGAAATGTAATTAATTAGATTACAATACCTTTAATAAAGTAATTAATTAAACTACACATTACTTTTTATTAACAATATTTATTACATGAATATTATGTATTTATAGCATGTGTAAAATATTCATGTAAGCTTACAACATAGTTATAGCATTGCATTTGATCATTATTAGTATTTGCAATGTTTTGTCAATTAGTCTGCATCTCTATGGTTTGAACACTTTGTTTCGACAGGAGCTGGTGTGGCAGGTATTGCTTGATCATAAGATATGTTGATAGAAGAGGGAAAGTGAACCTATGAACTTGCCAATACATTTAGGGGTGCTTTACCAACTCAGAAATAATTTTTATATGAAAAATGAACAAAGCACTCCGTATTTCTGACCGTACGTATTTCCTGTTTTGCAGAACGTTTTGCATCTCTTGTTGATATCGGGAAAGGGTTCTCTCAGACACGACAGCGTTCATATGTCGTTAAAACTATTTTTTAGAAGACCATCAAAACAGCGACCGTAAAGGCGCTTGTCGTTAGAAACATGCGTTAAAATTGCGCACTGTTGAAGGGCCAAGTCACGTCAAAAACGTCATACAATACAGGTACTTACCAACAGGATTAACATTAATGGTATTTGTATTCACAATGTTACCAGTTACAGCATCAATGCCCCGGCAAACGTAGTTTCCACCATCAGACTGTTGCACATTTGCTATAGTCAGAGATTCATTGACGACTGTGCCGCCAGAAAATCGGGAATTACCGGTTATATTCAGTTGAAGTTTTTCTTTAATCCATATTATTTGAGATGCAGTACCTTGAGTAACATCACACTTTAGAGTAACCGAGGCCTGTATATTTGGACTATACTGGGTTACGGGAGCGTTAATTGAAATAGGTTCTACAAATAATAAGCATTACAACTAATGTAAGTGTTTGTCTTGCACATATCAATGGAACAGCAACCAAGCTAACAGTTGTGAACATGCAGATAAGTTCCAAATAGATTTTCTGTTTACCCTTCCTTAGCTTATGAGATTGATCCCGGTTTTTGGGACGATTATTGTGAGTTTGTTTTAGATTTATGAGTTTGACTGTCCCTTTGGTATCTTTCGTCCCTCTTTTAGTGTTGTTCATTGCTTTTTCTGTATGGTGTTATATATATACTTTTTTTGAGTTACATGTTGTGGCATTGTCAATAGATATGAGAAGATGTAAAAGTAAACCATTATAGGTCAAAGAATGGCCTTCAACACTGAAGCATTGACTCACAATGTGTAAAACCTCTCAAAGAGGAATTTAACAGTTAAATCTATATTTAAAGAAACGAAAACACTAGTGAACCACAGCAACAGACGATAAACCTCTGAACAACAGTTTTTTCCCTTATAACAGAGCCAAACAAAGGAGCGGATTTGAACGTTATTTCAGACACCAATCTTCATCCTAACCTGTTTTCGAAGATGAGTTTACATATCCCGTTTGATACCTCACAATCAACCCAATTTTGTGATTGCTTCAGTCTAAAAGATGGGCTAGGAATTCGTGTAACAAATGTCACGAATAACTATAAGCTTAAAGGGAAGACAATAAAAAAAACTAAAAGTTTACTTTTTTTCAATCAATAATGTACTCGAAATTGTATCATAAATTTTAAAGTTCTAATGGATGATTAGATCCATTCACTTGTATGTAAATATAGTTTTTCTCATTTTCGTAAGTACTACAAATGTGGCATTTATTCATGATTACGAGAGTTAAAAGATTAAAAAATATGCGAGAGTAATCAATACAGTTTCAGATAATTCTCAGTCAAATAATGGTATTTAGATTAAGACATGTAAGACTGTAAATTTAAAATTTTGCAAAACCTATCCTTTCGCATACCTTTCGTAAATCTAAAACATTTTTCAAATGTGTGTGTCTTTTTAAACAGTAACTATAAAGTGTTAACAAATGTGTATCTTAACTTGTTATACTATTTGAGTGTCTGATACCTTAAGCTTGCAGACTTGGTTGGTGAACCATACATTCTTATCAATGATTGAGAATGTAGAAAAAAAACATTTAAACTATTACTTCCAATGCATAATGATTTTTTTTTGTTATGTGATACTGCTGTGTTTTTAATTTTGAGTGTTAGTCTAGTTCCCCTGTAATTTTAAAAAACAAATATTGAATTTTTACAATGTCTTACAGTGTCTTTCATTTTTAGTAAATTATGAATACTAGTAGCAAATTATCAATGAAAATGTGATAAAATACATTAGAATAATGCCATCGTCTAACGTGTTGACGGTCAATACTAGTCTTAATTTATTCATGTGTTCTCTGCAATAAATAAGCTGTTAATATTCAAATAAAAAGTACTCACGAGATACAGTAATTTGTCTGCAAACTGTCTGTGGAGTATTGCCTAATGTGGTTGTATGTGTAACATCACAGCAAATGGTATCCCCATTGTTAACAATCACTGGGCTCCAAGTAAGGGTACCGGTCACATCATAGGATTTTTGATCTAATACAGTGGAAGATGTAAACTCAGTAGTAAACTGAGTATTATTATTTTTATTTTTCATGGTCATTACACCAGCTGGATAGCCATTGGCAGAAATACATGTCCATCTACCTTGTTGTCCTGGTGTTAAAGTGGTTGGTCCAGTCAAAGTTGGGGATTCTGGTGAAACTATTCAACATATATAAACATACAAAATCAATATAACACGATTGCATATCGTATTGAACAGATGGAATAGCTGTTCCGAAGCGCTGCTCTAATCTTAAGTTTATTCTTACTTTAGAAAAAAATGCTGGAATAGTCATTCCTGTAAGACACATGCACTTTAACATGTTTAACAAAAGTAACTGTTGCAAAAAACAATCTGATGAGAATGTTTGAAAATACGAGGGAAAGTTATATATTTCCCCCATAGAACTATTTCAACCATGTCTGTTTATCAGCTTTTATTTATGAACAATATCTTATAGTGTACATAATCATGTCGGTGTACTTATTCTATCCATTAGAAGATGTTATGCAACTCCTTTCCATTGGATGTTATATTATTCTCGACATTAATTGATTATATCGCTTTTATAAATCGCTAAAATATGCTGAATTTCAATGAAAAGATACTTAAATTATGTTTGCATTGCTTAGCAATACAAACATTTCTTTTTTTAAAAGTAATAATGCAATGTCAGTTACAATCTGACATTATACATTTTCGTCTTCTTCTTCCTAGTACATGAAAGATTCTGATACCGAAGTGTGGAATATCTTAGAACAGTAGTGCTATGTAAACGAAAATGGAGGTCTAAAATTGTGATATATATATATATATATAAAATGATTGCCACAGTCCAACTTCAAATTTATTGTAGCTTCATGTTAAACAGGCAGGATCTTCCAAATGTTTAGGCAGAGATACCACCTTTTAAGGATGACGTGCAAATTGACTCCGGGAGATCATTCCATATTGCAATAGTGATTGGGAAAAAAGACTTAAATTAGTCTTTACTAGTATATAAAAAAACAAAACTTAAGTTGTCCTCTAGTAAGCCTGTCCGATTGTTTCAGGACGTCATTAGTGACTTCAACCAACCCCAAAGTAAACCTTTAAATCGAAACAAAATTTGCTTTTGTTCTGCGGGATTGCAAGTTTTCCCATTCAAGACGTTTATCATATCAGTGACAGATCCTGATGACCTATCGTTATCATCATTAAAAAGTGAAATCACAAAAATACTGAACTCCGAGGAAAATTCGATAGGGAAAATCCTAATCAAATGGCAAACTCAAACGCTCAAACGCATCAAACGAATATTCCTGACTTGGTACATGCGTTTTTTAATGGTGGATTGAACCTGGTTTATAGCTAGCGAAACCTGGTATTCCAGACGCAACGAATTCCATTTTATTGACAACGTGAACTCCTATCGTGTTGCCTTACGCTGTATCTGCTCTATTTAGTGGAGTGACAAATCGGGAAAAATAGCTTATTTAAAGAGTTAAATGGACCGAAATCCCTCACGGCTGAAAATCTGCATGAAGATAGAGGAAACATTATACTTTCATTAAAGCCCTGTCATAGAGTTTTCACACGGTGCAGTTTTTTGTAAAATCGCGTTAAAGTGTGATTTTCGGATTTTTTTCTATTTCATTTTTTAACACGGGAACGTTTATTATGAATTTCCGAATGAAGATATCATAAAACAATTGGTATCAGATGAAAGAGTGATGTCTAAGCTTTTATTTGACATCAAACTTTAATATCATATAAACATTTAAATTGAGTGAATTGGACGATTTTCAAATGTATGTAACATTTTTTTCAATCTTACGGTACCGTCTGTCAAAGTATATTACATATCTTCTTTTTTTATTATTTCTTAAGACTTGAAATACACCTTAATATAATTTACCTTGTATAACTTAAAAAAAGTATACACAAGGGGCCTAGTGTTAGCAATGATCCATCATTTATGCATACATAAGTTGAAAATTCATATTTATTACACAGACAGAGTTTGCGTATGAAATATTTATAACATTCTACAGTAAATGAAATACATCAAAAGTCCCCAAAAGATATACTGCAATCTACACAACAATTTACCTTTACTTATAATTGACATTTAATTTTTTGTACTTTTAACACCTGGATTAAATTGTAATGTGTCGGTCAGTGATTTTATAGGTCAAATGCTCGACATGTCAATGCGTGCATTTTATATTTCTATCGTTGGATGTATTATGTTCTAAAAAGGAAAGGAAAGTAAGTACAAATTAATAAGTCACTTACTAATGTATAAGATTTATTATAAGTTTTATTTCAGCTGCAAATTTCTTTTTTGGAAGATAATGATTTATCCATAGATTCAATTAAACTGTCCAGTTCCCGATTTGCACATAATATCAATTGACTGGAACTAAAACTTTTAGACTGATATTTGATTATATTCCTACATTTCCAAATAATCCATTTAACTGTATATTCATAATCGTATTAGTTATGATATTGTACTTTTCGTTGTAATCGTACATTCCTAGTATGATAAGTTTTTCGCTCAATGGAATATATACTTTGTTATTCAGATCATTATATTTTTTCAGCGCATCAAAAATATGTTCCCAAATAACCATTATAATGTTACAGCTGTAAAAAAAGGTGTGTGAGAGTTTCGTTTTCTGTTTTACAAAAATGGCATTTGCCATTATTTGATATGCCGATTCTAAATAGTTTTTGCTCCGTATAGATAATGCTATGAACAATTTTCCAGCTAATTTGATTTGCTTTCCTAGAGGACATACTTTTATTTAAATTTATCCAGATCTTTTTCCACGGTAATTTCGAATTATACTGAATATTCCATTGTATATGACAGTTTGGAACTATATCTAAATTTAACGAATATTGGATTAATTGCAAAGATATCTCACTTGGGATTACTACTTTATTCTGTTTATCGTAGAATTCAAATGTATTTTAACCACTTTTGGGGGGTTCGGGATCAACTTGGACGTTTATTAGTCTGTCCTTGAACAATTTTGAAATAGCTAATTTCAGCCTTGTCCATTCCGAAATCCAGTTTCTTTTATCTTTAAGAATATTGTATATAAAGTTGTCGCTTTTGATATTTTTTGTTTCTTCATCCCAAATATATTTTATTGTATGAATTCCACTTTTCCGAAGTTAGCGAGAAAAAAAGGTTTTTTGTTGTATTGAATTTTCATGTTTCCAAAAAGTTGTTGGTTTAGGATATCTTTTTATTTATTGGACTTTATATACTTAAAAATGTTGACCACGTTTTAATTAAATCATGATAGTATTTTGGAAAATTTTCCATTTGTTATCCTCGTAAATCCGAACATTTTGCTAAAAAATTATCACAATTATATTTGATATCAAACTTCTGTAGCCACCATTTGGCTATTGTGTTCCAGTTATCGGTTTTAGATCTTAAAATCTTTTGTATACTTTTGATTTGTTTAAATTTAATGAACGAGTCTATATTGATCATACAAATTCCCCCTTTCTCTACTGGTAAGCAATACACGTCCCTTTTAATTAAATTAACTTTTCCCTCCTATATAAAATTCCATATGACATTGTTTTTTTCTTTTTTATATTTTTCAGGTATACCTCGCATTTCGATTTCGAACCCTATTTTACAAATGTTTTAGATATAATCAATGATTTTAATATTAAGACCCTGCCCTTCAATGTTAGGTCACGAGATTTCCAAACATCAAGACACGCCTTAAAATTACATATCTTAAGCTAGGTTCACACTGCCGATCAGACCAACTCGATCAATCTCGATCTAGACAAATTAAGCGATCGGGAGACTGGTCTGTCTCAATCGACAAGAATGTTCGGGGTGGTCTACATTGGTCTTCATCAAACTGAATTTCTACCCGAGAGTTTTTGACATGTCAAAAACATTCGAGTAATGATCCAGAAGGCAGTCACTCGAGAAGATATCGAGAATTCGTCGAGCAGCGGTCGAATGGATCGGGAAAGGATCGTGTAGCGATCGAGTTTGGTCGGAATACAAATAGTTTACCAATCAGTACTCGATCATTTCGATCATTTAACGTGGTGTTTCCGTTGTGTCGTTTGTTTTCTCTTATATTTGAGTGTGAATTCACATAACTATAAGACGTGTCACGGTACTTTTCTATACCAAGTTCATGTATTTGGTTTTGATGTTATATTTGTTATTCTGATCGGATTTTGTCTTATGCTTAGTCCGTTTCTGTGTATGTTACATTTTAATGTTGTGTCGTTGTTTTCCTCTTATATTTAATGCGTTTCCCTCAGTTTTAGTTTGTTACCCCAAATTTGTTTTTTTGTCCATAGATTTACGAGTTTTGAACAGCAGTATACTACTGTTGCCTTTATTTGTTCGACTAATATCATTTCCCGATCAACGACACCCTGTACGATATGTGGTCAAGATTAACTCGACCAATGACCGATCGCTTCATGATCACTGCGACTTCCATATTTTTTTCATCCGAGACCAACTCGACCAATACCCGATCTCTACGCGACCATATTCGACCACTCTTCGATCTCTACTCGGCCATACACGAGTATACATGGCTGCTACACGATTCTCTAAAAATGTGTGCAACTCTGATTAACTCATATAACTTGCTTCTGCAAAAATATATTGTCACTGCACACAAATTCCTCCATGTACAGTACGAGTCTGTACTTTGTCAAGGAGGTGTACAATTTTAAAAGAGAGAACACAGATACCAAAGGAACAATCAAACTCGAAGGTCAAACCAACACATAGCGAAAACGAAAGCCGACAAGAACACAAACAGAAGTGAACATAACACAACATAAAAAAAATTAAAAACATAGTAACACGAAACTCAATAAAACCTGAGATGATCTCAGGTGTTTCGGAAGGAAAGTGGATTCTGCATTTTGTCCCCAGAGGATTTTTCAAGAACTGAAAGTACTTGTGCATTAAAATTCATTATAAGACAACTGGTGACTAATTTAGCCTTCAAAGTTAGTGTTTAAGAACATCTCTATTATATTTTAGCTGTTTAATGGGCTATTTTTGTTTGACTGTCTGTATTTTCCGTATGTCAAGAAATTTTTGTAGTAAAAAAATAAGAAGATGTGGTATAATTGCCAATGAGACAACTCTCCACAGGGCACCAAATGACACAGAAATTTACAACTATATGTCACCGTACGGTCGAATGTTTACAAACACCTTTTTTCATACGCTTTTTGATTCAAATTTTATAAAACAAAATTGAGACAGTTTCAAAAAAGGAATTCTTAAGGGGATCGAAATTCTATTTTTGCCCAAATTTTGGGAAAATATGTGACATCTTTGCCCCCTTTTTCAATATTATTAGTAAAAAAAAGGCAGGTTGTTGCCATGGATACACCAAAATGAGTTATTTTTAATCATTCAACTACTGGGTATCAGATCTATGGAAAATACTGATTGCAAACATATAGTGCATATATATGACACAAACAGTAGGCTTAATTTGCAAGAAAGCAAGGAAAAGGGGATGGTAATATTTATGTATATTGCTATCTAACATCAGTACTTATTCAGTGAAAAGTCACATTTTTAAGAAAAGAGCAGTAAAACTCCAAGAACAAATCAGCGTTCTTCTCTACTTTCATGAAGTTTTTATAAACATTGGGTCCTCTTTGTTCAGCTCCTGCAAGTCTCTCATACTTTTTATTTTGCCATTTGATTAGGGACTTTCCATTTTAAATTTTCCTGGAGTTCAGTATTTTTGTGATTACTATTTAAACTGCCCACACAGTTGTCGCCTTGTCAGCCACTGCATCATCTAGATTTTTCGGCACCATTTGCTGTCTACCCCTTTTTGTTTGTTTTCTACGGTCTATTCAAGCTCCGTCACAACTATTTACCGGTCTATCTGAGCCCAAACCACCTAGCCCATCAATCCAACTGCTTTATTTCCATATAGTTGTTTAAATGTAAAAGTTTACCTAGACCTTGTGAACTACTGAATCTAACTACATAAACGGGGAACGTACGCGTGTCCATTGGACACATATAATGTCCAGCTTGCATATAACGTTATAAAGGGTCATTACTCAAGAATGGTAAAAGTGACACCATCCGAATTCGCACTTGATCTGTGTTTTATGGTATTGCGTTTCATAAAATTTGGTTGAGGCAAAATAAAATTAGAGAACGGGAACTTATTGTTTGGACGTACGTATACGTACTCACGGACGGACAATGGTAACAATTAAAAAAGTAAAATCACAAAAATAATGCCTCCTCTGCTGCATCGGGTGATATAAAAAAATCAGATTTATTTTTACTGAATTTGTACATACCCGACCAATGCCCGACTATCCCTACGACCCCTATACGATCAAGTTGATCTAGTCTGGCCGAGATCAGGGTGAGATCGAGTTTAGTTGATTTGGTCTAGCTAGTCGAGTAAAGATCGTGTAGAGATCGTGAATTGGTCGGAATTATAGAATATGCATCCAATTAGTGGTCAAGTTTGAGTCGTGATTGAGTCGTTAAGGAGTCGTGAATGGTCGGGTTAAGGTCGTGTACAGTCGGATAGCTGTCGGGTAGAAGAAGTATATATATCACCAACAGTAAATTTTCACACAAAAACGTGGAACAACCAATACTTAAGAAGTTTTGACATATTAAAGTTTGATAGAACATACAATATGTCAATGTGTCAATATTCAATCCGAAAAAGGGAATTTCGACCACTTCAGCAGCACGTAAACAGAGATATGCGTTGTTTTTAAGTGGATATACATATGACATCGGTTATAAAAACACTAACAAGCACACGAACGCAGATGCGCTTTCGAGAATACCACAGGAATCTACAGAAGCAGAGGGTGAGGAATTTGATGCAGTTGACTTTTTCATGTTAAAGCAGCTAGAACATTTAAGCTTAACAAACAACAACATTAGACGAGAAACTGCGCGTGGCAAGATTTTATCAAGAGTCTATGAATTAGTACAAAAAGGTTGGACCGTCAATGATGATATTGACTTAAAACCGTATTTCAACCGGAAAAACGACCTGTCAATCAGTCAAGGTTGTTTACAGTGGGAAATACGTACTATTGTTCTGACAAAATTTAGACAGCAAACTTTAGAACTGTTACATTCTGTGCACCCAGGAGTAGTGAAAATGAAATTCTTGGCAAGGAGCTACGTATGGTGGTCACGTTTTGATTCTGAAATAGAATCACTAGCAAAAAGTTGTTCCGGATGTCAAAAGCACCATCGTAACCCGAAACAGTCACCACTTCACCCATGGGAGTGGCCGTTAAGTCCATGGAAACGAATTCATATTGACTTCGCTGGACCATTTCTTGATCAGATGTTCTTGATTGTCATTGATGCTCTTTCTAAATGGCCTGAAGTTGTACCGATGAAAAGTACCACTTCAACACAGACAATTAGAGTTTTAAGGACTATATATGCGAGAGCAGGATTGCCAGAACAAATAGTAAGTGATAATGCAGCACAACTCGTATCTACAGAATTTCAAACATTTACTAAAATGAATAGAATAACGCATATAAAGAGCGCACCTTACCATCCTGCGACAAACGGACTCGCGGAACGCTTTGTTCAGACTTTCAAACAGAGCTTAAAGGGAATACGTTCAAAATTTCAATTTATTTCTATCCTTACAATGTATTCCAAACTCTAAAATATTTTGCCTGGTTAGTAGATGACAATTATTTTTGAATGGATAATGATTACAATACACTCTCGTTTGATACTACACGAAAATGTATACTTTAGCTACATTGTGTGATATTCCTTTATAAAAAATCAGTACACCCCTGATCAGATAGAAAGTATTGGTGTCGTCCAAAGTCTTCATGTAAAATGGTACAACAGTTGATAAGATTTGGCCAATGACTGCTTTAAAACAATAATAAAAAAAAGTCTGTGGTATAATTGCTATTTGACAAATCTCCACAAAAGACCAAATATTACACATACAATTACAGCTATAAGTCACCGTACGGCCTTCAACAATAAGCAAAGCCCTTACCGCAGAATCAGCAATAAACATTAGTTCTTCAAGTCATTGAATGCAGATCAATTAAAGATTATAAGAAATTTCTTTGTGCACCTGAAAATATACATGGGTTGATAAGATTTCTATGTACATTGTAACTATGCACTATCGCACTACAATGGTTTTGATTTGCAAGAATATGACAAACTATTGTTAGCGGGATCTTTTCAAAATCTATAGACTGTGAAGTAATTTTGTGTAGGATCTGTAAGTGACTTAAGGATGTACTTACTAGGTGATGTTTTGGAATTTGTGTCAAATGTTCGGACTCCTTGGTGTTTTTCCATACAATACAATGTTAAATATTTTGCCCCATAACATCCAATTTTTCATGTAAGACTTAATAGCTCATGAAAGGTTATTTACAAACATTTTAGAAGATTCTTGATTTTCTTTCTTTTGTTTTGAGACTCAAAGAATAACAATGCAAATATAAGGTAAAAGTCAGAGCCAGTCTTTTCTCGCCATATTTTAAATCTCAAATATCTCGAAAAGAAGGTCCATGACCTATCAATATTTTTAGCTTATCTTAACCCTTAATTGATGCTCTACCAGCTAATTTTGTAAATTTTAATTTCTTAATTTCTTAACTTTTACCTAACCTCACCTAAGTACATCCTGAAGAGACAGATATAAGAATTATGTTGCAGCCTCGTTTTGCCAATGAACAGATATCGAAAAGTTATTCCAAGGGTTGCATCATATCAAAATCATGACAGCTGTTTTATTTCTTAGATTTCCTCAGATGTCAAACATGATGAATTGAGATTTTAGACTGGAGGCGTTTCTTCAACCTAGGCGACAAAATTGTTTTTACCTTTTCATGACATATGCAACTTTTTAGTTATTGGACCCCTGATGTCTGGCACGCCAACAGCAGTTCGCGCTCTTACAGGATGCAACACGCCTTCTGTAATCGAAATTGGGAAAGGACAATAATTACAAGGGTTCGGGAAAAACATGCATGTATCATTTGTCATTCTAGCTGGTTCTTATATTCACACATATGTTGCAGTGAAAATCAGTTCACCGCGGATCAAAATGACCCCAGAAGCAATGGTCAATCAGTACATGGTGGTCTGAATAAACTCATTAGTATTGTCGACGCCATACAATGACATCAAACATTTTCTTCTTCTAGTATTCCGTTACCTTTTTAAATTGATGTGCATATTGATGTCTAGTGTTAATGTATTATATTTATACACAGACAGCAATTTTTGAAGCGTAATATCCCTGTGAATCTTTGTTGGTAGCTCACATGTATATCGGGTCTGAGTTCAAATGAGACAACTCTCCATCTAGGTCATAATTTGTAAAAGTTACCCATTATAGGTCAAAGTACGGTCTTCAAATCGGAGCCTTGGTTCACACCGAACAGTAAGTTCTCCAAACATGTATTAGTGTAAAACCAACAGTCTAATCAATATAAAAAACTAGAAACGAGAAACAATTATGAACCACATCAACAAACGACAACCATGTCTGTCGTTGTTTTATAAAAAAAAAAGGGGGGGACACATCTCCTCAATGTGCTATTGGTCTAGTACTGATTTATTTATTAGAATAAAAACAAACTTCATACACTATAGTGTCATGCACATGAAGACTAAATTTATAGTTCTAACATCATTTTAAATTCAAATAATCAGCCCAGAATTTTCATCATTTTTTGCATAACATCATGGACCGGGTGTTAACTTTACAGTTCTTATTTCTCGTCTGTTCTTTGTGGCATTTTAATAAACTTTCCCAAAAATATCTTTAAAGGTGGTCATGTTTTTTTACATAGCTATATCATAATTATGAATATTTTTTGTTGATAATTTCCGTAAATAAAACTATGTTTTTCATTTTCTTATATGTCGCAAGCGATGGTATGTATCACTAATATCTGGTAATCAGACATAAATGTGACTATATTTATTTGTGGAGCAATCCTAGCGCATGCTTCCATCGAAAACAAATTCTCATTTAACATGAAAGACTACCGAGAAATTGTGAAAAATGTCAAAAATTTTCGATTTTTTAACATCCTCCCTTTTGACCTTTGACCGCAGTTTTCAAAAATCTGCACCACTTTGACACTCTACGACACGCCTTAATCAAAGGATGTTATATATACCTACAAAATAAGACCAAAATTAGCCGTGAGTTATTTCGGTCCATTAAATTTTCAAATTTACCTTATTTGTCACCGTACTAATTTGGTTAATTTGATTTTGTTTGTAGGGATCCCAAACTGGTGTGGAGTAATCGATGGTCCGACAGACATAAGAGGTGTATGTAAGGTAAACGTGTGCTGCTTTTCATTTTTCTACGTAAAAATCCTACAGTTTTATTTGACTTTAAAGTCATATTATCAATATGGGACCCCTATTCAAGATCGTTGCTTATTGTAACACTTTGGTAGATACTGTCCTTGACCGACTCAAGTACATGATTCTTTAATTTATATTGAAAGAAGTTATAATTGCCTTTAGTTAATCTATGTGATGTAAAGCGTGGTTAATATCAGTAAAGTAAGAAGAAAGATACTTTAATTTTGTTTGTGTTAAATAAAATCGCAACTATTTCTTTATCATAAAGGAAATACTGAACTGCCATTCAAGTATATATTGTTCATCAGGATTGGATGTTTTTTATAAAATGTGCTGATTTTCAAGGAAAAGGTTCTAAAATTTTGTTTGCATTGTTTTTTCGTTATCTATGTAAGAAATAATTCAATGTTATTTACAATCAGTCATTATAAATGACTTAAGATAATTAATTTTATGAAAGATGTGAATAATATAAGGATAAAAATACTTTTATTTTTGTTTGAGTTGAATAAAAATGCAATCATATCTTCATTTTAATGAAAATCATGAACCGCCATTTGATTTTAGTACTTTTACACCATAATTGGTTGTCTTGTTCAAATAATGACATATATCACAAAAAATATAGAAAAATTGTGTTAGCAATGTTTAAATGTGCCAACATTTTTTGTTTGTGCAAATTATCAACCAGTATTTGATTTAAATTCTCTTTGTACATAAGTATTGGTTGATTTTTTTTATCAAATATGCTGAATTACAAGGAAAAGATACTAATATATTGTTCAAATCCTTACAAATATAAATATTTCTTCTTTCATATCAGAACAAAAATGCCATGTCATTTGCAATTAGTGATTATAAATGCCTTTATGTAATTCATTTATATAAGATGTGAATAATATGAGAATAAAGATACTGTAACAATTTAACTTTTGTTTGTGCTGAATAAGAATGCAATTATATCACTTTCGTAATTAAAATCATTTGTACATCAGGATTGGTTAGATTTTGGCACTCAAAATAATCAATAATCTAAATATTAACGAAAATTTAATTCTTTAGAACCCTATAGAATAAGTAAAAGACGCATTCAATACTTATAATTACATTTTTAATCTAGTAGTATGAAAACAAGTTTAACAAGTATATCAAGTTGTTCTGTTATTTACCTGTGCATTTTATTCTGAAAGCTCGTGTTACACGTATTATGAATTTCAATTCATTTCGAAATGAAGGTCAATTTTAGATACAGGCAGGATTGCTATAAGTCAAGCAAAATAATGTTTTATAATGAAACATACATGTAATCATTACATTATGATCAAAACACTTTGCAAGGAATGTTTAACGGGAATTTTTGATTTTTCTGCAAGCAAAACACATATCAATTTCTTTAATTTAACATGATACAATACTTTTACTTTGATATACAAGATGTTTTTGTTTTCTGAATTGTTTTAAATAGATTCAGGAAGATGTGGTTTGAGGGCCAATGAGACAACTCTCCATCCAAGTACTAGTAACAATTTATAAAAGTAAATCATTGTAGGTCAAGGTACAGCCTTAAGCACGGAGCATTGACTCTCACCGAAACTCCAGCTATAAAGGGCCCTCATAATTACTAGTGTGAAATCATTCAAACAGGGAAACCAACGGTCTAATCTATATGAAAATGAGAAACGAGAAACACGTATGAACTACATAAACAAGACGACAACCACTGTACATTAGATTCCTGATTTAAGACAGGTGAAAACATTTGCATCGGGATTAAACGGTCTAATGATACTAAACCTGCTCCCTTTAAAAAGCCTTGCTACAACATGAATGGATTGACTGTATTGATCTCGGTGAATTGCATGATTCATAGTGGTAGTTAAACAATTTGATATATACACTTAGAATTCGAAAATAGTTCTGATCTTATGACATGGTCCGAATAAAAGTTTAAAATTAGAGGAAATTCATTACAGACTAACGTTAAGTACAACTATCAGGGTGTGGTGTTCTTTAAACTTGAAGACTGTTCAGTAAAGCCCTTGTCATTACGAATCCACGACACATCTATGCACCACCACGACATTGACTCTATTATTTGGTCAAATCGCGGGTCATCTGTGATCGTCGTACGACAGTCGCACGATGTTTTGTCGCGTGCCTTGGGACGAAAAAAAAGACATGCACCTTTTTTGCTCTACGATTTTTTTGTGGCACTGTCTTGTGGCTGTCGTGAAAGTGTCTTCCACAGTCGTGCGAATGTCGCATGATAAACACATTGTCATGGGTACCAACTTAAACCATTTTAATAAAACAATCGCAAGACTGTCGTACGATAATCTCACGTCTGTCGTAAGAAACTCGTGATACAGTCGTACAATTGTCTCACGAATACCAGATTTCGTACGATGCTCGCACAACATTTATTGTCTGTCGTATGACATTGGTACGTTCGTCGTGTAACATTTTGTCGTTTTATTAAGCAGAATATAATTTGGCGGGAATAAATGTTTGGAAAAACATACCGTTTGCCGTTTAAAGAGGATGGCTATTTTACGTTGACTAGTCGTAGCTGATGTGACCACTCGAAATATTTTTTGACATCTTGCGCGAAAGTGCATCGGCAACGATATGTTGATACCGGGGCTTCAATGCTGAAAGATTATCAAAAGATGGAACCGAAAACTAGGTGGCATATTTAAGAAAAAATAAATATCGTTGGAATAAAGACTTTTGAAAAACTGCTGATGGAATAAATTTGTCATTGAACTTCTTTTAAACTGAATTTTACTGTGCGTAGCTGTTTTTTTAAATTGGTTGAAGGTATAGGGGGAGATTGATAAGTCACTAAACATGTTTAACCCCGCTGTATATATGCGCCGGTACCTAGTCAGAAGCCTCTGGCTTTTAAGTAGAATGAATTTTATTTCAGTTCATTTTTAAAATGTTATTGAGTTCAGTATGACGTTCATTTTCACTAAACTAGACTAAGTATACATTTTTGTTAAGGGGCCAGTTGAAGCCGGCCCCCAGGTGCGGGAATTCCTCGCTGGGTTGAAGACCCATTGGTTTGTGGTTGCTTTCTGCTCTTTGGTCGCGCTGTTGTCTTTTTCACACATTAATTACCCATTTACATTGAATAAGTTCTCAGGAAGGAACAAACATGCCTGTTTAAATTCGGTTTTTGTAGTACCGTTAACATTTTTTGAACTATTGTCATTAGATGTGATAGACAGACTTCAAATATTTCTTTTACTGAAGGGGAAACTTCTGTAACGAAATTTAAGAATTTGCAGACATATATATAACATTTAATCTGAAATATACATGTAAAACTTATTTTGGATAAAACCTCAATCGTGCAGAAATGTCTGTTCTTTCACTATGTAGATGCGGATCTATGAGGATCGATACAGAACAGTTTGTGGGAGAAGCAAAAGCAAACTGTGTTGTGTTAATCACTTTCTAGCACACTGTTATGTTAATCGTGAGCCGAACTTGATTTTGAATCTAGAGGAATCTGTTGAAATTCTCGCAAATGATAAAAACTATGTTAAGTGCTTTTCTTTAAGTATTGTTAGAAACACTGCCATTTTTATAAACAACGCGATAGTTAAAGAGAACAAAAGTCTGTATGCATAGGAACAATCAATTTAATGTTTATTTTTTCCGCTGTTAAATAATATGTTTTCATGTGATTAAGTTTGTAAAGTGACGAAACGGTCCAGAGAGCCGGTTGTTGTTATTTCACTCGATTATTGATAAAATGTTAATTATGATTAGAAACGTAATAATATAACAAAAAGTTTGTATTGATCGTGATTACAAAGATTACTGAGAACTGTATTATATAGTATTCCCGTGCATGTTTTCGTCTAGACCCATTGGTTTGTGGTTGCTTTCTGCTCTTTGGTCGCGCTGTTGTCTTTTTCACACATTAATTACCCATTTTCATTGAATAAGTTCTCAGGAAGGAACAAACATGCCTGTTTAAATTCGGTTTTTGTAGTACCGTTAACATTTTTTGAACTATTGTCATTAGATGTGATAGACAGACTTCAAATATTTCTTTTACTGAAGGGGAAACTTCTGTAACGAAATTTAAGAATTTGCAGACATATATATAACATTTAATCTGAAATATACATGTAAAACTTATTTTGGATAAAACCTCAATCGTGCAGAAATGTCTGTTCTTTCACTATGTAGATGCGGATCTATGAGGATCGATACAGAACAGTTTGTGGGAGAAGCAAAAGCAAACTGTGTTGTGTTAATCACTTTCTAGCACTCTGTTATGTTAATCGTGAGCCGAACTTGATTTTGAATCTAGAGGAATCTGTTGAAATTCTCGCAAATGATAAAAACTATGTTAAGTGCTTTTCTTTAAGTATTGTTAGAAACACTGCCATTTTTATAAACAACGCGATAGTTAAAGAGAACAAAAGTCTGTATGCATAGGAACAATCAATTTAATGTTTATTTTTTCCGCTGTTAAATAATATGTTTTCATGTGATTAAGTTTGTAAAGTGACGAAACGGTCCAGAGAGCCGGTTGTTGTTATTTCACTCGATTATTGATAAAATGTTAATTATGATTAGAAACGTAATAATATAACAAAAAAGTTTGTATTGATCGTGATTACAAAGATTACTGAGAACTGTATTATATAGTATTCCCGTGCATGTTTTCGTCTAGATCGAAGAACCGTACAAAGTACAATGTATATTCGTATATCATGTCATAAGTTATTAGTTGGTTGACGACTGTATTTTTAATCTAAAGATTTTTTGGCTATTCATCTATATCAACTACAATTTGTATCACATATAAAAAAGCAATGAATAATGGCATGCATATGATCAATAACGTAATAAACGGAAGCGGAACGATTTTATTAAGGACAGCAAACAGAAACTTATCCGTTTTAAAGCTTAAAGGGGCACTAGCTGTCAAATTTATGTTCACCAATTTGACTCAAATTCTCATATTTTATCTATAACAATATTGAACATTTTTCCAAACCGTCAAAAGTATAAAATAAATAATTTACAGGCCATGGTCTCAATAAGATTTAGTTTCGTTTCGTGTGAATTTTAGCAATGACGCCATCTAATTAAATTTCGAGTTGACCTTCTATGACCATATATATAAGCAATGTAAATATACACATAGATATTAAAAGATTTAGCAACTCGTGCAGTTACAGTTGGGTGCAGACCAAGCATTACATGTAAACGGGCCTTAAAAGTTAACGCGGCGTTTACTCGCGTGCACTTCATGTAAACGCCGCGTTAACTCTGCGTTAACTCCGAAATTTTAGTAGACATAAATAGTAAACGGGCGTTTACTTTCGCGTTTACCTCCGCGTTAACGCAAAAACCGCGCGTCTTCTAATTTTGTAAAGAGTAAACGGGCGTTTACTTCGCGTTAACGCGAAAAAGGCGTGTCTTCCAATTTTGTATAATAAAGTAAACGCCCGTTTACTGTTTGTAGTAAACGCGCGTTAACGCAGATTGTCCTCGTATCCTGGATACACTGACCTAATATATCACATGATAAGGTACATCAAAATATCCATCTGTCCATTTTCGATCAACATATTGACGATTGCATTTAATGAAATGACACCTCTTTAATTAATTTATTGAAAATTAATAATTGCATATAAGCACAAAATGGAAATTCGTCCTGGAACTGTAAAACCTACAAGACTTTCAGTTTACATTCGTGAGAGGATATTAAGTTTAAGAAGATCTGGCAAAAACATTACTGAAGTTAGAGATTTTTTTTTGCAATTAATAAATGTTTATATTTGTAATAAAAAGTGTTTTTGAATGTTAAGGTTTAAAACACAAATACGTAAAATATTAAGTCATTTTAACAACATAAATAAATGTACAAATGCACGCGACGATTATTTTATAATATACACAATTAGTTAACGCGAAAAGTAAACGCGCGTTTACTTTCAAGTGCACATAAAAATACAATTTAGAAATCTGTAGTAAACGCCCGTTTACTTTTACGTGCACGTAAAATTAAACTTGTGAACTCTGAAGTAAACGGCCGTTTACTACTGACTAAACAGACACAGAGTAAACGCGCATTTACTCGAGTAGACATTAGAAATTTCCATTTTGACCGCGTTAACGTAAATGAAGTAAACGGGCGTTTACTAGTAAACGCGAAATTTAAAGTTAACTAACGAAATATGTGCACGCCGCGTTAACTTGCGTTTACTTTATGTAATGCTTGGTCTGCACCCGATTTTAATAGGTCTACTCAATTTTGTATTATAGATTAAAAATTTATGTTTATCGTCTTTTTTTCTTAAATAAGAATGATTTTTTGTGGATCGAATCAGTCGATCAAATTATTTACCTGTGTTTCACTTTCAATGTTGACATTCTTTTCCTTTAAATAACCGTACACGGACAATACATGCACTATTCTATCTCTTTCTACGGGGTTAAATTGGAGTTCACATGAATACAGGTTTAACGAGGTCGAATTATTCACTTGCAAGTGAATAAGTCAATATCAATTTGTATTATCTTAATTTGACAAAGTTGAACCATTTTAGCTGCTAAAAGTGAATTATAATTTCACTATTTCATTTTCATTAATGATTGAACAAAAAAATCATATTTTAGATTTTTTATATATCTCGTAGCTAGTGCCCCTTTAAAAGGCAAATGAACAAGAGTTTACAGTTCCATGCATTTAAACAAAGTCAATATGATGCTGAAATTATAAACACCTGCTAAATGAAAAGGAAAAATAGTATTTACCTATTGAGATTTAATGTGTATTCATCATTGTTCATATATGCTATTGTATTTACAAAAATAGCAACCTCAAATTGCAATGTTGTAGTAAAACCTGTAAACGTTGACAAATGTGTCGTAACAATGTATATGCATATAAAAACTACAAAATAAAACATGGAAGTTAAAAAAAATTAATTCAATACACCAGTTCTATCATATATACACGTCTTTTTGTATTATTCATAACTGCACTTCGTGTGTTATATCCGATGCAATATTAAAATATCAAATGACGTCATTCTGAGATTTTTTTATTGTTTCATGTTATGCAGTCTACTAGACAACAAACAAGCTGTGTCTACCGATAGACTATAAACCTTACAATGTCCAACATCTTATATAAAAGTGAAACTTACAGTGTACCTCAATATATTTAGTAGTAGAAAGTGGATTTTGTAGAACACCATTTTCAGCCTGGCACTCTAAAACCTTTAAATGATAATTTTTGGTAGCAATAAACGTTAGAGATGTTGTCACTGCTGTACCAGCAGTAGTTGTAGAAATACCAGTTGTTATTTCCGTGGCGTCGAAGAACCATTTCACAGTCGGTGTTGGACTTCCTCTGTCAGACGTGCATGTAAATGTTATCTGTGAATTAAGAACTATGACTTGAGGTCCGTCGATAGATGGTGGTCCAGGAGGAATCTGAGATGAAGCTTTAAAAACAATTGATATCGTTAACATGGAGTTAAGTTAAGTTCATGGATTTGTTAATTTGCATTCATATATAATAGTAATTTTATTTCTTAATTCCGAATAACGATCTGAGGTGAAATCTGTTTTGAAGTTATGATTATAGTTAATGTCATTAATTAAATGAAGTATATAAAAAGTGAAGTAAATTAGAAATTAACTTGAAATAATGTTTTAATAAATTTAAACATAATTAAGCATAAAATCATTTTCAGTACTCTTACATATTAACTAATTGCATAAGTGTTTCGACAATTTAATGTAAATTAACAGTATCCAGCTATGTTTTTTTTAATGTGTTATGTCCGTTCAACTGCAATTCATGTTTTGCAGAATTGACTCAATAATGACTAGCAGTGATCACAACGACGAAATAGCTCTCAAGTATGATTGTACCTTAAGGAAAGTGCTTTCATGTACTTCTTATTGGCATTAAACTGAAGTACCATGAAACAGACAACAAGGTTGTTTTCTCATACCTATCATGCTTGCAGTTTAGTTATCAAAAGTCCAGGATTACAATTGTGTACGCCAGACGCGCGTTTCGTCTACATAAGACTCATCAGTGACGCTCATATCAAAATATTTATAAAGCCAAACAAGTACAAAGTTGAAGAGCAATGAGGATCCAAAATTCCAAAAAGTTGTGCCAAATACGGCTAAGGTAATCTATGCCTGGGATAAGAAAATCCTTAGTTTTTTCAAAAATTAAAAGTTTGGGAAACAGAAAATTTATAAAAATGACCACATTATTGATATTCATGTCAACACCGAAGTGTTGACTACTGGGCTGGTGATACCCTCGGGGACGAAACGTCCACCAGCAGTGGCATCGACCCAGTGGTGTAAATAGTTATCAAAAGTCCAGGATTACAATTGTGTACGCCAGACGCGCGTTTCGTCTACATAAGAATTTCTATTTTTCCGCTCTACAGATGCTTGTAATAAGGAGTATGATTGCCAATGAGACAAATATCAACCAAATGAAGTGGATTTGAGCAGTATATTTGAAAATTGAATATCAGAACGTAGAACTTCAAACAAACAAAAATGTAAATTATCATTTTATTTTATTTTCTAATGTGCTGAAAATATAATTGATACACAATATAAAGAAAAATGTTAAATAGTTTGACAATTTGTCAACATCTGGTTTAATTCCGTTAAATTCTTTCATTGAAGCAAAATATCAATTTGGCATTTGACTAAGATTCTGTGTTGTTCATCTAGACAAATGTACTGCGAATATCACTGCAAATTTTTTTCAGTTTCTTTAAACGCCTTACAAATTTTTGTAAAACACGAGTATGTATAAGCTAGCATGTACACTTTTGTTGGAATTAAAATTGAAATAGTAGCAACTTTTATATAGGCGAGTTATATATTTCAAAAAGACTCCTAGTTGAAGACTTTAATACACCCAACTAAACCATGGCTTTAATTTATATTGTTCGAAGTTTTATATTCTGGACTTTCTGTTTTGTCCGCTCTGAAAATAAATTTATGATGCAATATCTTTTGAATCTAGGTCAAAAGTAAAAAAAAAAAAAAACATTGCAAATTTTTGCCGATTTATCATTATGTTATTTTTATGTTCTTTCGGAATAACAAATTTCAAAATATCATATTCCATATAAAACTGGTATACATTTCACTAAAACAAACAAATACCAAGACGTAAATTGCATAATTTTGACAGTAACAATCAAATTCTAAACAGATATATCATGTTAAGGAGGGGTATTTGTGAAAAATACCAGTCGAGAGAATGTTAAATTTTGCGAGCCGTAAGGCGTGATAAATTCATTCTCAAGACCACGGCGGTGTTAAAAAAAACACGATATTCATTTGATAACAGTAAATTGGTGAAAAATACTGGCTATCAACCAATCAAAACCCATGATTCTTACATAAGGTGTAATTATTCAAAAAAATCCTTTCTTAAGAAAATTATACTTTGAGATAAGAATTTTAATTCGGGGGATCGATATTCATATTCAAGTTAAACACTTAATAAGGGTTTTTATGTTAAGGAAATTTTGTTCATCATTTTGGTTTTCCTTGTTTTAAAACCTCAATAAATATGATTTGTCTTATTTTTAACAAAAAGTCTAAGTCAGTAAAAGATTTAATCAACCATTGTTATTAACTGCGTGTAAATATGCTTGAAAATTAAAACTGTTCTTACATAATAAATTGGTTTTTTTTCAATATTTACACTTATACATACATGTAGTATTAACCAGTTGCCACTGAAACAAGAAAAACTATTCGAACGTTGTATTCAGTTTCAAAAAAGGAAGTAAAATCAATAAAAATACTGAACTTCGAGGAAAATATAAAACGGAAAGTCCCTAATCAAATGACAAAATCAAAAGATAAAACACATCAAACGAATGGACAACAACTGTTCAATCAATTTCAGATAGATATGTTGTGTATCTCTTCACATGACCCTACAAGGTTTTCATTTCGAATGATTATTTGCAATGTTTAAAATCTACAATGTATTGGTTTTAATGTGCATACAATATTGGATCTATTGTATTTAAGTATAACTCCACCTTAGAATCATGCAATATGAAGAAAAAGTGATTTACCCTATGTTACCAGTATGCTAGATATTTGGTTATGTGACATACTTTGAGTAAAAAATAATATATTTTCAACCATAATTGTTAATGACTACTATTAATGTCATTTATACCCTAATAAAAATTCAGATGGGCATGTTTTTCTCACTAGATAAGTAATGGAAATTTGATGGATGCTATGACATATATCTGCCGTGAGCAGGCGAGTTGTAATATACGAAAGCCGAGAAGGATCATTCATAATTCATAATTCAAAACTCGCAAATCAAGAAAGATAATCCTGTTGAATTGCAGTTGCAATCCAAACACATCAGGGTGAACATGTTATTAGGACGAACGGACCCGATATTACCATGATATATGTAACAGGTAGACATGCTAGAGATCAATTTACATTCACATACTTTCTATGTTACTGTCATTAACACTATACATCCTTCAACAATGTGTTAATCCATACTGTATAGTATAATATAAATAACCCAGAAATAACAAATGTAAAGCATTCCAAACAGAAAACTATTAAACAGTCTGATTTATATCTATTTTTTGTATGTAAAAAACAAATGCCGGTATGATATATACATAATATATACAACATTTAGTTAGTACATGTACATATGTACATAAACAAAGGACAACCACATGCACTGAATTATTAGGTCTTTCCACTTTTCTGTGGAAAGACCTATTGTTTTTCTTCTGATTATTTTTTTTTTTTTTTTCTTCCGCCTAATTTTGTTCTTGCGATAAACATTTGTTTCGCAATATGTCGCTTAGATATTTGGTATATGATATCGAACAGTTTATGCGCTTTTGAAATTTACCCTGCGTATACGAATACTTTTCTTTGTAGGAGTTATCTCCCCAAACACTGTTTTTCTTGTTAGCGCATCTCCTTCGCAACCGTAAAAGATTATGACAAATTTATTTTACAAAATTGCTCGTTATATCCTTCGCATGATTTGTCCTATTTTGACCGAAGCGATATGACCGCTCCATATGAGAGTTATTTCCCCTTATGCATCTGATATAAGTGATATGAATTTCTATCTTATAAATCATAAGTGATAGAGACCTAGGATCTTTTGATATGAGGTCCTTGGTCCCAAAAAATGAAAATTAGGTCAAGGTCAAAGGTCAAGGTCATATTCTAATATTTGAATTTGGCTTATTTTCACTTATATCCAAAGACTGTATAAGATATCAACAAATTATTTTTACTAAATTGTTAGTTGCGACATGTCGTAAGATGTAAATTTTGATTGCAAGCGTACATTGAATGTAAAAGGGAGTTTTCTCCCCTCTTGTATATAAAAATACGCGTTTGGTGATATAACTCATTAACTAAATATAATAAAGACCTATGGTCTTTTGATTTGAGGTCCTTGGTTTATGACCTTGAAATTGATCTCAAGGTCATAGCTTAATTTGACGTTCTAGATTTTGACCTTTGCTTTTATTCTATATGTATACATGATAAAGATATACAACTTTTAGAAAAAGGTATCAAACCATTTAACCTTGTAAAAAACAACCGGAAGTGACCTTTTGTAAACCGGAAATAGCTATTTTTTTGTACTTTATTAATATAAAAGTATATAGAACCAGATATTTTTGGAATCAGTGTCAAGTAAATATTCAAATATAATCGGAAGTAACATTTTTCAAACCGGAAGTAACAAATTATCTCCCTTATTTAAAAAAAATGTATGGAAACAATATATTTTTGGAATCAGCTTACTTGGAGCTATCATTTGACGATTGAAATGACATTTTAAACTTAGTTTCACAACTTTTCATATCAAAATACATTGTTTTGATGGAAAGACCTTCAATTGTTCTCTGAACAATTGGTTTTTAATATGTATTAATTTTTGTTTGCCATTTACATGTAGTTGTATATTGGTAATTTATGGATGCAACTACACAAAGACAATGAAAGACCAGGACTTGGATTGTATGAATCTTTCAGAAATCTTCAATATCTTGATTACTATGTCATGATGTCTCTGCATTGTGAAACTATTTTTCTTAATATGTCATAGTGAGCAACTGAAATTATACATACATTATTTTGACTTTGTTTGTTATCTATCACAGTGGACATCACTGACTCTATATTACTCTTTATAATTACTGTTGCCAGACTCACTTTTAGGAATCTTGGAATTGCATTTGTATTTCACTTTTTTTCCTATTCCTAATTCAGCCAATATATATACAAAAATGTGTTTTGACAAAAAGGTATGAAGGTTAAAATTGAGAATGGAAATGGGGAATGTGTCAAAGAGACAACAACCCAACCAAAGACACATGATGGAACAGACAGAAGGTCACCAGTAGGTCTTCAATGCAGTGAGAAATTCCCGCACCCAGATGTGTCCCTTAACTGGCCCCTAAACACATATATATATTAGTTCAGTGATAATGAAAGCCATACTAAACTCCATATTCTATATTTATTTATTTTTTGTTTAGCTTAATTTAAAAAAACATATGAATATTTATTATTAATCTGTTTTTAAGGTACCTATTACAAGTCATCCAGTGTCATTTAAAGTTACTAAAGCAGAAATTTAAACCATGAAGAAAGTGATACATTGTATACATGGTAATTAACCAATAGACAATATGTTTTAAAGATATTCTTATATCAGACAACTAAGTTGTCAAAACAAGAAGAGAACTGTTAGTAGATTGTGCCACTTTTGTTCTCTTGTTCATATTTTTAAAGTCTTTTTTTTCAACTGAACTAGTACTGATCCTTTTGATTTCTATACACACATTGTAAAAGTACATTAGATTTCAACTAGGCGGAAAACGTTCAATTTCATTGATATGAAACTTTGACCAATATATAAATGTATATATATCATTTGTAACTCTATATCATATATGTATAAGTTGAATCAATGTGCTTGTAACTTTGGATAGAGTCTCATGAAATAGTGAAAATCACTGTATCCGGGTACACAGGTACACAGGTTTGTCAATAAATGAAAACTTAAACTTAGCAGAACTTAAAATACTAATACATATATTACAACAACACTTTAAAGACTCAATTTTTTTTTTGAAAACTTGGATCAGATAAACATAGAAAAATATGTTTACTATTTATGCTGATTGTCTACTTTCACTTTTTCCTCTACCAAAGCAATTAAACAAAATTTAACGGTTTCAAGTTTTGATGTCACATGCTTGTTGAGTAAACAGGCGTTTATAAGTATGACATTTGATTCCTGTGATTTTTATTCTTACAATTAATTTAAACATGATCATACATGTACCATTATTAATTTAAAATTGAGAATGGAAAAAGGGAATGTGTCAAAGATACAACAACTCGACCATAGAAAAAAATAAGCAGCAGAAGGTCACCAACAGGTCTTCAATGTAGCGATAAATTCCCGCACCCGGAGGCGTCCTTCAGCTAATTTTCATGTATTATAATATTTTCATTTCTGTTTTGTAGATTTTCTAGAGGAGCTACATTTTGAGTTATATAACAGACATAGAACTATCACAGTCACATATTACATGTATAATGTCTTGGAAGCAGCATTTTATAAGATATCAATAAGACAGTGGACATACTACCCTTTTGGGTGAATTATAGCCTGAAGAAGTTTTGATCTGACATTAGGACTAGGCCATACAATTTTTGCCCTAATCCTTCAAGTGGTTTGTTTAGAAGGGACAGAATTGGCTTATGTGTGTCTGCATCCTTAAAGGAAAAGACTTGATTGACTATTTGTAAAAACTAAATTTTTATAGAATTATAAAGAAAATAATGCTAACTGATTTTTGTATTGCCTGTGAAAAAAGAGCTCTATATATGGGAGACTTAAAGATTTACTGACTACTATCTGGCTGCAGAAGTGTAATCTATTTGTATAAATTTTTATATTTTAGAGTGGAGAAGACATGGGTGCTTCAAATCTTTTTTGCAGATACCTTATGCTAAGAAGTTTCCTTCTGTCAGGTGTCCCTTTTCCTTGACAACATTTCCATGTTTAAACAAAACCATAAAAAATATACCTACCAGGTAGTTTGATCTGCTCTTGACCTCATTTTCATTATTCATTGGTAAATGCTAAGTTTTGTGTTTTGGTATGTTTTTCAATTATCATAAGCAAAACAAGATAAAACTACTTTAGTGTACTGAATTCGAAGTGAACAATTGTTAGGTGTACATGTCTGTCTGACCTTGACCGCAATGGGTCATTGTCATGGACCTTTAAAAATGTTTAGTTGATGAGATACATGTGTATTCTGATCCTATAGAGCAACTAATTGGTTGTCCTTTTTAGAAACAGTGTTGAGCTTTATCTTGAACCATTACTACAATATTGATAGGGTTTATACCCCCTTTTCTTGTCCAAATTACACATTGAATTCTCTAGACAAAAATTAAGGAATAAGTTCATTTTTTAATGATTTAAAGATTAGTTCTTGCACTACAAACATATCTGAAAAGCTTTCATTGATTAAATATAGAGCTTAATCGTCAGAGTTAACATCCAGGAGGAGGGGGGTGGACAAATATCTTCAAAGGGTTGTATGAAAGATTTAAGTATAGCATCAATATTTAATATTTTTATTCCTTACAATGATTTTGTACAGAAAATGATAGTTTGAGCAAATATTGTTTAAGTGATTTTAATCGAAGATTTTGTAAATCTAGGCATTTGTCTCTATGACGACCAAATTTCCGTCTTTTCATTATTTTGAATAATTTGATGTTACAATGTATGTATTACATGGAGAAAATTTTAAAAAAAAAATGCTTGATTAAAATTTTATCATTATAAAGCATACATTTATCAAAAATGTGTAATTTTTAAAATCTGTGTGTTCTGTTTCCATGGGAACTGGTAGTTTGATTTGACATTGTTTGATGATAATGATAAATAGGTAACTGTTTTCTTTACTTTGTTTCAATATTTATGTGTTATACATGCTTAAAAGACACAATCAAATGAATTGTGCTATAAATGTACATGAAAACAATTTAGCTTATTGTAAGAAAAAGAATACCAAAAAAAATGAGACAAAAAAAAAAAATTTCTGAAAAATCTAAAGGAGGCTACAAACGATTATTTTTGATATGTTATAGACAAAGGTCCAATGAATAAATGCAAACAAACATGTTATCCATAGGACCCTGCTCTTGGAAGAATTTGAAAAACGTAATTTTCACTCCTTTTAAGAAAATGAAAAACTGCAACAATCGGTTGCCATGGAACCAAGAGTTGCCATAGTTGCAACTTCTGTTTATCAACTTTAATTTTAGAACAAATGTGGAACTATGATCATGATGATAACATGTATTTGTTTTATTGAAATTAATTAGCAGTTGATAAAACAATCTGTGATGAAAAACAGAAATTTTAAAGATTATAGGTTGCACTTTGTAAATACAGCTGTTGCTCAAAACACGCCTCTTTTGGGGAGAAATTGAATATTCATAGAAAATTAATTTTGTTTACATACTGGTTCCCGGTTATGCTCTCTGTGTTCCATATCGCAGAGACAGAACTTGGGAATGTTACCAGTAAATAAACACGTGGTGCATATGAACTTTCAATTCTAGGATAAGATTTTTTTCAAAACTTCATAGTAAAAGTGGTACAGTTTTAGCCGTAACAGGAGTTCCTATGGGAAATTGCATTGTCAATATTTACAGAAATGCAACCTTTAGGACTGAAATTAAAGGGTTGTTATGGTGCCATCGTAACCATAGCAACCAAATGTACAACACATGTGTAATTGTTATTTTCTTTAGTTTTTTATCAAAATAGAACATATGAAGCCCAAACAAGTCAATTTGACAACTATCACTGTATCGCCCTCTGCATGATTCTAAGGTGGAGCCATACTTAAATCTACTTATCAGATGCCTTTTGACAGTAATTCGCTTCTTAAAACGTGACTTGTTTTTTCAAGAATCTATTGTCATGAAATTATCAAGGAGGAAATAACGTATTCAGAATGTTTTGTATGGATTTCATATGAAAATGTACATGTTAAATTAGAAATAATTCTGGAGTATACCTTGTTGTGTTTTGATTTGAAATCTACTTTGATAAAACTTTTAAGCGTTAAATTCTGTGTTCACTAACGGAAATTCAATTTTCATCAGATGAGATTTAATTACGTAAAAGATTTCAAAACGGGAATGCAAATATGAGATATAGTGTGAGTTCAACCAACATGTTTCTGTTGTTTTAAATGTGATTTTGAAAACATTAATTATTAATTTCGAGATCAAACTAAGATGGACTTAAGGTAGCACAATACAAAGATTTTTTTACTTCCAATCACTAACCTTTGAAATGCTGTAACTTTCTTATGAATGCATAGAAAATAATAAAAGAGGTATATATAGATAGATAAAAGATCAATCTTTTAAATGAATGCAATATTTTTATTATGCAATTATTATGTAATCAATTATTATGCAGTTAGTGGCAAAATATGGGTAGGTTCACTTGAATGAATTTAGCTCTAGCATCTCTTTAACTATACAGAAAATTTTAACCAAATCTTAATCAACACTTCATGGGCTTCAAAAGGGTGTCTCAGATTGTCTCTATGGTGTTCCATTCTCTCATAAATCTCTAATTAGTGTAAACATCCTAACCAAATAAAAGAAGAAAATGTTTAATTAGGTGTAAAATTTGTTCTATACATTCTATCTGAAATCTGAGACACTCTTTTGTAGATAATGGCCATAGGAACAACATATAATAAAATCAACCCTCTAGGGATACACATGCAGAAGCTAATTTCATTTGAAAGTGGAAATTTGGTGAAAAATATTTTAGACTCAGTTAACATTATAATTGGTTACATAATTGTTGCATAATACTAACATTGTATTAATTTGAAAGAGTAATCTGTTAGCTATCCAAAACTACCACTTTTATAAATTTTCAAGCATTATTAAGAAAGTTACAGCATGTTAAAACTTGGGAGTTGGAGTTATAAAATCTTTGTATTGTGCTACCTTAAGATGACAGATATTGATTCTTACATAGTATCACTGCATATCAGTTGGATTCTAAAATTAAGTGAAGATAAAAATGGTAATTAGATAATCATTCCAAAAATCATTTCAACAAATTTGGAAAAAACTCCTCTTGTATTTTTAATGAATTAAGACGGATATTAAAGACATCGATAATAACAAGTTACAATATGTACAAGACATTTACCAGCAACTAATCAAAAATTAGATTAGTGTAAAAGGATGAAACACAAATTTCCAAAAAAACCGGAAAATGATAATATCAGGTTTAACAGAAAATAACTCGTAGGATAGAGGAAAAAGCGATATTATTACTATGAATGATATCATTGATGGGCAGGGTAAAATCTCTGAAAGTATTATCCTATCTAAACTTAGATATAAACAAAATTGGATTATGTACAAGACAATAACTCACTTCATGAGTACAAGAGAACTTTCTAAAATGTCAAATTTAAAAGAAAGTCATAAAAAACAGTTTTTTATGTGGGAATTTTTTTTTTGACAAAAACTAAGATAATTTTGTTTTTACTTTTCAATATCTCACTGATAAATATTTGAAAATATTCAAATAAAACTTATTCACTACATTCCACCATGTAATGAACTAATAAAAAAGTGAAAATTACTGAGAACAACTTATATAAGCATTGTAAAGAAAAAGATGACAATAAACATTTTTTGTCAATTGCTCATTTAATACATACTTTCTAAAAATAGTAGTGAAATCAATGAGCTCCCTTGGTATAGACTAAACCAGTATCAGTCTTGACAATTTAATAACAGGACACAAAACTGAAATCCAACATACTTTGATATTTGTTATAAACTAACAATAATATCATTTTTATCATATAAAGCATTAAAGAAGACAAAAAAACAACATTTTGAAATTTTTACTGAAAAAATTTCAGATACTATTGAAATGATTTTTTTTTTAACAACAATAACAGTAAGATAATCTTAGAAACAAGTAGATTTATTATAAAGTATCAAATAAGTCACAATTAAATCAATTTTAGATGTTTTGAAACAATACTTATATAACAAATACAGAATATTGTAAGCAAAATTGTTAATTGTTTACAAGCCAAATATATGGTCATGTTTGTTCACAGGTTCAACCATGCATGTCGGCATGTGTTTAAGTTATGTCTGTAAGAATTATCAACCATTCATAAGTAGCGACATGAAATATATTGTTTTTTCATAGATTTCATTACGTGTGATTCATTAACTTAAAACAAAATTATATACATGTATCATCACGCTATTAATCTAATTTATATTGTAGAGGTATTGTGCATTCTAAAATGAATGGTTTGACATGTGCAATATATATACACGACAGCATACAATAGATCAGTAGAAATCATAACAAAATAAAATTGTATACTCAACGAAGTTTATGAAATAAGGTAAATCCTGTTTACATTAAATAATTTTTCGACACATTAAAGATATTAAAGATCAGAAATAATAGCACATGCTTGCTGAATCAGTACTGTCCTCAGATTAAATGGAACACGGATCATATGCTCATGTCGATAACGAAGAGGATGCACAATATTTATAAAATAACAGAGCCCGCGCCACAATCAATAAAATGGTTAAATTATAACGACACCTGTATTTGTTGTCCTTGTAGCATTTATCATTGAAATAGTTCAAATAGTGTGGGATAACTATTTATATTATAGTTATATATAGCTGATGACCAGGGGTTTAGTTAAATATATATATGTATATACAAATGTACAAATATGTTTTATGTTATTAAACTAGTTCATATTTTTTTAACTACATTAAAGTAGGAATTCCACATACTTATTCATAAATATGTTATTTATTCAACTCCGTATTTATTTTAACACATATATGTTTCACGGACTTTTCTAAGGCTTCCGATCATCAGACGCCCAGCCAAAATTTTAAACATTATGATACTCTTGTTAGATGCTTTATTTCAAGGACGTTATATACAGGTGAATTTATCTATATCAATATGATTTAATGGACACTTATTTGAAAATTACCACAAGGAAAAACCATATCAAATTGTCGTATTAACTGTATCGTATATTGTTGAAGAACACTGTTGAAATTATGATCACAAGTTAACATAAAAGTCATTAAAAAAGTACAAACGCATTCATAACCTTGAAATACACTCAAAATGTGATACCATGTTATACAGAATTGATTGAAAAGGGGACAAAATCCTATGACATTATCACGCGAAGTTGAAATAATTTAATAAAATATTGTTTTGTGAGTGCTGGCCTTGATGACAACACCTTTGTCTAAATGAAGTAATGGGCACATCCCAAGAAAACAAAATGGCAGACTTAGGTATGATATCCTCCTATTTGCCTAAAATAACGGATTTATTGATTTTTTTCACTTTGCTAATAGTAAAATTTCAATATTTTTGTCAAGTACTCATATTGTGTAGGGTAAAGCTGAACCAACCCATAACAGGAAGAACACGTGTTCGGATCTCATAGCCGAAAGTGAAAGCCAAATTTCCTATATAGAAGTAACTTAACTTAAAGTTACTTTCAATTTCAAACGGAGTCTGCAATATATGCCAATATTAGGTTAAGGACGATTAATTATTCAAGATTTTTTGTGTGTTAAATTGCACCTTTGATACTTTCCATTGCTACAGTCTAGTATTGGCCGCAAAAACACGATATTATTGGTAGATCACGGAATCTTTACTTTATAAGGCTAAATTTTGGTGGTTGCTTGGATGAACATGTTTTAAACAAAAATGTATATCGGAGATTTGTTTTGGACGTAAATAACTGCGAAAGACCATTATTTGTTATGTTACAGGCGTCAACATTTCAAAGCTTATATAGATATTAGAAGAAGGGGGTTTGAGTGCCAATTAGACAACTATCAATCCAACGTCAGAATTTGTAAAAGGTATATTTATTATAGGTCAAAGTAAGGCCTCTAACACAGAGCATGGACTGTCACCTAACAGCACCAAAAACGACTAATGTAAAACCATACAAACAGGAAAACCAACGGTCTAATTTATATAAAAACAAGATACGAGGTACACTTTTAAACCGCATCAACAAACGACAACCACTGAACAACATTCAAACATTTCTGTATGGTATAGCTCCTCTATATCTTTGATAGGCATGAGTAACGATACATGTACAATCATCCTCCTTTCCACCCTCGTTTGATTGATATAGATTATCGGATACATGATGTAATGATTGGTTGTAGTTTTAACTAGCTGCATTATATCAAAAAAGTGCTGGAGGTCGAACACTGAACAGTTGAGCAAGTAAAGACGCAACATTTAAGCTTAAAACAGCTCTGAGTTCGGATTGTGATTAAATATTTTACATAACATAGGTTTTGAGACCTGAAATATTGAAATTGGACATTTTCCTATTATGGTTCAATACCCAAAATCTAAGTACAGTGTTAGAATTAGCATATAAAAAACAAGTATTCAATTGATGATGAAATCAAACAAAACATTTGAACCTCAATATTTACCACTTAGATAAAGGAGCAAAAAATCCAAAATCTCTAAATACATGGGTAGATTCAGCATTTCAAAGCACCCCATAAATTATATTTTTGTTGAAATCAAACAAAGTTTAATTTTGAACCCTGATTTAGAACAATTTGAAACGAGACCCTTAAATCCAAAAATTAAATACATGTTTAGACTCAGCTTTTGAAAGCTATATATGTGTTCAATTTATGTTTCAGTTTGATTTTTGACCAAAATGAAAACTGGGTATAAAATCAAAGATAAATCTGTCACTCCGATTATAGTTTTGTTAGTTGATAATTACCGCATGTTTGTTATTTTGACAAAAGGTGAAACATATTACATTGTCCTAATTCAAAAACATGTACAAATGAGTATATATAGTTCTGGTAAAAATCTACTATATAAATTTGGTATGGTTTAACAGGAAGAATAAACATCGATTATTATCTACTGAAAATTATGTTTGCAAATCTAGACCAAATCACATGATAGCAAGTAAGAATTAAACATTCACACACACAAAACAAATTTAAAAAGAAACAAAAAACATCTGTGACATCTACCTTTAAAACACACAACTTTAACAAATTAAAAAAGCAACACCGAAATTTGTAACAACACATGAATTATAAGTCAGAAATAGACTATCTATTCATATACTTATCATTTACACCATTTATTTTCAAAGGGATATACCTCAAACTGAAAAAGTCATAGAACAATCACTTTTGCTACTGAAAGGTTTTCAAATCAAGAACACGTGGAAATTGAACTTGATCTTAATTTAGTCACAGGAAACAGCATATCTAGATTTGAAGGATTTCGTCAAAGCGTTTCCATTTTAATGAACGGACACTTTTGGTAGCCGCCCGACCACCCGGCCGCGTATCCTACATATTTTTATATTTTTATAGCCTTTATATTTTACCGTAGGAGAGAAGGTTCTTGGATCGCAACCCTTGGCTAGCGAAGATAAGATACACTGATTTGACATTTTGTTTCAAAAATAATAATGATATTCATGGATCTGTCGAATTCAGAGAATCTATTTTTAAATAGCATCTATGATTATTTGAATAACCAAAATACTGTACAATACATGCACGCATTACAAAAGAATCTCCTAGTGACTTTTATTAGTAAAATGGGATACAATTTCATGCACATGTTTTAAAGGGAGAAAATGGAAAAGGGAAAAGGGAAATGTGCCAAAGAGAACCGATTGACCAAAGAGCAGAAAACAGCAGAAAGTCACTAATCAGTCTTCAACATAGCAAGAAAATCTATGAATGTCCTATGACATGTTTTGTTAAAGTTGCATTTAAACTCGTACACATGTATAGAATGATCGATATTTTAAACTTTTTAAAAGACTAGAATCGAGTTTCGACATCGTTCTATTAACCTGAAAATTTTAAACTGAAACATAAATGACTATCCTTACGACCATTTAATTCAATAGATCCGTAATTTTTTTTTGTAATTTTAAGGTCTGTAACAAAGAAATATAACGGTTGATGGACTGTAAACTTTATCAATAGACTAAACTAAATGTATTCATGGGGAAATAAATGCATTTGTAAATATATGAAATACTTACCGTGCATCAGTACCATATAGATTATTACCAACAAAAACAAATATTCCATTTTAAAATGAAAAGGATGTATATTGCTTATACTTCTAAGTACATTGTCATGATTAACGAAGCATACAGGGTAAACCTACGTAATTATATTTACACGACCACATGCATCCGATATATAAAGATATAACTTCCATAGTCTAAGTGTTACCTTGTCACGGAAGGCAAATCTAGAAATAGACATAAGACATGTGTTTAAAGCGTGTAGAGATGTTATATTTTAATGTTTTACACACAATATGTTTATTTGTCCGCAATCTTACTTAACAATTTGCATATACCATATGGAATAATGATTCAATTCATTATACAGTAAATAGAAATAAGTATATCATACATAAAACTCATACATAGTATATCATACATACTAAGTCAGGAATCAGATGTACAGTAGTTGTCGTTTGTTTATCTAATCTATACGTGTTTTTCGTTTCTCGTTTTTTATATAGATTAGACCTGTTGATTTTCCCGTTTGCATGGTTTGACACTAGTAGTTTAGGGGCCCTTATAGCTTTTTGTTCGGCGTGAGCCAAGGCTCCATGTTGAATGCCGTACAATGACCTATAATGGTTTACTTTTATAAATTGTTATTTGGATGGAGAGTTGTCTCATTGGCACTCCCACCACATCTTCCTATATCTATATACAAGTCTAAACAAGTGACAACCATACAGTTTATATGCCCTCTGGATTTCAGTGTGTTTGAGTTGCCGAGTTAATACTCACATCTATATTGGTCTGCAAATGACACCTCACAGTGTTAGAATTAGATTTTTATGCTGACACATTTCTGTCCCTAAACGGGATTTGAACTCACACCTGTGTGACACTACAGCACCAATCTCGTAGCCGCATGACCAGCAATCTAGACCATGTGTTTACATATACATGTATATATAAATGTCTAAAAGTGTACAAAACGAAATCGGTAACAACAAAAAATGAAACGTTTAATGTAATTGTTTATAAATATTTCAGATAAAAGATATCCTTCATCAGTATGACTATAATGCAAAAGGAATAACAATCAACTCTGATTAAACTATAACATGTATAACAATCTTGAAATTTATAAAATAAAACAGTCTAAACCCATCACAAAAACGCTTGTACAATTTTTAAATTTCCAAAATGACGTAGGTTATATATTCATTACCCCTTTCAAAACTTCATTCTCTGTTCAATTTATGTTTGGAATCCACTGTTACAAACCCTCATTCAAACCAATACAAACTTCAAGCTATAATTTCGGATATTGCAAGTCACAGACTTTTCAAGCCAGTTCGCATTGGAAAAGATGAAAAAGAGAAAAGATCTATTCTAAATCTTTCCTTTGCCAACAAAGGTCTCGATGGCGTCAACCTAGGCAATATCCTTCATCATAAATTAGTTCAATCGAAAATACCTCCTTATTTCAAAGACCAGTCTGTACCAATAATTTTATATACCTATACCAAACCTATTGCAACTAAAATTTTCAATTACAAACGCGTTTTGCAGAATCTCGATATTGACGACTTCAAGTCTAAACTTCCTGATTGCACTTGTGCTAGTTCCCAATTCACATATAATCCTGCTGACCACGTTATTACCGGTGACCTTAACATTGTTAATAACACTTCTCTACGGAATGTGTTATCGAAAGGTCCGAAATATCGTGAGCCTAAATCCATCAATTGGAAATACAACTTTAAAATTTTGATGGACTCAGTCGAGGATTATGCTAGGCAATGGGCTAAACGTGAAAAGGAAGACGTAGACACTATCCGAATGGACTAAAGCAGTGAGGTCGTTAATACAAATCAGAATTAAGAAACTGAATGGGTCCATCAATGCCCATGCTACGTCAATCTTTAAAGACCCAAATGTTGCTAAACACTTATCCGACCTCCATGATAAATATGTTGTTGTCCCCGCAGACAAAGCCCCAAATAACATCGTTTTTGTCTGTAAAAGTCACTACGTTAATTGCTTGATAAACGAATTAGGTATGGACAATTCACTTGGAAACTCAACATATACCCTCACGACACTTACCAAAGAGGAAATCCTGGATAATCATAGGTCTGTTCTTTGTTCCTTTGGTATTTCAACCAAAGATGAAGAACTGGATCTTCCATCACTGTACTGGATACCTTAACTACATAAGTGTCCTTACAAACAACGGTATATTGCTGGGTCTTCCAAGTGCTCCACGAAACCTCTTTCTAAATTATTAACATCTATTTTATCAGCAATCAAAGACGGGCTTCAAAGTTCTTGTGAAACTGCCTATTCTAGAGGTGGCGTGAATCAGATGTGGATACTTAAAAATTCGAAAGATCTTTTAGAGTACATACAATCTGACTCTCTTTCATCTTGTAACAGTATTAAAACTTTTCTACTCTTTACACAAGTATTCCACATTCCAAACTAAAAGACAAATTGAAAGAGTTGGTATTACTTTGCTTCATAAAAAATAAGGGCCAACGTAGATACAAGTATCTTGTCTTAGGGAGGGATAAATCATACTTTGTAAAGAATCACTCTGATCATTCAAACAAAAAATTCTCTGAAACCGATATTATCAAGATGCTTGATTTCTTGATTGACAACATATTTGTAACGTTCGGAGGACGTGTTTTTCAACAGACTGTCGGCATCCCAATGGTAACAAACTGTGCCCCTCTACTTGCCGACTTGTTTCTTTATTATAATGAGGCTGACTTCATGCAGGAACTTCTTAGGAAGAAAGATAAGAAGTTAGCAATATCCTTCAACTCTACTTTCCACTATATAGATGACGTTCTTTCACTAAACAATTCAAAATTTGGTGACTATGTGGAACGCATCTATCCCATCGAATTTGAGATAAAGAATACTACAGATACAGTTAAGTCGGCTTCATATCTTGACTTACATCTAGAAATTGACAATGAGGGTCGGTTGAAAAACAAAACTTTACGACAAAAGAGATGATTTCAGCTTTCCAATTGTGAACTTTCCATTTCTAAGTAGCAACATTCCAGCAGCACCTGCATACGGGGTATATATCTCCCCATTGATACGATATTACCGTGCTTGCATTTCCTATCATGATTTTCTTGATAGAAGGTTACTGCTCACAAGGAAGCTATTAAACCAAGAGTTCCAAATGGTGAAGTTGAAATCATCCCTTCGTAAATTTTACGGACGCCATCACGAGTTGGTTGACCGTTATGGAATAACCGTTTCACAAATGATATCGGATATGTTCCTTACGTCGTAACTACAATCCCCTTCCCTTTCATGAATGTGACCTGCCGAATTAGACTTTTTACCGGATTTGTAATCACATAAGCAACACGACGGTTGCCACATGTGGAGCCGGATCTGCTTACCCTTCCGGAGCACCTGAGATCACCCCTAGTTTTTGGTGGGGTTCATGTTGTCAATGTGACGGAGTGTTTTTGAAATAAAAGCATATTGTATTATTGTATTGTATTGTTTATTTTTTAGTTTTGTATGTTGTGTCATGTGTACTATTTACATAGTTTGTTTGTTTTAGATTTATGAGTTTGACTGTCCCTTTGGTATCTTTCGTCCCTCTTTTATATAGTTTGTTTCTTTATATAAACAGGGACGAAAGATACCAGAGGGACAGTCAATCTCATAATTCGAACATAAACTAACAACGCCATGGCTAAATATGAAAAAGACAAACAGACAAACAATAGTACACATGACACAACATAGAAAACTAAAGAATATACAAAACACGAACCCCACCAAAAACTAGGGATGATCTCAGGTGCTCCGGAAGGGTAAGCAGATCCTGCTCCACATGTGGCACCCGTCGTGTAGCTGATGTGATTACAAATCCGGTAAATAGTCTAATTCGGTAGGTCACATTCATGGAAGGGAAGGGGGTTGTAGCTACGACGCAAGGAACATATCCTATATCATTTGTGAAACGGTTATTTCATAACGGTCAACCAACTCGTGATGACGTCCGTAAAATTTACGAAGTGATGATTTCAACTTCACCATTTGGAACTCTTGGTTTTAAAGCTTCCTTGTGAGGAGCAGCCCTCTATCAAGAAAGTCATGATAGGAAATGCAAGCACGGTAATATCGTATCAATCGGGAGATATATACACCGTATGCAGGTGCTGCTGGAATGTTGCTACTCCGAAATGGAAAATTCACAATTGGAAAGCTGACATCATCTCTTTTTTCGTAAAGTTTTGTTTTCAACATACCCTCATTGTCACTTTGTAGATGTAAGTCAAAATATGAGGCCGACTTAACTATTGTATCCTTTATCTCTAGTTCGATGGGATAGATGCGTTCAGCATAGTCACCAAATTTTTAAATATTATCTAACTGTACGTTCCGCTATATAGATGATGTTCTCTCAGTAAATAATACAAAATTTGGTGACTATATATAAGTTTGTATATTGTTAATATGTATATGTTCTCTGTAACAATTGTTTCAAGAGAATGAAGTATTCATTCATTCCTAATTGATACGTTATTCCTATCATGATTTCCTTGATAGAATATTGCTACTCACAAGGAAGCTATTAGACTAAGAGTTCTAAATGGTGATGTTAAAATCATCCCTTCCTAAATTTTACGGACGCCATCACGAGTTGGTTGACCGTACGCGTTATGAACTAACCGTTTCACAGATGATATCGAATAATACCCTTCCCTTTTCACGAATGTGACCTACCTAAATAGACTATTTATCAGATTTGTAATAACATAAGAAACACGACGGGTGCAACATGTGGAGCAGGATCTGCTTTCCCTTCCGGAGCACTTGAGATCACTCCCAGTTTTTGATGGGGTTCGTGTTGCTTAGTCTTTAGTTTTCTATGTTAGGTCTTCTGTACTGTTATTTGTCTGTTGTCTTTTCAGTTTAAGCATGGCGTTGTCCGTTTATTTTCGATCTATGAGTTTGACTCTCCCTCGGGTATTTTTCGCCCCTCTCTTATATGGTGTACGGAATTTACCTGCTACATGAATTTCGCGTAATTTCACTTAAAATGAATTTTACGCGAAACTCAAGATTGAAGGTATATATTTGTTTCGTTAAATCTGACTTTTTTTTCATTAGTCATGCTCGATAAGGTTTTAGATTTCCCTCTATATTACCCCGTCGCTTTGGAACATTGTATTAAGGGATTATATATAGAAAATATTTTAGTATACTAGATGTATTGCTGACTAATTGTTTTTATATATAATATGACTATTACTGTAATTTATAATTCCATTTAAATATTTTCTCTTTATCTCACTCTCTCTTATACATATCTAATGTAGTAAATGTATATAAAATATTTTATCGCTATTTTATAAACCAGCGGATGTGAAAAATTATCGCTAGAAACTAAAACAGCGCGTGCCTGTTGTCAATGAAATATACAACGTCGTCACATGTAGAGTAGAGATAAACAGATAAGCATTTGTCTTCTTAACTGGATTGCTTTTCTTACTTTAATCGTACGGGATCAAGCTAATAAGTTAATCTCGTTGAGATAACCAACGATATCGATAATCTATAATTATTTCATACGTTACCGAAGATAAAAAAAAAGCAATATTCAGTGTTATCTTACATTATATTTCTCGATGGAATTTTTCATATTTTGTCATTTTTTTACCCTGTATCCATGTTAAAGCTTAATATGAATTTTTAACATTTCAAATCTGGAAACAAATAGCTTGAAACTGACATGCCAATAAGAATAAACTAAGTTTTCAGACAAAAAAAATCATTTAAATATAAGGATTTTTTTCTCACAAAACAATAAGAATTTGAAATTTTTGATGATATGCTTTTTTTTCAAATCAACAATTCAAAATCTCAGATTTGGACAAATTCTTCCTTTTTTCGTTTCAAATTTCATTGAATATGGTAAGTTAGAACAAAGAAAAACTGACGCGGAAAATTGTTTCTTGTGTGGGTGACTATTGAAATGTGAATCATTATTAGACCGTATTTTCTTACAATTGTCTAATGGTAAATCGAACGAAACTTGTGTGTATATATGCATTGCATTAATTAGCAAAACTAAATTGGTTGTATTCACAAGTATTGAGTGCATTAATCTGACAGAAATGAAACGAACGTAACATATAGATAATTAATGTTACAGTAGTAATTTGTTCGTACTCATCACTGAGCTTATGTTAAACACTCCCATGAAACACAAAAATTATCAAAACATTTCAGAATTAAACATAAAAGTCTTGATACATGTATCATTAAATATTACAAGTGTTTTTTATCAAAGGATATCAATAAAAATTTTAACTGATTTCAATATTAAATATAACGGTACTTTCCTTGTTTAAGAAGTAAAGACTAATCATTGGAATAGAAATTGTAAATCAGAAACTGAAGAAAAAAATAAAGGTGTAAATCATACATGTAACTAATGATATCAACTGGAGAAATTGACCAGTTAACACTTCTGGCTTTTATTTTGGACATTGTAGAGAGGAATGTGAAAAACTAAATTCGGAAAATGAAATTGATAAGATGAATACATTATTTGAGAAAAAAGAAATCCTACTTTTTTTGGAAAAAAATGATAATGAAAACACTTATTGTGCCCATTTTTACTTTTTTTGGTGATCTGCCTGCAGACTTCCAGAGAAATATTTAAAAGAAATGGAAAACAAAGTGTTTTAAATTTGTTTGGGATAATAAATAAAGGCAACAGTAGTATACCGATGTTCAAATAATAAACCAGATAAAGTAAAAAGAAATTCAATTATTGGTCCATATGAAAAGGGGGGATTGGATATGATAGATATAAGGAGTTGTTTCACTGCTTTAAAAGCTATGTGGATAAAAATACTAGTAAAAGATTGTGAAGGAGGGTGGAAAATTATACCCCAACACTTTTTTTTATAATTTTGGGTCAAACTGGTCCAACAAATAAAGGCAACAGTAGTAAGCCTCTGTTCGAAATTCATAAATCGATTGCAAAAAATCGGGTTACCAAAACTGAGGGAAACGCATCAAATATAAGATAACTACGACACAACAGAAACACAACATTAAAATGCAACACACACAGAAACGAACTGTAATATAACAATGGCCATTTTCCTGACTTGGTACAGGATATAAAAAAAATGTGTCCCCAATACACGGATGCCCAATCATCACTATCATTTTTGTATGTTCAGTACTGAGTACAGTGAAAATGGGGGATCTCTAATTTGGCATTAAAATTTGAAAGATCATATCATAGGGAACGTGTGTACTAAGTTTCAAGTTGGTTGGACTTCAACTTCCTCAAAAACTAACTAGACAGAAAACTTTAACCTGAAGCGGGACAGACGGACGGACAAACGAACGAACAGTTGGACGCACACACAATAAAATATAATGCCCATAAATGGGGCATATAATGGTGGTTGAACCTGGTTTTGTGAAAATCCAACCCCCCCCCCCCCCCCCCCCGATTTAATGGCAATGTTAAATATAACATTAACATTAACATCAACATTATATGACAGGACTACAATACAAATAAATGGGGAAAAAATATAGGACAGAGAAACACAAGAATAATAGCCAACAAAAGGTACCAGGTGTAAAATTAAATAAGCCAGACATGCGTTTCGTCCCCACAAGACTAACCAGTGACGCTCAGATAAACCAATACAAGTACAAAGTTGAAGAGCACTGAGGACCAAAAGTTCCAAAAGTTGTGACTAATAGGGATAGGGTTATCTGGGATAAGAGCATTATTATTATTTAGAAAATTCATACTTTTGCAAACAGTAAATCTTATAGAATTACTTTATAATTGATATACATGATAAAACCGAAGTGTTCACTAACTACAGAATAAAAAAGAATTCATTACATAAAGCAACCTAAATACCAGCACATAGAAATACACAGCCGAGTTAGCCAAAGCCAGTTCAACGTTCAAAGTGACGTCACATTTTTTAAATTTTTAAACGATTTTCCAAACATGAGAAAGAATTTGGATAAAATGCAAGATAACAAGTCAGACATTCGGATATACATGTGCGTAGACGGAGACAAACATATTTGATAATGAGTATCTATCATGAGTTTATCTAGGACGATAAATTCTTAAATGGAGAATAACGTCAGAAACCCTTACAATTCATTACGAAAATTACAAAAAATACTTTCATCGGGTTTTGCACTTACACGAGCAACACTAATAGCACCAAAAGTAAAGCGTAACCTGCTTATTATTCCAGAACACTTGCGTTTATGAAAATTTTGCTCAGTTGTTAGTTTTCTGTGTTGAGTTTTGTCGACCATTTTTGGTCCTTTGGCGTGTTTTTCGTCTGTTTTTTACCATGACATTTTCAGTTCGTTTTTGATTTATGACTCTGACTATCCTTTTGATATTTTCCACCCATCTTTTAAAACTCAACAGAAAGTCAAGTTGTTATGCATTCACATATTATAGCAATTAATTTGTTTTAGACTGCAAAGGAGAGGATTTGTAAATTCTATTTTGGAATTCTTTGCTGACATTATAATATCAATGAAATTTACTTACCTGAATGCAGCTGGTTTGATCTCTGTATATTTTGCGATATATCTGTTTTGCAAAATTGGAAGTGAGAAGATGATGAAGATCAAGTGTTTTGTTGTTGTTTTTTTGTTATTGTTGTTATCCGTTCATCTGTGTTTATCAGAGTTTGAAACAAATATTGAAATCCTTTTATTCTAGTTAGTTTTATAAATAATTTGAGAAAGTTGTTGCATAAAATTGCTAGTTTTGTTTTCCAATGGATATACCGTGTTTGTAAAAAAGCTTTTTAGAACAAAAGTTATAAAAAAAAAATTGTGACCATTATTTGGCCAATCTTCTTAATTCATAAACGACTCCATCCCTCTAGCCTGTCGTATTTTCATTTCGAACTGAATCTGTGTCAATACAGAGTGTCGATAGATAGGAAGCGATCTTTTTTTGTTTGTTGCACTAGTGTCATTAGTTTTACTTTAATACAGATATGAACATTTATAATTACTGGATGGAATCAATATAGCATGAATTTATTACAACAAAATCAAATTTTGCATTTATTTTAACTTAATAAAATTTTGTATTTTAAAGACTTTTTCTTAAATTTTGTATATTCAAAACATTTTTGATCTTTTTTGTGAAAAGTTTTTGATTTATAAATATACATTTTATATATGATGAATATACATTTTATATATGATGTATATACAATTTATTAACCAATATTGTAACTCTCTCCAATTTTGGTTTAGGCTATGATGTTAGGTCCTGTTATTCTATTTAGCTCAACAAGTGTTTATGTACACTCGGCTTTCAAATAATTGTATTTGAACGTCTCTAATAAATATAAAGTCAGAATTGCAATTCGGATGCCTAAACTTTATATAGTGTATCAGTTATATATATATATATCATATAACTATATTACACAGGCTATTGATTAACATGTTTGCTTTTGTTTCAGATGTTTCCAATGCCAACAGCAAACTGCGTTTAGCAACTTTATTTTATTCAATACAAGAACATGTTTAATTCATAAAACTTTAAAAATGCATGATATAACCTTTAAGGTTTTATTTTTCTCAAAACATAAAGTAGTTAATGCCTGGTGCAAACATGGCAAATCAGGGGCGTCTTTATCTTCATTATCTTTCTCAATAAAAGGAGAAAATGGGTTAATGGTATTTAGACAGCAACCAAGCAACTGCAAATAGAAATACATCTTCAACTTGACACTCGATCTCAAAATAAATACTGCAACAATCCCAATCACAAGGTAAGGAGAAGGTTTTTTTTCTTAATCATCTAAAAAAAATAATACATGAAAATTGAAAAAGTGATCAAAAGAAAATATGAAAGTGATATTCAAATATAAACTTACAACGACATGGATAAAAAAAAACACAATGGAAACAAATGTCTATAAAACAAGACACAAAAGCAAAACATTACACAACAAAACACCAAAACCGAGGTTTATTTTAAGTTTTTGCCCTCCGCTCATGCATAATTATCTACGCACGTTCGTTCTTCCGTATGTCTTTCTTGACTTCTGGACACCAGCAATACTCACATCGAAATTCAGGTACCGTTTGATAAAAGGGAGGCGAAAGGGAAATTCAAACTATTAAGTCGACAAAAAACTGACAATGGTTAAAAGCGAAAAAGACAAATAACAACTGTACACGCAACTCAACATAAATAAAGTCTGAGCAACACAAACCCTACCAATGATCTCAGACTGCTTCGGAGGGGCAAACAGATTCCCGTCCACATGTTGCATCTGTCGTGTTGCAAACGTCGTTAAGTCTAAATCCGGTGATAAGTCTGATTCGTTAGGTCACATTTGGGTAAAAAAAAGGCCGGGATTGAGGCTATGAATGTCCTCCACTCCGTCAACCATGGCCAACTCGTGATAGTGGTGGTAAATTTTACCAAAGGATGATTCCAACTTCATCACTGGGAACTCCTTGTTTAATGAATTCCTTGTGAGCAGCAACCCTCTTCAAGGAAATCAAGCTAGGAAAAACAGTCCTTTGAATATCGTATCGATTGGGATATATGACTCCACATGCAGGTGCTGATGGCTTAATGTTGCTACAAAGCAATAGAAGGTGCCAATTTGGAAGCGGAAATCATCACTGATTAATACATTCTGTCGATACATAAGTAATAATCTGCAAAAATTGTAGCAGTTCCTTTATTACGGGTGCTAGTTCCTACGACATGTACAGACACACAAAAATATATTTAGCTGTTGTAGCAAAATTAATCGTTAACGAAGGTTTTGATGATGTCCTGCCTCGACATCCTGAATTTATATAGTCTATCCGTCAAATCTTAGCATTGGGAACAACTCTACCAGTAGAGTTGAGAAACTAAAAAGTAAAATCACAACAAAATTACTAAACTTCGAGGAAAATTAAATCATATGTCAAAATCAAATGACAAAACACATCAAAAACGAATGGACAACAACTGTCAGACTCCTGAATTGGTACAGGCATTTTTAAATGTAGCAATGAATGACTAGCAGATACGATATTACAGTTAATTACCACTTGATATCCATGTGTTGCTGTTTAGGTAGAAGGTTTAATCTAGCCCTTCAGACAGATATTGAAGAAAAGTAATATGAAAGACGAAACAAACTTACTTGAAGCAAATAAAAGAATTTGTACAAAATTGATTCAAACTTCAAATGACAGGAGCGTATAGTCCATTAAACTTTATTCAATTGGTCAACAAAGAGATATTTCGATCGTTTGTGAGAACAAGTCATGAGAAGTTGTCTATAGATAGTATCTCACACGTGTACATCTACTTTCATAAATTATTTCGCGCTGCTAGTAAATACATTTTTCTCTTGGTATGACCTTTTTGTCTCTTTATTGCAAAACAATCATTTTGACACAATCATGGTCCTAATTTTTCTGGGTCTGTCATCCTGAATCCATTGCGATGTATGATTGGATATTTTTCTATGTTTATAAATTAAAAATGCCTTCCACCTTACTTTAATTGACTACGAAAACATGGTTTTAGTAGGGTTGAAACCAATAAAATATGTTTAAATTGGCAACATTTGTCTGTAAAAAAAGCAGCCTTTAATCCAGTGGTTATGGTTTATTGGTGTCTGCAATCATGCGTTTTATTTATTGCTGTAGTCTTAATAAGACTGTAAAAACTGTTAGTTTTCTCTTTTTAATAGTTTCAAATTTTGTAGCAATGGATTTATGAATTGTTGAAGACAATTTATTTTTGTCCATGATACTATAACTAATTTGGTCTCATTTTGATTATACAACATACATGTATCCTTATTTTCAAAATAATTACTAGTACACTTACACAACATAGAATAAACCTACTACCTGTAACAGTAAGAGTTGTTGTCGGATTGTTTCTGCTGGTCCCAACCAGATTTCTGGTCATACAGCTGTACGTTTCGTCGTCCGTAGATGCCGCATTGTTAATGGTCAAAGATGGACTAGATGTTATTGATCCTGAAAACTTTTCATTTGAGGTTGAAACGAGGATATGATCTGTCATTTGTCCTACATAATTGGTTAGTGTCCATTGAACTTGCTGTATAGGACTGTTTGGTGAGATGACTGAACAGCCCAGAATAATCTGTTTTCCGTTTTTTTTATTATATGTTGACTGTGAAATAGTTGTTACAGGTGTTGATCCTAAAATTATTATGAATATACGTATAGTTTGAACATTTATAAACATAACTGTAAATTGTATGTATCTTGCTCTAATGTGTATTAATGCTATAAAACCAGGTTGAATCCACGATTTTCAACACAGTTAGGTCAACTTAACCTTCATAATGTTGATCCCCTTACACAATAGTTGTAGCCACTTTACATTAAATAGTCGTGTGTTTTTTATTCTTGCTACTCTCAACGTAAAAGGACTTTTATTTCCTTTTTATAGTAGCAAATATTTTCGTAAGGTGTTAGTAATATAATATTACTTTTATACATACAATCAAATTTCTAAAAATCAAACATCGTTGTCAATATAATGGAATTTTCTGCGACTGTCACCCAAGTGAGAGTTTTAACTAGCTTTAAAACATGGTTTAATCCACTGTTATCTACATTTAAAAATTCTTGTACCAAGTCCGGAATATGACAGTTGTTATCATTCGTTTGATGTTTTACACCTAATTCAGTATTTTTTGGATTTTACTCTAAATTATATATAACTTTGTATATCATGTCTCTTTCTGGAATATTATAGATCCTCCAAAAAATATTTAGGTCATTAAAATTTGTCGAATTTACTACTGACCTTATATTGACATCATACTAATAAATGACAGACATTATGTTTATAATATATGCATAAAATTTATACTTCCTATTCATAATAATTGCTATCTCTCTTATATCTAGATATTAAATAAGAGGTTCATTTTTTGGGCCCTTTAATTTTCAAAAAACAATTTTCATTTCAGTGGAAGGGAATGGTCTTGAATGCTTTAAGCATAACATCTCAATCAAATACAGGTCCAGGCTCCTTATAAATCTTGTTTGATTAAATGATGGAACGAACAATCAGATTAAATGATTTGAGTATGGACAATTGCAATGTTTTCCGTCTGTTTTAACCAACAATTGTTTTCAGAAAAAAAAATGAATGCACACAAGCACTTACCAACAGGATTAACCGTAATGGTATGTGTATTCACAACGTTAACAGTATCTGCATTAATGCCCCGGCAAACGTAGTTGCCTCCATCAGACTGTTGAACATTGGCTATTGTCAGAGGTTCATCGGCGATTGTACCTCCGAAAAGTCGTGAATTACTTTATCTTTAATCCATATAATATGAGATGCAGTACCTTGAGTTACAGCACACCGCAGAGTAATCGAAGACTGTAGAATTGGACTATACTTGGAGAAGGGAGCGTTAATTGCAATAGGTTCTACAAGTATTTAGCATTATGTAAGATGGAAGTGCATGTTAGCGAATATACATTAACCAAACATGATGTGCAATTGTAATTAGTCACTTGAGCGTTAATTGAAAAATCAAAATACAATTATAATATGACGTGCTTCTTTCGCTTTGTAAACAACACTGTGATAAAATTCTCGATATATCTATACTTAGCGCAGACTCTGTGGTGAACATAAAAATGGCTGTTACAATAAACTTCCCACGTAAATCCACATGTATTGAAACCTATTTGCAAACCCTTTGCCGAATTTATTGTTTTAAAAATTGAAATTAAAAAAAGCCAAAATCACTTTTATTCTTATTCGGATGCATAATAACAATTTTAAAATGCACAAGAACTCGGAGAAACCAACAAAATAAAAATAGACAAAAATTTCGCGAAAGTATATTAATGTTTTTGGCGCATTTAAGTCATTTCAAAACATGACGTCATACAAATGAAAACGCCAGAGTTGAAAGTTTTCTGTTACGTGAACCATTGAAATGTTGTTTACTATTGTATTAAAATTGATTATCAAGGTAGGATTTGTTTGATTTTATATTCTATTGCATTATTCGCATATTTACTGATTTCAGCAAGTCAACATGGCGGCTCCTTAGTTACGAAATGTCATCATTGGATTTGACGGTAGCTTACGAGACAACATGTAAATTAAAATGACAATTGTTGGTTTTGGGAATGAAACAGATTTTTATTTTAGCGGTTATTCACGAAATAATCCATGCAAGCTACGGGTTTATTACAATGTTTGAGCTTTATCTAACAGGGAGTAACATAGAACAGCTACACACACACAGCTTTACCCACCTCGCTTAAGTTTTTTTAATGATCGTAGTTGTCCTATTAGAATCGAAATGATTCTTGGAAACCATAGAATATTGGAAATTTACACATGTTCTGGGCCGTGATATTCGTTAATTTTATCCCTCGCTAACGCTCAGGATAAAATTCGAATATCACGTCCCAGGCCATGTGTAAATTTCCAATAAGCTATGGCTTCCATGAATTATTTCTTAAATCAAATACAAGCGCTTGTTCTCATCATGTCGATAGAACTGACCCCAAACAAACAATTGTGGTGTGCAATTGTACAGATATATTCCAAATACGATTTTCAACCACTAATGTATGAGAATTTGCGTCATAGAAATTTTAATGGGTGATTGGATCCATTCACTTGTATTTTAACTGATTTTTTTTTTTGCAAACGTTGTATTTATTCAGTATTGGGTAATTGGGTATGTTAAACGATAAACAAATATGCAAGAGTCATCAATTATGTGTAGGAAAATTCTTGGTCTAGTGATGCTATTCAGATTTAGAATATAAGTTTTGAATTTAGCTGAATTCATCCTATCACATTGTTTGCTCAACTGGAAAAAGGCAATTATGCGTGTGTACAGCAAATATAAAATGTTAACAAATGTTTATCTTTTACATGTTTAACCATTTAACTATTAGGGTGTTTTTATACTTAAGAATGTACACTATTGCTTAACTGAAATTGAAATAGTGGATCTTTTATAGGCAGTGATATCTTTCAAAAAGATTCTTAGTGTATTGGTGTAACACCACAATTGATTTACCCGTATTAGTCTTTGTTAAATTTTAACTTTATGATAAAAGTGCTGAATGGATATGTTTAAATAATGAAATGCTTGGTATGAGTAAGATTTATACTGTCACGTATTTGATACAAAATTTTACATAACATTTCATTGGATACAAAGGTAAACATCACTTGAAGTTTACCACTCAATCTTTTACCCATTTTTCATGTGATCAACATATCCATATAATCAACATGTACTGCTGAAACAACATGCATAAACATTATGGTGCTTTGAAACACCTCAGGTCTTTGTGTTTAGGACTGAGAAATAAATTACTGCAATGTATATAGGATTGATTTCTTACAAACAGATCACCAAATGTAACACTATGGATCTTAATCATTAATTTAATACCAAACAGAAAACAATAAATTAGTGGAACGGTGGAATAACGCAAAATTTCGTTCACCTTACTTGGATCTCGAAAATAAATGCTCTTCAGTGATCATTGAATCAAAACGGTTTTTGGGCGGCTAATAGTTTATCTTAATTAAGGATTGACTCTTGAACTTTGAATTCCTTCATACCCAAAGGCAAATATAATATAAGCCTAAACGAATAAATATAAACAAGTTTTAATTGAAAACAACGCTAAGAACATATGATTAAATTGGATTACATCCGCAATTTCAATATGAGTGCATGTAAAACAAATTGCAAAGTAGGGGGTTTCAATACAGCACACAAACATTTTTCAAAACAATAAAAAAGGAAAGGCATATTAAGTATATATCAATTTTGATATTACTAAGTGTTTTTAACTGATTTCACCTGTTAGTCAATCGCCTAACTTTAATTGTAGTGACAGAATTATTTTAAAACTTTTCAATTTATTAAAATTTAGATTGAAAATAAATACAACATCAGATCTAAATATATTACCTAATTCAATATTTACATTATTGGTAAATGGAAACAATGTTTTTCTTTTTCCCTTTAAGGTGGTACCCAACAGCTTAACTTAAATTTATTTGTCTCGTTTAATTTTCTTTAAATTTTGACAAAATATTTTCTTTGATCCTTTGACAAAAATATAAAATTTTCAAAAAATTTGAACCAACCGCTTAATCAGAAAAAATACACTGGTTATATAGCAGTTTGACGAACACTTAATTTGATCAATGAGAAGCTTAAAATTCCCTTAACAACACAATGTCATTAAAACGTTCTGCTGATTTTACAGAGTTATCTTCATTCAGTGTTAGGTACCACGTTAAGTAGAAATGGTTTAACTAAAAAGTATTTGAGCAAAATATGAATTCTTGGGGTTTCTAAATTTGACTGATTCTTCCAATATACATATATTTCGGATATTGTACCATAATTGGTATATGTCCAATTTTATCTTTTTTTTAGTTTTTTTACCACATTTTTTTTGTGTCACAAACCTTTGCTGTATCAAATACTCAATCACAATGCAAATTCAGAGTTGTTATAAGTGTCCATAAGTATACTTACTAAACTGATTTCCGAGATAAATATTTCCCGAATCAGAAGTTCCCATTATAAACCTAACACCTATGCTAAGTTAATTCAAACAGTGCATATAAAATGTATAATAACCTACTTTTCAATGCATGCACGCATTACCAAAGATTTTAAAATTCAATATTATTGGTAAAGAGGGATCCGCTTCATGTACATTTAATTTAAATAATATTTTCACGGAAACAAAATGAGAATGAAAATGGGGAATGTGAAAAAGGGAAAACAACCTGACCTGAACAAAAAGCATCCTATGGTCACCATTTTGTCTTTAAAGCAGCGATACAAACCCGCAACCAAAACGAAATTCAACATTGCGTATCGTATGGTTTTTCCTAACTCTTAACATACAAGTTTCCATTATGACTGTACTAGTATACACATTTTTTAAGGGGACAGCTGAAGGACGTCTCCGGATACGGGAGTGTCTCGCTACATTGAATATCGATTGGTGGCCTTTGTTTGTTGTCTGCTCTATGGTCCAGTTGTTGTCGCTTTGAAACATCCCCTATTTCCTTTTTCAATTTTATACATGGGTGTCGCATGCTAGATATAATGTTGAAGTTGCATTCAAAAAGGTACAAATGTGAAGTATGTAAGTTATTGTTATATTTTTTAATAGTTTGTGTCTTTAACAAAAGTTAATACCATGAGTAATTATTTGAACACATTTAAAATCGTGTTTCGAAATCATGTAATTTCCCTTAACATTTCATACTGTAACATGTGAAACTTAGATGGTTTAATATGATATTTATCCTTACGACAGTTATATTCCATAGTTCAGTAAGCCCGTCATGATCTTTAACAAAGAGGTGTAACGATTTAATGTAAACTAAATCAATGCAGTAAAGAATTATCATTGTTTGTGGTATCATATACTGTCGTAAATATTAAATACTTACCTAGTATAATGATCATATAAAGTATAACCATCATAAACACAGATTCCATCTCAAAATCATTTCAGAGTATATTGCTTATACTTACATGTATAAGTACATTTTCGTGATAAACGATTCATATAGGGTAAACCTACGCAATTATGTAAATATATTTTACTTTTTAAAAAAAGTATCTCACTTTAATTTTAATGCTTGGTTAGTTATTTGTATATAATATTCAAAATATTTGTGTAGTTGCTAAATACATTATAGCGATATTAGGTTAATTTATAGAGATTTAAAAGGTTGAGTGGTCTAGCGCATCGAAACAAAGCAAGGCGATTGGTGCCACGATATCTCAGTAGCATGAGTTCGAATCCCGTTGATGGAAGAGCAAACAATTTGCAAAAGCAAATTTACAGATCTAACATTGATTGGCTGATGTTTAGTCGAATTTTATAGACAATAACTGATTATTGTCTTAAAATATCAGCTGTATTTGTACGAGGCTATGAAACAAGGTGTATGCGAGCTTTTAGCAAGCTGTTACACCTGTTTAGAGGCGAGTACAAAAACTGCTGATATTTAAAGACACTAAACAGTTATTGTCTTTATCCTGCAATTAATTCTCTATATTATTTGTGTTTTGAAAGACACTAAAAAACACATGTTTCGCATTTATTTTCGATTCAAATTCCTTGAGGCCCGTGTAGTAATACGATACAGTAATCATACATTCAGTTGAAGACGGGTTCGCAAAAAAGAATATCGAGTGGTCAACAATAATACATCACTCCAGGTGAATAATTATTTATTTTTACATAACAACTAATTTGAATAGTTAAAACAAATAAAAAAACCATTGTCCAATTTGAAACAGAAGTGTACGGGTTGACCTACGCTCCAGATTTGACATTCACTAAACATGCATGCTGAAATTGACATGTTTGATTTTGTTACACAATCATACACATTCAAGTTTTGAAATCGACAATTGAACGTCATTGGAATGCGACTGCAATACACATTCTGAAGTCACGCAGGTTTATAAAATACTCAGTCTGGGAGTGGGCAGAGCATTAAAGCGATATATGTAGGGCTGTATCTGTATAGTAGGACACCAAATTGCAAGATAAACATATATATGTCATTGATCATTTAGTCAGAATGCAGGTTTTTGGAATTTAATGGAAAATGGCGAAGCATTTTATTCACAAATGTTGCTTTAATCAATTCCTGACTATTTGCCAGCGTTATACTACTTTTGCTTTTATAACTAATATGTGTGTTTTGTAAATGTAGAACTTGAATGTTATCATAATACATTTTTTTTATTAACGACAATTGTGGTTTTAATCGTCATTTTAATCGCAATGGTTTGCTTTCCTCGCCATATTTTATTGTTAATAATGCAGGTGAGTTAATAAAAATGGATATATGGTCTTAATTCCTTTTTTTGAATTTTCTCTTTCCGACCACATGATTTCAACTGGCTTCTTGTACGGTGTTTGTTTCTAGATAGTTTTGTTGTCAATGTACTATGATTATTATTAAGCTTCGTATACATATCATATACAAGGTAGATACAGTTTATTGTTTAATGTTTTTTTTTGTTCAAATAGAGCGTATTTTTCTAATTAGATAAGATCTATAGTAATTTGATATCAATTAAAAAGTATCATGTACATACAAGACAAAACACTAGGATGTATCATAATAATAAAGCTATGTTACTTTGCGTATTTTTATTTAAATGTATTTGTATTTAGGTGTGAATACAACAACTGAAGGATAAACCAATTATATAACTCCTAATTGGAATCCATTTATTACACATTTTTCAATCTGTTAAGAAGTATACAGGTTTTTTTATACATAAATACTAGGGTAAAATAATTTTGACTGTTCAGTTCTCAAATGTTTTGATATGATTAGCGCGTCAAGGATATATCAAATTAACACATCATGACCATTTTCCCATAGTTTTAGTGAAATTGAATATGAGACAATACCTTACCAAAAAAAAATCATCATAAAAAAATCTATTTAGGGTAAAAGCTGGAGCTCATGCTTGAATATTTATGACAATGTCTGAAATTGTGTAGTTTTGGTTATATATAACAAATGAACTTCGAAGAAACCTTAAAACGGAATGTCCCGAATAAAATGCAAAATCATCTAAAGCTACGCATTTTTCGAATGACGACTACCATGATAACCTCTACTCATGTATGTATCGACATAACAGTGCAACAATAACTTGTGATCATTAGGTTAAATGCACTTACATTTCGTTGGAAAATAATGTTAATAAATCTACAGAGGACAAAACATTTTAGTTACAAAGTGTAAACACTACATTAGTTGTTAGAATTGAAAATAATCGTTATATGGCGTTTGCCTTCCATTGATTTATTTTCCCATAAACTACTTATTATAACAAAAATGGTTTGTTTTGCAATGGAATCACATTTTAACAAGTAGTGAGGCATTGTTGATGCTCGGGACAACAGAAAACAAATTGCCGTATATAATGTAACAGTTAAAAGCTGATCAAATCTGAAATGAGGAAAAGTAAATAAGCCCAGAAAAGTTTCAGTCCATTACATACACAGGCGGAGGTAGCCCTAAAAAGAAATAAATAACAAAACATTACATATACCGGTTTAACTGCATCAGGTGTACATGTACAATTTAACCATAACTTGCTCTTAAGTCATCATGATAATCAAAGCCACTTGTTTTAAACAAATATACCAATATCGTACTGTCGTTGATCAAACCTAAATTTAGCTTATTGCAATTAATGTAATGCATTGAACAAACAACTATATCTGTTGGCCTGCGTTAAGTAAATGCACCCCATTACAGCACAAGAAGCAGTTTTGTCGTTTCATTTATTTTATTTTTTTCTTTCTCTCTTATTGTCAATATCCGTTTCCTTATGTAATAAAACATGAGAAACTAAACGATTTCACCTAAAATACCTCAAACGTTTAGATTTATGTCGATTTTTGTTCAATCTTTAATTCAAAAAGATTTATAAATTTGAAAAAATCTTATCTATATTAAACAAAGTAGGTACGAAAGATACCAAAGGGACAGCTAAACTCATAAATCGAAAAAAACTGACAACGCCTGGCCAAAAATGAAAGAAGAAAAAAACAGACAAACAATAGAACACAGGAAGCAACATAGAAAAGCTAAAGAATGATCAACACGAACCACACCAAAAACTAGAGGTGATCTCAGGTGCTCCAAAATGGTAAGCAGATCCTGCTTCACATGTGGCACCCGTCGTGTTGCTTATATTATAACAAATCCGGTAAATAGTCTAATTCGGTAGGTTACATTCATGAAAAGGAAGGGCATTGTAGTTATGACGTAAGGAACATATCTGATATCATTTGTTAAACGGTTCTTCCATATCTTATTGGGAACGATTTCAATACCTAAAAAACAATGTTGCCAGAAAAGTTGTAAGCTCGAGAAAAAAGTCTTTTAATATCTGTGGACTCTTTAGACATATCTGAATAAGAACATAGTATTACGAGTTTTATACAATTAACAACTCTTCACATATGTCACACTAGACAATAAAATGTAGATGTAAGCAACCACAGTTTATAGTCCGGCCTTTGAAAGTGGAATTTATATTGTATACCTCGCTATAACATGCATAAAGGGCAGCAACACGACAAGATAGAACAAAATAACAATATAATTGAGAAAACCTTTGTCCTGGTTGTGTATAAAATTATAATTTAAAACAAAGGAGAATGTCCGGTAAGGACCGATTTTGGCCTCAAATTTCAGTTTAATCGAACGAAATATTTCGACCACTTTTTGAACACTTAAGTGTCTATTTCAATTGATTCAATTATTTTTTGTGAAAGATTTTAACTCATTTAGTCATTAAAAACGATCCGATTCAAGCTAAAATATGAAAAATCTACCAAATATGCGAAAAAAATGTCCCTTTTCAGATGGTTTTTGTCAAAAATGAAAGTGGCCGCATCCGTGTTCATCCTCAATCTTTATATATGTTATGTATTATCATCAAATACAACTTATATTTCAATATTTTGGATGAACACGAATGCGGCCACTTTCGTTTTACACGGAAACCGTCCAAAATTTAACTAAAATGCTGGAATTGTGAAGATTTCAGTAATTTAGCATGGCCTAATGGTGGTTGTACCCAATATATGTGCATTGTATTGTCAAAAACAGCCCTTATTTATGTAGCAGAACCATTTTACTATCCAATTAATAACTAAAAGTTTACATGTTAACAATTTTGTAAAACTGCTATATTTTGGGGCCAAAAAGTGCTCTTACCGGACCTACTCCTTTGTTGTGTTGACATGAATATCAATTATGTGGTCATTTTTTATACTTTTTTGTTTACAAAACTTTCAAATTTTCGAAAAACTAAAGATTGTCTTATCCCGGGAATAGATAACCTTAACAGTATTGAGCACACCTTTTTGGAATTTTCGATCCTCAATGCTCTTTAACTTTGAATTTGTTTGGGTTTTTTTTAACGTTTTGATATGAGCGTCACTAATTAGACGAAACGCGCGTCTGGTGTACTAAATTATAATCCTGGTACCTTTAATAACTTTTGATACGAAAAGTTGCATGAGCAAGCCATGTTGATGATTCGAACATAGCAAACAGGTAAACTAGTGGTGGTTTAAATTTTACAATATATCAAAGTTTGTAAACAGATTATTTCTCAAAATTCATGTTCTCACACAAGTTATATATTAATTACGATAGAAATATTTAATAAGACAAAAGGTCTGCTTAGCTCCGAACGAGAACAAGAAATTCTATTCTTTCATCCTTTAAATTTAACAATGATCAGTGAATCAAATTTAACAACAACAAAATTATTTTAATTATCTAATCCTTATCATTAACCTATCATTTCAATAAATATTTATAAAGAATGTTTAGCAATCAACAAATATTCAGATAACTGCGTTTGGTTACCAAAAAACTTGTACCTGATTCTTTAGTCATTACAATTTTCACAGAAGTATAAGTAATTTACGGCCTAGTGTTTTGAAATGGACTATTTGTGTTTATTGGTAATAATCTATATGTTCCTGATGATGGGTAAGTATTCCATATTTACAACAGAACTTAAAATACCTCGTAAATTATATTGTACTTTGTTAGTATAGTTTTCATTCGAACGGCCGTTAAATCTCTTTGTGAAAGATCGACATTTACAAGGACGGGCTAACAAAATTAAGAATGACATTGTTTTTATTGTAATATTTTAAGAGGCTATGCCAGAGAAAACCAGGCAGAACTTGGAAATTTTGTTCAACAGCCTTTTTGAGATAAATGTGTTTTTGTAATGTATCCACCTTGTTTTGTTGGGAAATGACATTTTAAAAAGTCATATTGGGTTATTATGTATAAAAAAATGAATTTGATTTTTCAGTAAATTTGACTGCTTATATAGGGAAATAGGGGTATTAATTTCTCAACAAAAACAGCCTACAATATAACAATTGATATATATATTCTAAAAGATGACCATGAATACAACAGGAAATGATAATAACATCTTTGGTATCTGTTGATATGTAAATGTTCTAATGCAGTAAACTGTCAGGAAACAGCAGTTTATTTTCGTCTTTTTGGTGTTTAGACATACCAAAAGTGATGCTCTTCAATTTAAAAACCGATAAAGGTTGTGACCAGCTGGTAATGGGTGTGTTTGGATATACGCCTGAGGCAGCCTATGGTTACCCATAGGTACCTATGGTTTGATATTTTACATATAAAATATCAAACCATAGGTACCTATGGGTAATCATAGTCTGCCTTAGGCGTATATCCAAACACCCCCATAGTTTTGACAGAAAAATGAACTTCTGTTGTATATTTGTATACATAATTGAACATTTTGATTAGATTTAAGAAAAGTACATAACTTTGTGGTGTTGGGAAACTTATTTCCCTCACCAGGAGATTGTTGCATACATGTACGGGTGATCACTTCCAGACAGAGGTAGTTACAAATTATATCTGTACGGGAATGAAGATTATTTATAAGACTGAAATTATTGTATTATTTGCTGGAAATGTGGAATATGAGGAATTTAAAGCCATTCGTGAGTAGTTTTTGATGATTCAGCTGGACAAATGCTGGAAATTATACAGTTTTCTCCCACCTTAAAACAGACTCAGTACATGGTATATCATGGACACCAAAAGCAAACTATAAAGATCTAAATGCCATAATTTTGTGCATCTTGAAAACTGGAAAGGCGGATCACTTTGAAGCAGATGATAGTGATAGTGTTTAAAAGAATTCTTTGCGACAGTTATACCAGTTGGAACAGGTAATAGTTTAAATTATGAAAGTTTTAAATTACTTCTCGGATAAATCATATGGCCCGTTCAATAATTTTAATACATCCCCCCTTTCCCTTTTATTTTTAGTTACAATGTGAAATTATTCTCTGCAAATGTATGATCTGTGCTGAAAGCAATTTTATACAATTTTATTCATCATGTTTAAACATTATTTGAATAGGATAATAATTTAAAATAAAAAAAAAACAAAAAAAACTACATGTATCAGACTCAAACATTACATAAAAAAAGAAGATTTGGTTATGATCATTATGATTGCCAATGAGAAAATCACATGTACAACTATCCTCCATATACAAAACAGACCATACATGTCTGTCACCTTATTTATTATGCTTATCATTAATATGTACATGTCAGTAAGGTATGTCCATGTGCCAAAATGAATGTACATGTAGGCAAAATGCGACTACATGTACAACTGAATACATTTGCATGTACATGTACATGTAGAATAGATAAATGTATAAACAGATGTGGCATGAGTGTCAATGATAGATCATGATACAACTCTCCATCCAAGTCACAATTTATAAAAGTAAAGACAATCCTACAGTTATCAGGATAGTCATACATGTATGTATGTTTATGTCAGATATACATGTAAACAGTAAGCTTAATTTGTTAAAAATCAGGAACGTCAAATTAAAATTTTCTGTAATTTTGATTGCTACATATACAGTGTACCTATATTTTATGACATATGAAAGACACACATATATTGAAAAGTGGTTATCATGATTACATATATAGTTATTTATAAAAATAAAACTTGTATATCAAATCTTAAGATAATTAGATTCTTAATCCACTATTTAGATGGGAACTTTTGGGACAGCAATACCTTTGTATCATAAAATTGTTGTTTATTGTCCTTCGTGTCCTTAGAAACTAATTTAGACATGTGATATATACATGATACAATTGCAAGGATTTCAAACTTTTAACATTTAGTTCAAAACTGAAAAAAATATTTTAAAATTAGCACATTTTGAGATCTTGTCATTAGAATTTAGATACATTTGTACATGTACATGTGTGATCCTGAAACGCATAACATATCAGGTTAATTTGACTCAAATAAATCAAGTAAAGTTGTTTAGTAATAAGTTAATCACAATTTACCTTTCTGCTTTAAAGTGTTCATTTAGATCATTTTATTCATTAACCTGTCCATTTAAAAATAGAATTAATCATACAAAAAAGTCTTGTAACTTTGAATGTTTTAATGTAGTAAGATGCTAACAGCTCATTATATATTTTTCACTGGTTCTTAAGATAAGAAAATAACTAATTTGATTTTAAATACAATTTTCCAAATTCAATTCAAAGAATAATTGATCACCTTATAATCTGTTATTTCGTTAAACAGATAAAAGATACATCAGATGACAGACTTACATATAGAGGAGCCTATAATTAGAGAAATGGATCAACTTGATTTTGAAGTTAACCTACTGCATTAATATGAAAATTCATAAGTGAGTACCAGTATCTCTTAAAGTACATTTTTTACGTGTTTATCTATATTTTGATAAAGTACCATATGAGATAAAGTATGTGAAATCTTAAATCCTGTAAATAAACTAGACATTACATCAGTACATAATGTAAATCAGAATAAGAATGCATAACAAATGAATTGTTAAACATTTTAATATGACCAGTGTCAGCTTAATTTAAGAACAAATAAAAACACAGATGACACACACATAAAAATTAATGAGACCAAGTGTGTATTTTCCAGATATGCAAGAAGGGTTTTAATCTCTCACTACAAATATATTTGAATTCCTGAATGTGAAATCTTCTAAAAAATTATACTAAACTTCAAATATGTGTACTTGAATATATGTATATAATATTAAAATTCATCTTATTTAATATAATTAATTTAAAACATTTTCAAGCAAAAAACTGATGTAGAAATGTATAGCTTGACTATTCCTTCATTTGTTTTCAGGTGACTGAGCTTAAAGAAAATCACACATGAAACTGTAACCAGTTTGGGAGACTCATACAACAGAACATTTCAATACCTATTAAGTTTGTTATGTATATGTTTGACTTTTGGTAATATTTTAGAAGTTACTTTAGTAATTGAGAGACCTCAATGTTGAAAATGACAATTTTGATAGAGGACAATTTTAAGAATATCAACTAAGTTGTTTATGAATCTTTATCTTTTAAAATATTACTGGGTATCTGAAAGAATATTTCAAAATTTTCTGAAACTATTTAGATATTTATCATGTTTCATGTGTTTATATAGGCAAATATTTATACATGTCATTTATGTTATGCAAGGGTTTATATGAATTTCTAAAAAGATGTATATATATGTGTTGATAAAATTAGTTCCAAATTATTACAGAGTAACAGAAAATGGGATCAATTTATATTAAAACAAATCTGTTATAAGGGAATGAAAAGTCAAAAATTGTATTTTTTAAAATAATTGTGTTAACATTGTTGTGCTATTTAGAAATATGTACACAAAAAAGAACAAACTTATAAGTATCAATGTAGTATGCCCTTGTTATTTTTTGTTTTGTGCAGTACATGCATTTGAATCTTGATCAAAATTTATGGATTGAATTACTAAACAGAATAAACTAATTGTTATGTTAACACTGTTGCTAAGTATATGTCACATTTAATCAGGCCAAGTTATCCGTCTTATTAACAAAGGAGGTTTGATATGATTGCCAATTTCAAGGCTACATGAACCTATCACAGTTCTCTTTAGGCCATAATCATTGTGATGTATGGAAATAATTCTCTGTTGTCATATTCTGACTTTTATACAAACCAGGTGATGAAGATAAAGGGTGCTTCTATTTCCAAAGGTTTTGAAGAAACTGCTATGGAACACAATAAAAATCAGAAGATGTAGTATAACAGTGGCGGGTCCAGAAATTTTCATAAGGGGGCCCATTGACTGACCTAAGGGGGCCCCCTCCAGTCACTCTTCAGTGATTCCCTATATGACCCCCTAAATCCGCCTCTGCATAATTGTAATCAGACAACTCTCCATTAAGAGACCATACAATGTAAAAGTTTATAGTAATAGGTACAGCCTTCAATAAAGAATTAAACCACTCTGCATAATCATATTTGATTTTGCAAAAACAAATAGCATGCTTATTTATAGATTTTGTCACTATCAATTATATACGTGCATGTACTCATGTATTCATGTGGTTTCGTCCTTGATTTGAAATCCCCCCCCCCAAAAAAAATTAATTATAAATGGAAAAGATCCATGGTCATGATGGTCATGCCAGTTGGGAGTTCAGAATATATAAGGTTGAGAAATGAGGATCTAATCATTTATTATTCGACCGCAAACAATTTTTGGGAATGTATAATGGTATGATGTCGTCATTGTTGTTGTCTGAAGTCACATTGGTTTCCGGACAATACCTTCAGTTTAAATTAATGGATATCTATGAAATTTTGTTATAAGGTTCAATTCCCTTAAAGGAAGGTTTGGATAAATTTGGGGATGATGGTTCTTGGAACACAACAGATTGTCTTGAGGTGCTGCACACATGTGCCAAATATCGAAAGATTTTGTCAAAGGGCAAACAGATAATGCTCCCGACACAAAATTGTAAACAAAAGTCATCTTTTAACTTTGAGGTCAAAGGTCAAAGTACAGCAAAAAATTGTATTATAGGTATCTGTGGCATTGACTTATGATCTAGATGCCAATTCAGTGAGAATTTTCTTGCATATTCCAACTAAGTACTTTCCTGGTGAAAATTTGTACAAAAAAGGCCTACAGGAAATGAATAGTGTACATTTTATGCTTGCTATGGTAACCAAAGGAACAAAGTGGCGACAAGACTACAACTTTTTTCTTTTTTTTTTTCATCAAAAACTCACTAAAACATGATAAATACAATAAAGTTGCAAAAGTGTATGTTATTTTGCCACTTAATCCATGTAATACCATTTTGGTTTGCCAAAGCATAATTTTCTCAATATTACAATTTTCCTTATTTTTTGCATTTTTTTTACTGAATTGTTTTAAAAAGAGTAAAAAAGATACCAAAAATTGTACTTTCATTATTTTTATGCCCCACCTACGATAGTGCCTCCATTCGTCTGTCCGTCCGTCCGTCTGTCCCGCTTCAGGTTAAAGTTTTTGGTCAAGGTAGTTTTTGATGAAGATGAAGTCCAATCAACTTGAAACTTAGTAACATGTGCCCTATGATATGTTTTTTCTAATTTAAATTCCAAATTAGAGTTTTGACCCCAATTTTACGGTTCACTGAAAATAGAAAATGATAGTGCAAATTTCAGGTTAAAGTTTTTGGTCAATGTAGTTATTGATAAAGTAGAAATTTAATCAACTTGAAACTTAGTGTACATGTTCCCTTTGATAACATCATTATAATTTGAATGCCGAATTAGAGAATTTATTCCAATTTCACGGTCCACTAAACATAGAAAATGATAGTGCGAGTGGGGCATCCGTGTACTGTGGACACATTCTTGTTTTAAACCAACATAGTACTAGACTTCCATATCAGTAGTAAGTCATAAATGTTGTTTTCCTCTGGTGATGGATAATTGAAAACGGTTAGAAACTGGCTTTTCTTAAATTTTCTCAATTTTTCTTATTTTAGCATTTTTTTACCTTATTTTTTTTTTTTAAATCAAAAAGATACCAAAAATTTCATTTTCATCATTTTTCACACCAAAATAGTACTAGACTTGCATATGATAGTTTATTCATTAGTGTTGTTTTCCTCTGGTGATGGATAAATGAAAACGGTCAAAAAACGGCTTTTCTCAAACTTTCTCAATTTTCCCTATTTTAGCATTTTTTTTACCTTATTTCTTGAAAAAAATCAAAAAGATACCAAAAATTTTATTCTTATTATTTTTTACACCAACATAGTACAAGACTTCCATAGAGGTAGTTAAGTCATTTAGGCTGTTTTTCTCCAATGATTGATCATTGAAAATGGTTAGAAACTGGCATTTCTCAATTTTCCTTATTTTAGCATATTTTTACCTTATTTTTTGAAAAAAATCAAAAAGATAACAAAAATTTTATTTCCATTATTTTTTACACCAACATAGTTCTAAACTTCCATATAGGTAGTTTATTCATAAGGGCTGTTTTTCTCCAATGATGGTTCATTGAAAACGGTTAGCAACTGGCATTTCTCAATTTTTTCAATTTTCCTTATTTTAGCATTTTTTTACCTTATTTTTTGAAAAAAATCAAAAAGATACCAAAAATTTTATTTTCATTTTTTTTTACACCAACATAGTACTTGACTTTCATATAGGTAGTTTTGTCATAAGTATTGTTTTTCTCTGATGACGGATAATTGAAAACAGTAAGAAACGGGCCTTTTCCCCATACATTTCAAAGGAAAATAGCGGTTTGAGCCCTTATATTGAATTTCATTAAAAAAAATGTCAAATTCACAAAAAATTGAAAAAAAATTATATATTCCCAGTCAGTATGTTATACTGAAAGGGAAAAATATAAGTTTGACCAAATTAATTTTTTTTAGTTGAACAGTCCTGCCTGGTTTTCTCTGGCATTGCTAGACAATAAAATGTAGATGTAAGCAACCACAGTTTATAGTCCGGCCTTTGAAAGTGGAATTTATATTGTATACCTCGCTGTAACATGCATAAAGGGCAGCAACACGACAAGATAGAACAAAATAACAATATAATTGAGAAAACCTTTGTCCTTGTTGTGTATATAATTATAATTTAAAACAAAGGAGAATGTCCGGTAAGGACCGATTTTGGCCTCAAATTTCAGTTTCATCGAACGAAAGATTTCGACCACTTTTTGAACACTTTTAAAGCGTCTATTTCAATTGATTCAATTATTTTTTGTGAAAGATTTTAACTCATTTAGTCATTAAAAACGATCCGATTCAAGCTAAAATATGAAAAATCTACCAAATATGCGAAAAAAATGTCCCTTTAAGATGGTTTTTGTCAATCTTTATATATGTTATGTATTATCATCAAATACAACTTATATTTCAATATTTTGGATGAACACGAATGCGGCCACTTTCGTTTTACACGGAAACCGTCTAAAATTTAACTAAAATGCTGGAATTGTGAAGATTTCAGTAATTTAGCATGGCTTAATGGTGGTTGTACCCAATATATGTGCATTGTATTGTCAAAAACAGCCCATATTTATGTAGCAGAACCATTTTACTATCCAATTAATAACTAAAAGTTTACATTTTAACAATTTTGTAAAACTGCTATATTTTGGGGCCAAAAAGTGCTCTTACCAGACCTACTCCTTTGTTGTGTTGACATGAATATCAATTATGTGGTCATTTTTTATACTTTTTTGTTTACAAAACTTTCAAATTTTCGAAAAACTAAAGATTGTCTTATCCCGGGAATAGATAACCTTAACAGTATTGAGCACACCTTTTTGGAATTTTCGATCCTCAATGCTCTTTAACTTTGAATTTGTTTGGTTTTTTTTTAACGTTTTGATATGAGCGTCACTAATAAGTCTTATTTAGACGAAACGCGCGTCTGGTGTACTAAATTATAATCCTGGTACCTTTAATAACTTTTGATACGAAAAGTTGCATGAGCAAGCCATGTTGATGATTCGAACAAAGCAAACAGGTAAACTAGTGGTGGTTTAAATTTTACAATATATCAAAGTTTGTAAACAGATTATTTCTCAAAATTCATGTTCTCACACAAGTTATATATTAATTACGATAGAAATATTTAATAAGACAAAAGGTCTGGTTAGCTCCGAACGAGAACAAGAAATTCTATTCTTTCATCCTTTAAATTTAACAATGATCAGTGAATCAAATTTAACAACAACAAAATTATTTTAATTATCTAATCCTTATCATTAACCTATCATTTCAATAAATATTTATAAAGAATGTTTAGCAATCAACAAATATTCAGATAACTGCGTTTGGTTACCAAAAAACTTGTACCTGATTCTTTAGTCATTACAATTTTCACAGAAGTATAAGTAATTTACGGCCTAGTGTTTTGAAATGGACTATTTGTGTTTATTGGTAATAATCTATATGTTCCTGATGATGGGTTAGTATTCCATATTTACAACAGAACTTAAAATACCTCGTAAATTATATTGTACTTTGTTAGTATAGTTTTCATTCGAACGGCCGTTAAATCTCTTTGTGAAAGATCGACATTTACAAGGACGGGCTAACAAAATTAAGAATGACATTGTTTTTTATTGTAATATTTTAAGACATTTTCATTACTTTTACAGTTTGATATTTTCAGATATAATGCGTGATTTCGAATCATGACAATTAAAGTGTAGAATAGATAAAATACTTTATCATGCAATTTCCAACTACTGTACAAATAGCAGGTAAATAAATACAGTTTTGCTTTATTTGTACTTGTACAACTAAAGTCTCCTGTTACCCAACAGTCATGTTGAGAAAACCGTTATATGAATATTGCTGTTTCCTAACCAGTTCATTTTGGTGACCTCTTCGCGGTCCGCGTTTCAACGATTTCTTTGAAAAATTAAAGAAAATGATTTGGATTAATAACTACAGTTTCAAGTTTTGGGAAACATTTCAGGATAAATAAAATATATGTATATCGTCGGAAATATAAATTAAAACATGTACTCGCTACGTTAACATTACTATGTACCAGTAAATGAAATTATCGTGCCCTTACTGACGATATCATTATATGCCAAAAATCACGACTTGAGCTCTTTCCATGTTTTTCAAATGATTATGGTTAATGTTTGTCAAATATCATGAATAAATAAAAACTATACAACTGTTCTGTATATTTTTCATTATCTGATTTATTTTATGTTCAGATCAAGTTTATCAGATATATGTAGTGTGTCCACTTGCTTTTATTTAAGGCCGTTTCAAAATATTCAGATCCTGTAATAGTTGGTCGAACAGGTTTTTTTTTCACATGTCATTTCAATTCCAATAAAACAATTTATGTAAGTATTACATATAAGAACAAAACGTTGTGGTATGATAGCCAATGAGACAACTCTTCACAAGAGACCAAAATGACATAGAAATTAACATCTATATGTCACCGTATGGCTTTAAACAATCAGCAAAGCCCATACCGCATAGTAAGCTATAAAGGGCACCGAAATGACAATGTAAAACAATTCAAATGCGAAAACTAACGACAACCACTGATTTACAGGCTCCTGACTCGGGACAGGCACATACATACATTATGAGGCGGGGTTAAACATGTTAGCGGGATCTCAACCCTCCCGCATGTCTTTTTACAGAACAATCGTCTTTTGGAGTGTTTTTTCTTATTGTAATCAAAGTCATCATCACGTCGATTCCCAAAATCATCATTCCAATTGAACGTAAATAAACACATAATAAAAAGCTGAATTCAGCTCCCCAATTGTGAACTTTTATATGTTTATGTAACAACATTTCCACAATGCCTGCTTATCAAGCATATATTTCAAAGTTAAAACCATATTCTAGGTCTATTACTTCTCATTATGATTTCCAAGAAAGATGGTTGCTCCTCAAAAGAAAGCTTTCAAACCATGAGTTTAAACCGTTCCTTAGTTATTTCTTGAATGCCATCACTAGCTGACCGTTATGTTTATATATATTTCACATATGACATGTGTTACGATCACCGAAATAATATTGAACTAAATGTTTGAGCATTTATTCAAAATGTTAAAAAAGTTTGTTATAATTAAAATGTTATTGTATATCGGTATATTTTCAAACTAATTACACTTCATATTAAAACAACTAACTATATATACATATTTATAGCTTCATCTCAGATTCCTCCCGGACCACCATCCATCGACGGACCTCAGATCATTGTTTTGAATTCTCAGACAACTTTACATTGTACGTCTGGTAGAGGTGATCCAACACCCACTTTGACATGGTTCAGGGACAACATGGAACTAACAACTGGAATTATTACAACAATATCCGGTACAGCGGTGACAACATCATTAAGATTTAATGTTACCAAAGACGATCATTTAGGGATTTTTGAGTGCCGTGCAGAAAATGGTGTACTACAAAACCCACTTTCTACCACTAAATTCATCGAAGTTCACTGTAAGTTTATTTCTGGAATCAAATTCTGGATTACAAAACTACCTCTTGAATAAAAACATAATTATTCCAGCCATCTTATTTTTGATTTTGCAAAATTATTTTTTTAAGTGATCAATAGGGACATTTTAACTACACGTTTCGTTTGCAATTACGTATTTACTCTATTTTGGAATCTCGGGAAAACGGTTTTATCACAAGCTTTCATGTTGATGTTTAAATAAATACAAAAACAAATAATAGGAGGATTTAACCTCAATGAATACAAAAGCGTCATTTTCCTTTTCATTTCGTATTTAGAATAACGAAGCATGACAAAATTGATGGCTAATAGGTGTTACTGCGGCAGTTCTATTTTCACTATTTTTTAAATGAGAGTGGAAACTCAAAAAACAAACTTCGCGATAATCTAGAAAAAACAGATTCATAGAATTATAGCATCAATTAACGTTTACTTACATGAATTGAAGTTATATTTAATTTATTTGAAGAAACTGAAAATTATTGGGATTGTTATATAAGCACTACTCGTGAATATAGGGAAATGAAACCATTTATCCTTTTTCGAATGATTACCATAATATAATTATAATACACTGATCAATATGATAAAAGTTAAATTAATTTGCCGTATTCCTTGCATCTTCTTGTCTGATCTAACAAGTTTAAAAGAATTTAATATATATGTTGAAAATGTGTGTTTTATAACAAGTACAGTAAAACCTGTATAAACCGGCCGGCTACGGGACTATGAAAAAGGGCCGGTTTGGACAGTGAGTCGGTTTATTCAGGTTTCCGTTTTGACCGAAAGTAAATGACTTGTGACGTCTGACATTTTGCATGTAAAAGTTCTCTCTGATTGTTAATTATATCTGATAAATTAAAATACTTTCACTTCGTTTTTCATTGTTTGCATTTGCATCATAATGCTCGCGTTGTTTGTATATATACATGTTGTGATTTATTTTAGCTTGATGACGCAAATTCATCAATCGCCTTAAATGTGGGGTAAGATCTGCCTACCCTTACATAGCACCTAGTTTTGGGTTGTGCTTTTGTTAATCAATGTTAAGTTTGTGGACTGCTATTTTTTTGTTTTTTTTTTTTTTTACAAAAAGGGTTTTATCAATCTCCGGCGCTGAGTTCATTTCCGTTCGATACATGCTCCGCAATACTACACTTAATATTGAGTGTAGTGTTACATAGTATTGAACGGAATAAATATTGGATCCCTGCGCCAGAGATTTTGGTTTATATCAATTTTCAAGACTTGCTTAATAAGAGATGTATAAATGTTGGTCTTTTGGAAAATGTTGTTTGTGCTGTTTTTAGACCCTTCTACAACGAAATTTGTTTGACATGCACACGTATAAAAATTGCGGTTTTTATCCAACGCAATCATAGGTTTGAACGTAGTTTTCAATTTAGACTCGTTTATATATATATATATATATATATATATATATATATATATAACTCGTCTAAACATCAACCCAACAATGTTAGATCTGTAAATTTGCTTTCGCAGATCTAAATTTGCGAAAGCAAATTTACAGATCTAACATTGTTGGGTTGATGTTTAGACGAGTTGTATATACATTATGTACACAGCCATGTATCACCATCATTGATGGCGATCCGATGGATACATCTGTTGTAGGGTTGTCACTGACTCAGACGTACTTATATATATATATATATATATATATAAGTATATATATCACAATTTTCGACCTCCATTTTCATTTACATAGCACTACTGTTCGAAGATATTTCACACTGCGGCATCAGAATCTTTCATGTACTAGGAAGAAGACGACGACATTGTATAATGACAGATTGCAACTGACATTGCATTATTACTTTAAAAAAAGAAATATTTGCATTGCTAAGCAGTGCAAACATAATGTTAGTATCTTTTCATTGAAATTCAGTGATTTATAAAAGCGATATAATCAACTAATGGCCAGAATAATATAACATCCAGTGGAAAGGTGTGACATGACATCTTCTAATGGATAGAACGAGTACACAACCATGATAGTGTACATAAGTAAAAGCTGATAAACTGACATGGTTGAAACAGATATATGGGGACAAGAACCAGAAACATGCGTTGAAGAAATATTGAACTTTCTCTCGTATTTTAAACATTCTCATCAGATTATTATTTGCAACAGTTACTTTTGTTAAACATGTTTAAGTGCATGTGTCTTACAGGAACGACTATTCAATCATTTTTTCTCATTCCATCTGTTCAATATTATATGCAATCGTGTTATACATGTTATATTGATTTCGTATACATATGTTGAATAGTTTCACCAGACTCACCAACTTTGACTGGACCATCCACTTTGACATTAGGACAACAAGGCAGATGGACATGTATTTCTGCAAATGGTTATCCAGCTGGTATAATGACCATGAGAAATAAAAATAAAAATACTCAGTTTACTACTGAGTTTACATCTTCCAGTGTATTAGATCAAAAATCCTTTGATGTTACTGGTACCCTTACCTGGAGCCCCGTAATTGTTAACAATGGAGATACCATTTGCTGTGATGTAACACATACAACTACACTAGGAAGTACTCCACAGACAGTCTGCAGACAAATTACTGTCGCTCGTGAGTATTTTTTATTTCAATAATAACTGCTTATTTATTGCAGAGAATACATGAATAAATTAAGACTAGTATTGACCGTCAGCACGTTAGACGATGGCATTATTCTAATGTATTTTAACACATTTTCATTTAAAATTGGCTACTAGTATTCATAATTTACTAAAAATAAAAGTCACTGTAAGACATTGTAAAAATTCAATACTTTTTTCTTCAAAATTACAGGCGAACTAGACTAACACTGACAATTATAAACACAGCAGTATCACATAACAAAAAAAAATCAATATGCAGTGGAAGTTATAGTTTAAATGGTTATTTTTCTACATTCTCAATCATTGATAAGAATGTATGGTTCTCCAACCAAGTCTGCAAGCTTAAATTATCAGACACTCAAATAGTATAACAAGTTAAGATAAACACGTGTTAACACTTTATAGTTACTGTTTAAAAAAACAGACACATTAAAAAAATGTTTTATATTTACGAAAATATGTGAAAGGATAGGTTTCGCAAAATTAAATTTTTGCAGTCTTACATGTCTTAATCTAAATACCATCATTTGACTGAGAATTATCTGAAACTGTATTGATTACTCTCGCATATTTTTTAATTTTTTAACACTCGTAATCACAAATACATGCCACATTTGTAGTACTTACGACAGTGAGAAAAACTATATTTACATACAAGTGAATGGATCTAATCATCAATGAGAACTTTATGATACAATTTCAAACACATTATTGATTGAAACAGAGTAAACTTTTAGTTTTTTTATTATCTTCCCTTTAAGCTTATTATTATTCATGACGTTTGTTACACGAGTTCCTAGCCTATCTTTTAGACTGGAGCAATCACAAAATGGGGTCGATGGTGAGGTATCAAACAGGATATGCAAACTCATCATCGAAAACAGGTTGGGATGAAGGTTGGTGTCTGTAATAACATTAAAATCCGCTGCATTTGTTTCGTTCTATTAGTTATAAGTGATGAAACTGTTGTTCAGAGGTTTATCGTCTGTTGCTGTGGTTCACCAGTGTTTCTCGTTTTTTTAAATATAGATTTTACTGTTAGTTTCCTCTTTGAGAGGTTTTACACAGTGTGAGTCAACGCTCCAGTGTTGAAGGCCATTTTTTTTACCTATAATAGTTTACTTTTACATCTTCTCATATCTATTGACAATGCCACAGCAAGTAACTAAAAACAAACAAAAAAGTATATAGATAACACCATACAGAAAAAGTAATGAACAACACAAACCGTCCCAAAAACCTGGAGTAATATCATAAGCTAAAGAAGGGTAAAATAAAATCTATTGGGAACTTATCTGCATGTTCACAGCTGATATTTTTCTGTCATGTTTTGACACTTTTTGTATTGCCTGAATCTTAAAAAGACTGGAACGTGCGAAAAAGGTGGTTATGTGAATATCGATAATCCAGGAGTAATAACAGATACATTTGCCTATGTAAGATACATTTACGAATGTTGATACTGATGAACATATAAAAGGGAATTATAAAGATAAATTAAAGTTATACAATCTATAGCATATTAATCTATTGCAATAAAAAATCATAATATCTAATAAAATTTGTAGATTTAGCTTACTAAGTCCTTATATTTGTATAAAGTAACATTCGTTTATAGTGGGAAATAGTTTTAACGTTGATTCAGCTACAATTAAAAATTGCTTGCCGTCCCTCTCTGTGATTACCGTGAGATATCGCTGGTTCATTTCCCAATCAATCTATCATCAAGAGAAGATAATTAATTCGATTTTCATTCATAGTCTTTTTCAAAAATGATGAACGGTTCTTTATATTGGTATGTAATCATTTTAAGCGTTTCAAATTTATGAAATCATATTCGTACATCAATGTTTTTGATACACCATTAACAAAAACTGAAATATATTGAATCGATACAATTTGCAATTATTCGAAATTATATCAGAAACATAAACTTCATTATAAAATAATGAACCTGTTAAGGGGAGAGAATACTCGCATAACTTTTTCGAATTGACATATAATACAACGAAATGTCACTCTTGCATACAAATGGCACAACAATAGAATATTTTTACTGTGCAGTCGTCCGCCACCTTCAATGATGATTCTAAATTATAAATATAACCAAAAGTTGTTAATCTATAGATAGTGAAGACTAATGAAAGCTAACCCACTGTAAAAATATTTTTTTGCAATTTTTTAAAACTTCCTCAGACAAATGCTCGAGTCACTTGACTTTCAAAGCTCAAAATTAACTTTTTTACACAATGTTTGAACAAAATAGTCAAATATTATTCGCTGCTCAAAGTGTAAAACGCAATAAAAATCGTATGCTTGCACCTTCCTACAGAAATACGGATTTAATTAAGTCCTGAACATTTCGACATTTCATCGTATATTTATATAAAAACCGGTTTTAACCAAATCACAAGTACGTGTTAAGATCCGACTAAATACCTATTTCCCGATATAGTCAGGTAAAATTGCTACAATATATCATTACTATAGATTTTATAGGTATTCTTTACTTTATTTGTTCATAGCAAAGCACACTTTTTCTTATGCAAATATATGCTCTGAAATAACTTAATTTTTCATTGTGAATTTGAAAAAAAGACAACTCAATATTAGCTCCACAATGTGAAAAACTGATATCGTATAAAATGCCACGGCATGCGAAAAAGAAAAAAAATCAATAAAGAAAAAGGAGGGCCTAATTTGAAAAAAAAAAAGTAAATTTACGAACTTTTTGTGACTGATATGAATTACGACAATCATTTAACTGCTGAATGTTTTTGTTAGCATAAATGTATCAGACATGTTAGATTTGTATATATGAAATACAATTAAGTCTTATATAACATGCTTATCAATTCTCTTCTCAGACGCTCCGAGTGTCAGTTTGATCCATAATGCAATGAATGTAGACTTCGGAAATAATGTGACCATTGGGTGTGTTATCTCAGCTAATCCATCTCACACTTCTGTTTATTGGAAGAAGATTTCTGGAGTACAAGCGATAACTATTGACATGACAAACATAAACAAATATGGTGGTGGAACAGTGGCGTCACCATCACTTTATATAATCAGCGCTGATACAAGTGATGCTGCTGATTATATCTGTTTTGCTACCAACTCTTTTGGAACTGGTCAAAGTAGTCAAGGAACTCTAACTGTTCAAGGAAGTAAGTTATTTCAATTATTGTGGGCACTTAGTTAATAGCTTTTTAAGAATATTTTAAAGTATCTTGAAACTCAGAGTATAGCAGGAAACATGTTTTCCAGACACTTGTAAAGTTGTAGAAGAGGTGTATATTTATTAATCTATTGCAATAAAAAATCATAATATCTAATAAAATTTGTAGATTTAGCTAACTAAGTCCTTATATTTGTATAAAGTAACATTCGTTTATAGTGGGAAATAGTTTTAACGTTGATTCAGCTACAATTAAAAATTGCTTGCCGTCCCTCTCTGTGATTACCGTGAGATATCGCTGGTTCATTTCCCAATCAATCTATCATCAAGAGAAGATAATTAATTCGATTTTCATTCATAGTCTTTTTCAAAAATGATGAACGGTTCTTTATATTGGTATGTAATCATTTTAAGCGTTTCAAATTTATGAAATCATATTCGTACATCAATGTTTTTGATACACCATTAACAAAAACTGAAATATATTGAATCGATACATTTTGCAATTATTCGAAATTATATCAGAAACATAAACTTCATTATAAAATAATGAACCTGTTAAGGGGAGAGAATACTCGCATAACTTTTTCGAATTGACATATAATACAACGAAATGTCACTCTTGCATACAAATGGCACAACAATAGAATATTTTTACTGTGCAATCGTCCGCCACCTTCAATGATGATTCTAAATTATAAATATAACCAAAAGTTGTTAATCTATAGATAGTGAAGACTAATGAAAGCTAACCCAATGAAAAAAAATTTTTGCAATTTTTTTAAACTTCCTCAGACAAATGCTCGAGCCACTTGACTTTCAAAGCTCAAAATTAACTTTTTTACACAATGTTTGAACAAAATAGTCAAATATTATTCGCTGCTCAAAGTGTAAAACGCAATAAAAATCGTATGCTTGCACCTTCCTACAGAAATACGGATTTAATTAAGTCCTGAACATTTCGACATTTCATCGTATATTTATATAAAAACCGGTTTTAACCAAATCACAAGTACGTGTTAAGATCCGACTAAATACCTATTTCCCGATATAGTCAGGTAAAATTGCTACAATATATCATTACTATAGATTTTATAGGTATTCTTTACTTTATTTGTTCATAGCAAAACACACTTTTCTTATGCAAATATATGCTCTGAAATAACTTAATTTTTCATTGTGAATTTGAAAAAAAGACAACTCAATATTAGCTCCACAATGTGAAAAACTGATATCGTATAAAATGCCACGGCATGCGAAAAAGAAAAAAAATCAATAAAGAAAAAGGAGGGCCTAATTTAAAAAAAAAAAGTCAATTTACGAAAAAAGATGTGACTGATATGAATTACGACAATCATTTAACTGCTGAATGTTTTTGTTAGCATAAATGTATCAGACATGTTAGATTTGTATATATGAAATACAATTAAGTCTTATATAACATGCTTATCAATTCTCTTCTCAGACGCTCCGAGTGTCAGTTTGATCCTTAATGCAATGAATGTAGACTTCGGAAATAATGTGACCATTGGGTGTGTTATCTCAGCTAATCCATCTCACACTTCTGTTTATTGGAAGAAGATTTCGGGAGTACAAGCGATAACTATTGACATGACAAACATAAACAAATATGGTGGTGGAACAGTGGCGTCACCATCACTTTATATAATCAGCGCTGATACAAGTGATGCTGCTGATTATATCTGTTTTGCTACCAACTCTTTTGGAACTGGTCAAAGTAGTCAAGGAACTCTAACTGTTCAAGGTAGTAAGTTATTTCAATTATTGTGGGCACTTAGTTAATAGCTTTTTAAGAATATTTTAAAGTATCTTGAAACTCAGAGTATAGCAGGAAACATGTTTTCCAGACACTTGTAAAGTTGTAGAAGAGGTGTATATTTATTAATCTATTGCAATAAAAAATCATAATATCTAATAAAATTTGTAGATTTAGCTAACTAAGTCCTTATATTTGTATAAAGTAACATTCGTTTATAGTGGGAAATAGTTTTAACGTTGATTCAGCTACAATTAAAAATTGCTTGCCGTCCCTCTCTGTGATTACCGTGAGATATCGCTGGTTCATTTCCCAATCAATCTATCATCAAGAGAAGATAATTAATTCGATTTTCATTCATAGTCTTTTTCAAAAATGATGAACTGTTCTTTATATTGGTATGTAATCATTTTAAACGTTTCAAATTTATGAAATCATATTCGTACATCAATGTTTTTGATACACCAATAACAAAAACTGAAATATATTGAATCGATACATTTTGCAATTATTCGAAATTATATCAGAAACATAAACTTCATTATAAAATAATGAACCTGTTAAGGGGAGAGAATACTCGCATAACTTTTTCGAATTGACATATAATACAACGAAATGTCACTCTTGCATACAAATGGCACAACAATAGAATATTTTTACTGTGCAGTCGTCCGCCACCTTTAATGATGATTCTAAATTATAAATATAACCAAAAGTTGTTAATCTATAGATAGTGAAGACTAATGAAAGCTAACCCACTGTAAAAATATTTTTTTGCAATTTTTTAAAACTTCCTCAGACAAATGCTCGAGTCACTTGACTTTCAAAGCTCAAAATTAACTTTTTTACACAATGTTTGAACAAAATAGTCAAATTTTATTCGCTGCTCAAAGTGTAAAACGCAATAAAAATCGTATGCTTGCACCTTCCTACAGAAATACGGATTTAATTAAGTCCTGAACATTTCGACATTTCATCGTATATTTATATAAAAACCGGTTTTAACCAAATCACAAGTACGTGTTAAGATCCGACTAAATACCTATTTCCCGATATAGTCAGGTAAAATTGCTACAATATATCATTACTATAGATTTTATAGGTATTCTTTACTTTATTTGTTCATAGCAAAGCACACTTTTTCTTATGCAAATATATGCTCTGAAATAACTTAATTTTTCATTGTGAATTTGAAAAAAAGACAACTCAATATTAGCTCCACAATGTGAAAAACTGATATCGTATAAAATGCCACGGCATGCGAAAAAGAAAAAAAAATCAATAAAGAAAAAGGAGGGCCTAATTTGAAAAAAAAAAGTAAATTTACGAAAAAAGATGTGACTGATATGAATTACGACAATCATTTAACTGCTGAATGTTTTTGTTAGCATAAATGTATCAGACATGTTAGATTTGTATATATGAAATACAATTAAGTCTTATATAACATGCTTATCAATTCTCTTCTCAGACGCTCCGAGTGTCAGTTTGATCCATAATGCAATGAATGTAGACTTCGGAAATAATGTGACCATTGGGTGTGTTATCTCAGCTAATCCATCTCACACTTCTGTTTATTGGAAGAAGATTTCGGGAGTACAAGCGATAACTATTGACATGACAAACATAAACAAATATGGTGGTGGAACAGTGGCGTCACCATCACTTTATATAATCAGCGCTGATACAAGTGATGCTGCTGATTATATCTGTTTTGCTACCAACTCTTTTGGAACTGGTCAAAGTAGTCAAGGAACTCTAACTGTTCAAGGAAGTAAGTTATTTCAATTATTGTGGGCACTTAGTTAATAGCTTTTTAAGAATATTTTAAAGTATCTTGAAACTCAGAGTACAGCAGGAAACATGTTTTCCAGACACTTGTAAAGTTGTAGAAGTGGTGTATATTTATTAATCTATTGCAATAAAAAATCATAATATCTAATAAAATTTGTAGATTTAGCTAACTAAGTCCTTATATTTGTATAAAGTAACATTCGTTTATAGTGGAAAATAGTTTTAACGTTCATTCAGCTTCAATTAAAAATTGCTTGCCGGTCCCTCTCTGTGATTACCGTGAGATATCGCTGGTTCATTTCCCAATCAATCTATCATCAAGAGAAGATAATTAATTCGATTTTCATTCATAGTCTTTTTCAAAAATAATGAACCTGTTAAGGGGAGAGAATACTCGCATAACTTTTTCGAATTGACACATAATACAACGAAATGTCACTCTTGCATACAAATGGCACAACAATAGAATATTTTTACTTCGCAATCGTCCGCCACCTTCAATGATGATTCTAAATTATAAATATAACCAAAAGTTGTTAATCTATAAATAGTGAAGACTAATGAAAGCTAACCCACTGTAAAAATATTTTTTTGCAATTTTTTAAAACTTCCTCAGAAAAATGCTCGAGCCACTTGACTTTCAAAGCTCAAAATTAACGTTTTTACACAATGTTTGAATAAAATAGTCAAATATTATTCGCTGCTCAAAGTGTAAAACGCAATAAAAATCGTATGCTTGCACCTTCCTACAGAAATACGGATTTAATTAAGTCCTGAACATTTCGACATTTCATCGTATATTTATATAAAAACCGGTTTTAACCAAATCACAAGTACTTGTTAAGATCCGACTAAATACCTATTTCCCGATATAGTCAGGTAAAATTGCTACAATATATCATTACTATAGATTTTATAGGTATTCTTTACTTTATTTGTTCATAGCAAAACACACTTTTTCTTATGCAAATATATGCTCTGAAATAACTTAATTTTTCATTGTGAATTTGAAAAAAAGACAACTAAATATTAGCTCCACAATGTGAAAAACTGATATCGTATAAAATGCCACGGCATGCGAAAAAGAAAAAAAATCAATAAAGAAAAAGGAGGGCCTAATTTAAAAAAAAAAAAAAAGTCAATTTACGAAAAAAGATGTGACTGATATGAATTACGACAATCATTTAACTGCTGAATGTTTTTGTTAGCATAAATGTATCAGACATGTTAGATTTGTATATATGAAATACAATTAAGTCTTATATAACATGCTTATCAATTCTCTTCTCAGACGCTCCGAGTGTCAGTTTGATCCATAATGCAATGAATGTAGACTTCGGAAATAATGTGTCCATTGGGTGTGTTATCTCTGCTAATCCATCTCACACTTCTGTTTATTGGAAGAAGATTTCTGGAGTACAAGCGATAACTATTGACATGACAAACACAAACAAATATGGTGGTGGAACATTGGCGTCACCATCTCTTTATATAATCAGCGCTGATACAAGTGATGCTGCTGATTATATCTGTTTTGCTACCAACTCTTTTGGAACTGGTCAAAGTAGTCAGGGAACTCTAACTGTTCAAGGAAGTAAGTTATTTCAATTATTGTGGGCACTTAGTTAATAGCTTTTTAAGAATATTTTAAAGTATCTTGAAACTCAGAGTATAGCAGGAAACATGTTTTCCAGACACTTGTAAAGTTGTAGAAGAGGTGTATATTTATTAATCTATTGCAATAAAAAATCATAATATCTAATAAAATTTGTAGATTTAGCTAACTAAGTCCTTATATTTGTATAAAGTAACATTCGTTTATAGTGGAAAATAGTTTTAACGTTCATTCAGCTTCAATTAAAAATTGCTTGCCGGTCCCTCTCTGTGATTACCGTGAGATATCGCTGGTTCATTTCCCAATCAATCTATCATCAAGAGAAGATAATTAATTCGATTTTCATTCATAGTCTTTTTCAAAAATGATGAACTGTTCTTTATATTGGTATGTAATCATTTTAAACGTTTCAAATTTATGAAATCATATTCGTACATCAATGTTTTTGATACACCAATAACAAAAACTGAAATATATTGAATCGATCAATTTTGCAATTATTCGAAATTATATCAGAAACATAAACTTAATTATAAAATAATGAACCTGTTAAGGGGAGAGAATACTCGCATAACTTTTTCGAATTGACACATAATACAACGAAATGTCACTCTTGCATACAAATGGCACAACAATAGAATATTTTTACTTCGCAATCGTCCGCCACCTTCAATGATGATTCTAAATTATAAATATAACCAAAAGTTGTTAATCTATAGATAGTGAAGACTAATGAAAGCTAACCCACTGTAAAAATTTTTTTTTGCAATTTTTTAAAACTTCCTCAGAAAAATGCTCGAGCCACTTGACTTTCAAAGCTCAAAATTAACGTTTTTACACAATGTTTGAATAAAATAGTCAAATATTATTCGCTGCTCAAAGTGTAAAACGCAATAAAAATCGTATGCTTGCACCTTCCTACAGAAATACGGATTTAATTAAGTCCTGAACATTTCGACATTTCATCGTATATTTATATAAAAACCGGTTTTAACCAAATCACAAGTACTTGTTAAGATCCGACTAAATACCTATTTCCCGATATAGTCAGGTAAAATTGCTACAATATATCATTACTATAGATTTTATAGGTATTCTTTACTTTATTTGTTCATAGCAAAACACACTTTTTCTTATGCAAATATATGCTCTGAAATAACTTAATTTTTCATTGTGAATTTGAAAAAAAGACAACTAAATATTAGCTCCACAATGTGAAAAACTGATATCGTATAAAATGCCACGGCATGCGAAAAAGAAAAAAAATCAATAAAGAAAAAGGAGGGCCTAATTTAAAAAAAAAAAAAAGTCAATTTACGAAAAAAGATGTGACTGATATGAATTACGACAATCATTTAACTGCTGAATGTTTTTGTTAGCATAAATGTATCAGACATGTTAGATTTGTATATATGAAATACAATTAAGTCTTATATAACATGCTTATCAATTCTCTTCTCAGACGCTCCGAGTGTCAGTTTGATCCATAATGCAATGAATGTAGACTTCGGAAATAATGTGTCCATTGGGTGTGTTATCTCTGCTAATCCATCTCACACTTCTGTTTATTGGAAGAAGATTTCTGGAGTACAAGCGATAACTATTGACATGACAAACACAAACAAATATGGTGGTGGAACATTGGCGTCACCATCACTTTATATAATCAGCGCTGATACAAGTGATGCTGCTGATTATATCTGTTTTGCTACCAACTCTTTTGGAACTGGTCAAAGTAGTCAGGGAACTCTAACTGTTCAAGGAAGTAAGTTATTTCAATTATTGTGGGCACTTAGTTAATAGCTTTTTAAGAATATTTTAAAGTATCTTGAAACTCAGAGTATAGCAGGAAACATGTTTTCCAGACACTTGTAAAGTTGTAGAAGAGGTGTATATTTATTAATCTATTGCAATAAAAAATCATAATATCTAATAAAATTTGTAGATTTAGCTAACTAAGTCCTTATATTTGTATAAAGTAACATTCGTTTATAGTGGAAAATAGTTTTAACGTTCATTCAGCTTCAATTAAAAATTGCTTGCCGGTCCCTCTCTGTGATTACCGTGAGATATCGCTGGTTCATTTCCCAATCAATCTATCATCAAGAGAAGATAATTAATTCGATTTTCATTCATAGTCTTTTTCAAAAATGATGAACTGTTCTTTATATTGGTATGTAATCATTTTAAACGTTTCAAATTTATGAAATCATATTCGTACATCAATGTTTTTGATACACCAATAACAAAAACTGAAATATATTGAATCGATCAATTTTGCAATTATTCGAAATTATATCAGAAACATAAACTTAATTATAAAATAATGAACCTGTTAAGGGGAGAGAATACTCGCATAACTTTTTCGAATTGACACATAATACAACGAAATGTCACTCTTGCATACAAATGGCACAACAATAGAATATTTTTACTTCGCAATCGTCCGCCACCTTCAATGATGATTCTAAATTATAAATATAACCAAAAGTTGTTAATCTATAGATAGTGAAGACTAATGAAAGCTAACCCACTGTACAAATATTTTTTTGCAATTTTTTAAAACTTCCTCAGAAAAATGCTCGAGCCACTTGACTTTCAAAGCTCAAAATTAACGTTTTTACACAATGTTTGAATTAAATAGTCAAATATTATTCGCTGCTCAAAGTGTAAAACGCAATAAAAATCGTATGCTTGCACCTTCCTACAGAAATACGGATTTAATTAAGTCCTGAACATTTCGACATTTCATCGTATACTTATATAAAAACCGGTTTTAACCAAATCACAAGTACTTGTTAAGATCCGACTAAATACCTATTTCCCGATATAGTCAGGTAAAATTGCTACAATATATCATTACTACAGATTTTATAGGTATTCTTTACTTTATTTGTTCATAGCAAAACACACTTTTTCTTATGCAAATATATGCTCTGAAATAACTTAATTTTTCATTGTGAATTTGAAAAAAAAGACAACTCAATATTAGCTCCACAATGTGAAAAACTGATATCGTATAAAATGCCACGGCATGCGAAAAAGAAAAAAATCAATAAAGAAAAAGGAGGGCCTAATTTAAAAAAAAAAAAAGTCAATTTACGAAAAAAGATGTGAATATATGAATTACGACAATCATTTAACTGCTGAATATTTTTGTTAGCATAAATGTATCAGACATGTTAGATTTGTATATATGAAATACAATTAAGTCTTATATAACATGCTTATCAATTCTCTTCTCAGACGCTCCGAGTGTCAGTTTGATCCATAATGCAATGAATGTAGACTTCGGAAATAATGTGACCATTGGGTGTGTTATCTCAGCTAATCCATCTCACACTTCTGTTTATTGGAAGAAGATTTCTGGAGTACAAGCGATAACTATTGACATGACAAACATAAACAAATATGGTGGTGGAACAGTGGCGTCACCATCACTTTATATAATCAGCGCTGATACAAGTGATGCTGCTGATTATATCTGTTTTGCTACCAACTCTTTTGGAACTGGTCAAAGTAGTCAAGGAACTCTAACTGTTCAAGGAAGTAAGTTATTTCAATTATTGTGGGCACTTAGTTAATAGCTTTTTAAGAATATTTTAAAGTATGTTGAAACTCAGAGTATAGCAGGAAACATGTTTTCCAGACACTTGTAAAGTTGTAGAAGTGGTGTATATTTATTAATCTATTGCAATAAAAAATCATAATATCTAATAAAATTTGTAGATTTAGCTAACTAAGTCCTTATATTTGTATAAAGTAACATTCGTTTATAGTGGAAAATAGTTTTAACGTTCATTCAGCTTCAATTAAAAATTGCTTGCCGGTCCCTCTCTGTGATTACCGTGAGATATCGCTGGTTCATTTCCCAATCAATCTATCATCAAGAGAAGATAATTAATTCGATTTTCATTCATAGTCTTTTTCAAAAATAATGAACCTGTTAAGGGGAGAGAATACTCGCATAACTTTTTCGAATTGACACATAATACAACGAAATGTCACTCTTGCATACAAATGGCACAACAATAGAATATTTTTACTTCGCAATCGTCCGCCACCTTCAATGATGATTCTAAATTATAAATATAACCAAAAGTTGTTAATCTATAAATAGTGAAGACTAATGAAAGCTAACCCACTGTAAAAATATTTTTTTGCAATTTTTTAAAACTTCCTCAGAAAAATGCTCGAGCCACTTGACTTTCAAAGCTCAAAATTAACGTTTTTACACAATGTTTGAATAAAATAGTCAAATATTATTCGCTGCTCAAAGTGTAAAACGCAATAAAAATCGTATGCTTGCACCTTCCTACAGAAATACGGATTTAATTAAGTCCTGAACATTTCGACATTTCATCGTATATTTATATAAAAACCGGTTTTAACCAAATCACAAGTACTTGTTAAGATCCGACTAAATACCTATTTCCCGATATAGTCAGGTAAAATTGCTACAATATATCATTACTATAGATTTTATAGGTATTCTTTACTTTATTTGTTCATAGCAAAACACACTTTTTCTTATGCAAATATATGCTCTGAAATAACTTAATTTTTCATTGTGAATTTGAAAAAAAGACAACTAAATATTAGCTCCACAATGTGAAAAACTGATATCGTATAAAATGCCACGGCATGCGAAAAAGAAAAAAAAATCAATAAAGAAAAAGGAGGGCCTAATTTAAAAAAAAAAAAAGTCAATTTACGAAAAAAGATGTGACTGATATGAATTACGACAATCATTTAACTGCTGAATGTTTTTGTTAGCATAAATGTATCAGACATGTTAGATTTGTATATATGAAATACAATTAAGTCTTATATAACATGCTTATCAATTCTCTTCTCAGACGCTCCGAGTGTCAGTTTGATCCATAATGCAATGAATGTAGACTTCGGAAATAATGTGTCCATTGGGTGTGTTATCTCTGCTAATCCATCTCACACTTCTGTTTATTGGAAGAAGATTTCTGGAGTACAAGCGATAACTATTGACATGACAAACACAAACAAATATGGTGGTGGAACATTGGCGTCACCATCACTTTATATAATCAGCGCTGATACAAGTGATGCTGCTGATTATATCTGTTTTGCTACCAACTCTTTTGGAACTGGTCAAAGTAGTCAGGGAACTCTAACTGTTCAAGGAAGTAAGTTATTTCAATTATTGTGGGCACTTAGTTAATAGCTTTTTAAGAATATTTTAAAGTATCTTGAAACTCAGAGTATAGCAGGAAACATGTTTTCCAGACACTTGTAAAGTTGTAGAAGAGGTGTATATTTATTTTTTGAATTCCTACACTTATACTGTAATTTTTGCTGTTTATTACTCCTTGGTACCGTTTCAGTAATACCAGTTGTCACTGTAACAACATCAGCGTACATGGTCAATGTTGACAGCTCTATCACTCTAGAGTGTCAAGTTACTGCAGACCCAACTCATAGTTCAGTATATTGGCAGAAAGTTATAGGAAACAATACAGAAACTTTAACTATAAATGGTGGAAAATACAACGGATCATCAGTGAGCAATCCTAATCTTACTATTTCAAATACTCAGTTTAGTGACGCTGGATCATACTACTGTTATGCAAGAAATATGTTGGGAGTGGGATCTAGTACTCAAATCATCTTAGCTGTCACTGGTACATGGAGTGAGTATTATTTCAACTTTTGAATATCAGATTTATCAAATTAACGTGTTTGGAAACTGATTATACTAATTGTTGATTGCACATTTATTTCCATTATTTAGTTGTTAGTATAACATCATTTAATGTAAAACCGACCACTACCTGATGCTTTTTATGTCAGCGTTCTTTTGTAGATTGAATTAAGTGTAGCATTAAGTTGTATTTGAGGGGTTTTTTTTTATTTTTATCCCCGAGATTCTAATTACATCCAATTGTTAAATGTTTAACTTGAAAGCATAAAATTGTTTGCTATTTTTAAATGGTTTGCAAAATGACAATATAAGTTTTCATGCACATTTATTTGAAATAGAAATATAGATTTATCATTTTTAAGGGTCAGCTGTTAACAAATGTTGGAACTAATCTTGTCTAAAACTTGTATTTAGAAAATTGCATTTCCAAGAGTTAAATAAATCAGTGTATGCATGCGCAAACACATGTTATTTTATTTAGAGTATGGGTTTATTTATAAAGCAAAAAATGCAGGTCATATTAAAATTCACAATGAAGGTAGGTTGAACACAAAATTTTACGCAGATGAGATAATTTCAGCATTTCAAATTGTAAACCCACGAAATCCACGAAAAGTTGTATCAAACAAAAATTGTAATGAATCTACGGTAGTGTGATTAGGGCGGTGATATTTTTCTGTCATGTTTTGACACTTTTTGTATTGCCTGAATCTTAAAAAGACTGGAACGTGCGAAAAAGGTGGTTATGTGAATATCGATAATCCAGGAGTAATAACAGATACATTTGCCTATGTAAGATACATTTACGAATGTTGATACTGATGAACATATAAAAGGGAATTATAAAGATAAATTAAAGTTATACAATATATACATGATATAGCATATTAATCTATTGCAATAAAAAATCATAATATCTAATAAAATTTGTAGATTTAGCTAACTAAGTCCTTATATTTGTATAAAGTAACATTCGTTTATAGTGGGAAATAGTTTTAACGTTGATTCAGCTACAATTAAAAATTGCTTGCCGTCCCTCTCTGTGATTACCGTGAGATATCGCTGGTTCATTTCCCAATCAATCTATCATCAAGAGAAGATAATTAATTCGATTTTCATTCATAGTCTTTTTCAAAAATGATGAACTGTTCTTTATATTGGTATGTAATCATTTTAAACGTTTCAAATTTATGAAATTATATTCGTACATCAATGTTTTTGATACACCAATAACAAAAACTGAAATATATTGAATCGATACATTTTGCAATTATTCGAAATTATATCAGAAACATAAACTTCATTATAAAATAATGAACCTGTTAAGGGGAGAGAATACTCGCATAACTTTTTCGAATTGACATATAATACAACGAAATGTCACTCTTGCATACAAATGGCACAACAATAGAATATTTTTACTGCGCAATCGTCCGCCACCTTCAATGATGATTCTAAATTATAAATATAACCAAAAGTTGTTAATCTATAGATAGTGAAGACTAATGAAAGCTAACCCACTGTAAAAATATTTTTTTGCAATTTTTTAAAACTTCCTCAGACAAATGCTCGAGCCACTTGACTTTCAAAGCTCAAAATTAACGTTTTTACACAATGTTTGAATAAAAAAGTCAAAGATTATTCGCTGCTCAAAGTGTAAGACGCAATAAAAATCGTATACTTGCACCTTCCTACAGAAATACGGATTTAATTAAGTCCTGAACATTTCTACATTTCATCGTATATTTATATAAAAACCGGTTTTAACCAAATCACAAGTACGTGTTAAGATCCGACTAAATACCTATTTCCCGATATAGTCAGGTAAAATTGCTACAATATATCATTACTATAGATTTTATAGGTATTCTTTACTTTATTTGTTCATAGCAAAGCACACTTTTTCTTATGCAAATATATGCTCTGAAATAACTTAATTTTTCATTGTGAATTTGAAAAAAAGACAACTAAATATTAGCTCCACAATGTGAAAAACTGATATCGTATAAAATGTCACGGCATGCGAAAAAGAAAAAAAATCAATAAAGAAAATGGAGGGCATAATTTAAAAAAAAAAAAAGTCAATTTACGAAAAAAGATGTGACTGATATGAATTACGACAATCATTTAACTGCTGAATGTTTTTGTTAGCATAAATGTATCAGACATGTTAGATTTGTATATATGAAATACAATTAAGTCTTATATAACATGCTTATCAATTCTCTTCTCAGACGCTCCGAGTGTCAGTTTGATCCATAATGCAATGAATGTAGACTTCGGAAATAATGTGACCATTGGGTGTGTTATCTCTGCTAATCCATCTCACACTTCTGTTTATTGGAAGAAGATTTCGGGAGTACAAGCGATAACTATTGACATGACAAACACAAACAAATATGGTGGTGGAACATTGGCGTCACCATCACTTTATATAATCAGCGCTGATACAAGTGATGCTGCTGATTATATCTGTTTTGCTACCAACTCTTTTGGAACTGGTCAAAGTAGTCAAGGAACTCTAACTGTTCAAGGAAGTAAGTTATTTCAATTATTGTGGGCACTTAGTTAATAGCTTTTTAAGAATATTTTAAAGTATCTTGAAACTCAGAGTATAGCAGGAAACATGTTTTCCAGACACTTGTAAAGTTGTAGAAGAGGTGTATATTTATTTTTTGAATTCCTACACTTATACTGTAATTTTTGCTGTTTATTACTCCTTGGTACCGTTTCAGTAATACCAGTTGTCACTGTAACAACATCAGCGTACATGGTCAATGTTGACAGCTCTATCACTCTAGAGTGTCAAGTTACTGCAGACCCAACTCATAGTTCAGTATATTGGCAGAAAGTTATAGGAAACAATACAGAAACTTTAACTATAAATGGTGGAAAATACAACGGATCATCAGTGAGCAATCCTAATCTTACTATTTCAAATACTCAGTTTAGTGACGCTGGATCATACTACTGTTATGCAAGAAATATGTTGGGAGTGGGATCTAGTACTAAGATCATATTAGCTGTCACTGGTACATGGAGTGAGTATTATTTCAACTTTTGAATATCAGATTTATCAAATTAACGTGTTTGTAAACTGATTATACTAATTGTTGATTGCACATTTATTTCCATTATTTAGTTGTTAGTATAACATCATTTAATGTAAAACCGACCACTCCCTGATGCTTTTTATGTCAGCGTTCTTTTGTAGATTGAATTAAGTGTAGCATTAAGTTGTATTTGAGGTTTTTTTTTTATTTTTATCCCCGAGATTCTAATTACATCCAATTGTTAAATGTTTAACTTGAAAGCATAAAATTGTTTGCTATTTTTAAATGGTTTGCAAAATGACAATATAAGTTTTCATGCACATTTATTTGAAATAGAAATATAGATTTATCATTTTTAAGGGTCAGCTGTTAAAAAATGTTGGAACTAATCTTGTCTAAAACTTGTATTTAGAAAATTGCATTTCCAAGAGTTAAATAAATCAGTGTATGCATGCGCAAACACATGTTATTATATTTAGAGTATGGGTTTATTTATAAAGCAAAAAATGCAGGTCATATTAAAATTCACAATGAAGGTAGGTTGAACACAAAATGTTACGCAGATGAGATGATTTCAGCATTTCAAATTGTAAACTTTTAATTTCTATGTAATGACATTCCAACAACATCTGCATATAGAGCATTTATTTCCCGGAAGAAATTCAGGCGATTCCTTTCGATCATGATTTCCTATGTAGTTGGTTGCTGCTCATAGGGACACTTTTAAACCACAAGTTTTATATGGTGAAGTTGATTTGGTCCGCACAACATATCATATTCCGTCATGGAATATTTGTATCCTAGATGCGGACGGATATGTTCCAAATATTTTAACTATAATTCATGTCTTCTATTACAAAAAAATGATCGATTGAAGCAGACTTATCACTGGATTTGTATTGAAATGATGGTTGTCACATGTGGAGCAGTATCTGCTTATTATTCTTGAGTACAAGAGATAAACCCCGGTCTTGTTGGATTTCGTGTTGTTTAGTCTTTGTTCTGTTTACTGTTATTTATCTGTTTGTCTTTTCGGTGTTTTTTTATGTTTATAATACCTTTAAATAGTTGAAAAGCATCATAAACCTATTTTTGAAATATTTGTCTCACAATATTAATTGTTGTATCATACTGTTGTACACATTCCTTTTATTCAGAATAATTGTTTAAGCTTTCCTACGTAGATAAAAGGTTAGACATATCATTATTTGTAATCTCTGCTTGTACTTCGACTTGAATATGATTTCGATTGTTTTTTTTAGTGAACTACGCAGATACTACGATCACAGAAACCTCAGGTAATTTATCATTTCCTGATTTTTTTGTTTAATAGTTTGTCTACTGTTGGACTTAAATATGTTTTGATGTAATGGGCGTACAAATTGTTAATCTCACATTGTTATCCATTATTCAAAGACGCAATAATTACTGAAAGCAAAAAGATCTGAAATTACAGTATCAATTTTCCAATGTCTGATAAAGAAGAATGTCATGAGGTATCCTGTCGGAGATGTTAGTATGTTTTTCCCTACTCATTGACATGCGTATTAACCGGTGTTGTATCTTGTGTGAAAACATATCAGATCTTTAAAATCGGAAGTCGGACAAAGTGGTATAAATTCTATGCACCATTAGTGTGTGAATTCGATGTTTGCTATCCCACTGTTTATTCCAGCGCAATACCATAATATCAAACAGAATGAATTTTTTTTAATTGTTTTAAGAAATGATTTAACTTTGAATGCATGTATTATTTATTGCACATTTAATGTTTTAAAAGGGCGAATTTTCTGTATAACATCAATAATTATGTAGACTTTTGAAGCCCAACCTTTCTATTGCCTTAAACATGCTAAAGTGAAAGTTCAAAAACTATACCAATAGAGAACAAGTTTACGAAATTATAGCAAAACTTTTGGTTGACTAATTTTTATTAATTATTTCAAAATAATGAACTTAAAATATCTGACAGTTTCTCCCTACCTTATTTACTCCTATCACTTGTTATGGTGTGGACCGGTCATTGTTATTGAAATTTATACAATTTCATTGCTTAAAGTTATTTTTTAGTTTACCTTCAAACTGTGTATGCTTTACACACATGACTATTGATTAAATCAGAACGTGCACGAATGTGTATAGTAACTTAAATTACCATCAAACTGGAAACTGGACGAGTCAATTTTATGTTTTATAGATGAAAGAAAAGTTATGAAAGGTCAAATTTCCCCTTCGTCTATTTCCACAATATTTTTCGAATGCACACTTGATAAATTATTTTAAAAAGCCTTTTGCGATGAAAGATGAGAAAGTTTACAATTAAGACGTTTTATTCAACGAAACAAGTAATTTTTCTAAAAGAAACACCGAAATACATTTTACGCATTTTAAAAAACGGTAAAATTGTTGTTTATCTGAACATTTTTCAGTCTCATTTGAATAAATTAATAACAATTATTCCCAAACTAATGTAGTCATTAAATAAAATTAAAATATGTCCGATCTGCCTATGTTTGAACATCAAGATTCAATACGATCGTTTAAAGGTCAATTCGTAGTCCTCACAAAATATTGTAAGCCACTATAGTTATAAAACGTTTGTAATTAATGAACTAATTAAAAAACAAGGTTTACTAACCCACAGAAACTGTAAAAAGTGTATTGATTCTGCCATTTCCTGTATATTAAACACCATGAGATTATTTCTGGTTGTCAAATGTCTCTAAATGCAACAGATTTATAACATTCAACGTTTGGCCTCCTTTTTTATCAAGCTCAATCCAATATCGTCATTTGTTTTAGACCTCTAAAACATAAAAGAATTTACAATTGCTTCATTATTGATACAGCTTATAACGAAAAACATATGACAGACAACAAACAATGATGACCACCAAATTATAGGCGAATATATTGAAACTGGCACTAAGAGGATGTGGGGATACGCTTGTTTGTTTCGCGCTAAACAAATCCTTTACCCGGCACAATTTTAAAACAGCACAACTTAAGAATGTACTATAAAAAAATATTAAAAATTGATTGATTTATCAGATCAAAGTTTGGTTTCTGTGTTGAACGTATCTATCCCATCAACAGAGATAACGGATACATAAGATACCGCTAAAATTGCCAAATATCTTGTCCTATACTAAAAATGACATGAGCGTAGGTTGAAAGCAACAACAAAAGAAGTTATTTCAGTATTTTCAATAGTGAACAATTCCTGTCTATGTAACAACATTTCACCAGCGCCTGAATACGGGGCATATATTTCCATGGATTGTTTTATTGATATGACATTGTTATTATTACCTATAAATAGTTTAATAGCATAATGACCCTAATTTGAAATACGATTACAATTTTTTGTAATTTTCTCACTATCTTCATAATTTTATAATGCTTATGTACACCTCTATTTTAATTGTTAAAGCTTTCCTTATTAAATAACAGACAAGACATGACAAGACATTATTTGTAACCTCTGTTAAATCTTCTAATTGGATTTAATTTCGAATGTATATTTTAGTAAATAACGCTGTTCCAGATACAACGATGACAGCAACCACAGGTAAATTCTCATTTTCTCAATACTTTGTTAATAGTTTTGGATGCCGTTTGGTTTGATTTTTTTTAATCTCATATTATCCATTATTCAAGTCGCAATGATGACTAAACGCCATAAGATCTAAATTCGCAGTATCTTTCAACGTAAACAAAAGTAGATGTAATGGCATAATCAGTTGGAAGATGTTAGTACTTTTTACACTACTCATTCATATGGGTATAAACCGGTCATGTGTCTAGTGTTAAAAAATGTTACCAATTTAAAATCAGAAATTTTGACATATTGTGGAAAATAATCTAGATCTGTACCTAGTAATCAAACTTTAGTAATTGCTGACATAATGACAAAAAAACATCATAGTGTTTACTAAAATCAAAACAAAGTTTATTAGCACACACAAACTGTGAAAAGTGCATTGCCATTTCCTGTGTGCTTAACACCATTAGATTATTTATTATTGCAAAACGAGTCTAACTGAAGCGGATTTTAACAAATATCATTCAACGTACGGCCACCAACATTAATCAAGGTCAATCCAATATCGTAATTTATTCAAGACATCTACATGGGTTGTTCATGTTGATACTATCAAACCAAGAGTTTTAGTGGTGAAGTTGAAGAATATAAAGTACAAAATGTTGACCCCATTGTTGGCAATGATATTTTTAGATATTATCTTAACTAATAACGCAAAAACTGCTTTTGTCTAATTGGAGCTCAATATCTACTAGTATTTGCGATTTTACCGCACTTAAATATGTATGGTTCCATGGCTTTTTGTTGTTTAGAATGTAAAAATAACTTTGATTGATTGATTGATTGATTGTTGGTTGCTTTACGGCGCATTAGCACAAAAAGGCTATATCGTGGCGATGTAAAAATAACTAATCTGTCGTTGTTGTCCTTTATTCAAAGACGCAATAATGAATGCACTCAATAAGATCGTAAAACACGATATCTTCTGTTGCCGATGTCTAAGAAAAAAAGTGGTGTCGTATCCTGTTAGGGATGTTAGTATTTTTTACACTAATCTTTTACCAGAGAATAAACTGGTATTAATTGTCTTTGAAGAAAACATTCTTTATTCTCAAATCATAATGTTTGAAATAATGTGGACAATAAGGCGGTATGAACGTATGATCTTAGTATGATCGTGGTAAGAGCTTGCTATATTTGCGGTAGAATCGTGCTAAGATCGTGTTGCAATCAAATATGGTCGAAGTGGGAACGTGATGATTGTAGTGAGATCGTGATAATGGTTATGAGGGCGCAGAAGAGGCATGGTGAGAATGTGGTATAAAAGTAGCCGTGTCGTCGTAGAAGCGTAGTTAGGACGTAAAAGCATCGTGAAAACTCGTGCCATCATCACGATCTGAATGAATTTAAGAACGTGGTAAGCGTGGTGCAATCGTGGTCTTGTATGAATGATCATGATCTGTATGTAATTTAGAACTTATGTCCATTATTTCCAACTTGACACATCTGTTTCATTCCAACTATTTTTCAATAAAATATCGTCAATTGCGCGTCATTGATCTGAAATACTTTGTGATTCAGGTTTGATTGGTTTACCCGACATCTCTTTTGGATCAGAATTTGTCTCAGAGTCCCATCTGACTCTGACTCTATCCCGACCACCACGTCCACGAGTTTTGGTAGACTTCGATGGCATGCCTGTGTCAAGTGTGTTGTTTTCGAGAGTTCTGTGTATTAATGACAATTATATGGAAAGGAAAACTACTATGTGGAAAATGATGATGACATTATTGATGAGAGCGTAGTTAATTTGCAGTATGAACGTGCTAAGATCGTATAATGATCGTAGTAAGAGCTTGATATAATCGCAGAAGAAGCCTGGTAAGATCGTGTTGCAATCAGATAAATCGTAGTGAGAACGTGATGAGCGTAGTACGGTCGTGATAATCGTAATTAGGTCTTAGAAAAACGTGATCAGATCGTGGAATTATCGCTGCGGGATTGTTGCAGAAGCGTTATGCGGAAGTAGTAGCGACGTGAAAACAACATAAATCTACATTTTCATGCTACTCATATCGCGACTTTACCCCGATATGATTTTTTTAGATCGCGGTAAGCGTGGTGCAATCGTGGTCTAGTGTGACTGGGGAAGTAGTAAATGATGATATAATTACAAAAGAAAAAGATCATTTTGTTAACTGAAAAACAGCGCAACATATTGATAAACTATAAAATTTATTGAAAAATTATTGATTTGGCAATTCGGCATGTAGCACAAAACCATTAACAGAGACAGAAAGACACTAAAGTGCAGATCAAAGAGTACACGCAGATATTGACCCTAGGTCAACGATAAATTTATTTTAATATTTCCTATTTATATTTAAAGAATTGATTTAATAATATGACATTTGTATTACCTACACATAGTTCTACAGCATCCTATTTAACCTTAATAACACTTTTTAGTCCCAAATTACGGTAGAAAAAAAAAAAAAAAAAAAAAAAAAAAAAAAGCATAATTTTAGAATCCCGAAATTTTCATTTTTCTGATGACCTTAAAATCGTGAACATTTTTTCAGACTTTTCCAATTCCCTGCATCTGCGCAGAACTCTGCTACCTTTTTCCTGTTCTGTTTGCCTGAGACTTTTAATAGAATATTTATTTATCAGTAATATAGGAAAGAACTCAAAACAAATTCATTTAAAATAATTGTTTGAAATGAAAACAAAACGTTACCTGATGACAGGATTTCTTTGTTCACATTGAATATGACGTCATTACTGAAATTAACATCACAACTAAAATCTATAACAACAGAACCAAAATGGGAACGTTATGGTATTTCCGTTTCTTTTTTTTTTTAATATGTTTGAATTAAAAAAAAATCATACAGACTTCGTCCCCTTTCACAGGTAGTGCCTGCCTCATATTAAACCTTACACAGCATTTTTATGAGCTCTGCGATTAAATCTTTTATCAGTTATTTTCGAATGTATATTTTAGTAAGAAACGCCTTTCAAGATACTACGATGAAAGAATGTTCAGGTAAATTCTCATTTCCTCATTATTTGATAAGTTGTATGTTTTCTGTTTACGTTAAATCTTTTTTGTTGTTAGTGATGTACAATTAGTTAATGTCGCATTGTTATCTATTATTCAGAGTCAAATGATGAATACACTCAAATCTGGATTTACAGGGGTTTTTTTGTGGGGAGGTGGGGGAGGTTCAAATGTCGGAGGAAGAAGACTTCACTTTCTTCACTTGGAATAAGGTTGACATAGAACAACATAAGAATACACGATAAAAAATATTAACATAAAGAAAAAAGACACAGTTCAGAAATAAAAATCACAAAAAAAATTAACTCCGAAAAAAATCAAAATCGAAAGTCCCTAATCTCTAAGATGGCACGAAGTAACTGACATTAGTTCAAAGCTGATCTTTTGCATTTAAAGTCGCATTTAATTGCGTTTTTACTTAAATCTGCATTTTGAATGTTAAAACGATACAACAGTGCTAAAATGCTTAATATATAAATTTTGATCCAGGTTAATATTTCTGTTTAGTGTGGTCATGAGATAAATTGTTCATCTCGTTTACTCTAAAAAAATAAGCGACTTTTTCTTAATCAGCTACATGTATTGCACCTATAGTTCAATAACTGAAAACAAAAACGTCCAATCACTGCACTCCTCTATATATAACTTTACTACAGTTAACTCACTCGATGATCAAAGAGGAGTATTCAATTTCATGTTACAAGAGTTATTCTTTATATGCTCTAGGCAATCAAGTTATTGTACCTGCTGTTCTTGGAACTATAATTGGCTTGATGATGGTTACTTTTACAGCACAACTTGTAAGAGATAAATATAAGTAAGTATGAAGAACCGACAAGCGTATTGTCTGTGATCGGCATATTATTTTTCAATACATTCACGTTAAAGGCTTGCCATCTCACATGAAAGATTACCTTAGAAAAATACAGGTCCCAAATTCTATTCCTGCAGACACCACAGTTTGTCTCTATGGAAGTCACCTCCCTGTACACAAATATTCCAAATGCAGATCGGATTGATGCAGATAATGAAGTTTAAGATTCCAGTACAAAAAAAATCCCCATCTACTGAAAGCTCAGTAGAATTTGCATTTAGTAACACAATTGAAAATGAAAATTGGGAATTTGTTAGAGACAATAACCCGACTAAAGAAAAGACACAATGGGTTCTCAATGCAACCATAAAATTCCGCACTCGGAGGAGGTTCTCAGAGGCTTCTAAATAAAATTGTGTACTAATCAAATAGTAATGGACGTCACTCTAAACTCTAAAACATAAAAATTAACTTAAAATATACAATAGTTAGTCAGATCAGAGGCTTTTGAAGCAAGCCCAAAATGCTGCAGGAGTAAACATGTTTTGTGAGTTCTCAACCCTTCCCTATACCTTTAGCCAATGTAGAATGGAAAATAAAATAGCAAAACGCAAAGTAAAACTCAGTTTAAAAGGAGTTCGAGTCCGAATTCAGAATAAGTTACAAAAGAAACTGAGCAAAACGACGATGATACATATGATTAACAAGGGATTTCTAGCAGCGACTGACATGACAGCTACGCACCTAAATTAATCGGATTTAAAGATTATGTCTTCATCATATGACAAGCAAGTACAATACCTCCCGTTAGGGGTTTAGTATCATACCAGTATATCATAATTGAGAACATAACCAGTTCATGCGTACAACTCACTTTAGAATAAATGTGTTTGTTTCTGATGAAAACACCCTATGATTAAATCAATGTACATACCAAAATATGCAATCTTGAATGATTTGACCATAGTATTGTAACTTTTTCCTTTCCGAATAAGTCTGTTTAAAGGTTTGGTAAGCTTTTGAAGTTTATGCCGAAATGTTTGTGCTTTGTAAAGAATATAACCATACATTTTGGATGTGAAATACCTGAAAGCATAAGATGTCTGCATGTTGATTTATATTTACGAATAATGTCCTTGTACTTTCACTAAATGTGTAGACTAGTTTGTGATATCTAAACTCCAGGTGTACGAATTTTTCGTACAAGTTGAGATATATAAACACCATACGATCGTGACAAAGGAACGTCTACATCTAAAAATCATATTTTTTATCAAAAATTTTGGTATAAAGCTTCACCTCAAAGATATAGATATCAAGATAAAGGAAAGGGCAGTGTTCATTGTTACTACATTGTCCTAGCTTTATTTAAAGTCAGTTCTGCAGAATAAATCTCTTCAGTGTACATAATAAAGTCGTCATTATTGAGAGCTAATAAATCATCTAAATATCAATTATTAATTGTTGAATCAGATGTTGTTAAGATGGGTCTTGGCTAATTGTTTTAAAACTCATAAAATTACAGATAAAATTCGTAGTGCACAGTTAGTCCCCATGAAAATTCCGTTATAGTTATAAAGAATGAAATAGATAGAACAACAAAAAATAATGGTAGACATTGCTATTAAAAAGAAAGAACTTCAATAAGAATACGATTGTCGATTATTAAAACTTCATTTTCCCAAAACCTGCTGTCCCCTTGAAACCCTACATTTTGTAATTTTACACGTTTATGTAATGCTAAGTACTACGTCATCAGTTCCCTATAGGTTTCAAAAGTCTATGGTTGGCATGTTTCACATTGTTGGTGTATGAACAAGGACGAAGTATTAGTTTAAACATATGCTGTAACTATCTATACATAGAGGTGACATCTATAGTCCAAAAATTACGAGGTCCTATTCATAAGCCGGTATGACGTATAAACGACGAATTAAATAATTTAAATTGATATATAAATAATATGGGATAATGGTTAAGATTAAAAATTATATCATTCCAGTCAATTTTATTTTTCACGTATCAAATAGCAGGGTCGAATCGGATACCTATATAAATAGCGATGTATCATGTACTTTCCAGTTACTGAAGCGAGGATTTGTCCAGTGATCTTTTTTTTGATATCTTCGATTGCAGATGCAACATGGAATGTTATACCCGTCATCATCAAAATCAGTTAGTTTACAGCTGTCTTAAATTTCGAGTGACCCATAAACACCTGTAGTAATTCCTGGTTTTGAATGTTTCTGACTAACAATTTTCTTTTCACGTTCAATTTTTTTTTACTTCTTTTGGTTTTGCTGTTACTTTTTTGTTGTTGCGTTCTTTCTAGTGTTGACAGATTTTTCTTTTTGAGTTGTCGCTGCTGTACGCATTCAGTGTTGTTAATGCAAGTTTCATATTCGTTTACTGCCCTTCCACTTGCATTTTTATAAAAATGTTCTTAAGTTTTGGTGATTTTGGTCGGTCGTACTATCGACATACGTTTTGTGAAGAATTCGTTTTGGTTTCGTAAGGGTTGTCATTTTCAACTTCCTTATGAGCATGTCTAATTTCAACTTGGTAGCTTATTCTATTGTTGTAACAACTGATTTGTCTAGATTGTCATCAGACATGCTAGTTTCAGCATAGTTTAATTCCAAGATTAAAGGCTGCGGTTCAATAGTCAGTATTTTAATGTTTAAGTATTTCTTCAAAAATATATCAAACACTTTGTGGATTAAACAAGTGAATTGCAGTACGCTTGAATGAAAAGAGGAGGTTACTAGGTATACGTGACGTCAGGTATGCTTTTATTATTTTCAGTTTAGTTTCTTGTGTATAATTTGCAGTTAAGAATCGCGTTCATCATCACTGAACTAGTATATATATTTGTTTTGATGGCCGGATGAAGGACGCCTCCGGATGCGGGATTTTTTCGCTGCATTGAAGACTTATACCTGACCTGCTGCTGTTGTCTGTTCTATCGTCGGGTTGTTGTTTCTTTGACACATTCCTCATTTCCATTCTCAATTTTGTTTTGAAGCTAGACTACAATTTTTATATATTGCGACTTATTGACCAATATTAGCACGCATTTACTCTTTTGCATTCTTTCATGTAAATTGTTTGCATTCTACGGTCACACATACATTTCCGGTTGTGTGTGCCATTTGTGTACTTTTGAAGCTATGTTTTATTTACAGTTGAAAACGTGTATTTTTATGAACCGAGAAAGTGAACTTGGATAGTTTTTAGAATAACTTTAAAGTAAAATAACTTAAGTACCGAGATCCGAGGACAATTATAGAGAACTGATTAATTCAAAAACAGATGATATTCGTATATATCGTTCTTGTTCTCTTTAACATTGTAATTGACAATAATGTTGTAAAAATTATAATATATTCTCCTGGATTTTTACAGAAGGTATTCTCGATCAATTGACAAAGTTTCGAGACGCTCTAGTGTGGTCCATCCAACGTTGAAAGAATCGAACGTTACACAAATGAATAATCTTCCTGTTGAGCAAGATACCATCGAAGAGGGTTATGCATTTCCCAGAGAGCTTGAAAGCGGTGAAACAAAACAGTTTCAATTGCTACCACCGATAGATAACCGACAATTTACAACCGACACATATTTACTTGGCAGACCAAAGTTATTACCTATCGGGAAAGTTTCTGACCTTAATGTGTGATGCCTCGATTGAACTCAAGGACCAATATATTTTGGAAACTTGTGTTACATTCTATGTTTCGTAATATGTGTGTGTTGTTTCGAGTGTATATGTTATTTTTCTTATATCATAAATCAAGAATTATATAGGAATAGAATATGTAAACATAATCAGAAAGGGTGACAACATTTGTCAAATGCTTTACAACAATTCGTTATTTACAAGTTAAATACTAGTATTCTATAGCTGACATTGAATTTTTGGACTTATCTAGTTTAAACGCATTGAAGTTTGGCTTTAAAATAATTAAATGAAGGGTAAATCAGAAGGTATTAACTGCATAATGCCATAAATAAAATTGCTAGATATGTTCCCAGTGAAAATATTCTAATCGTGGGAAGCTCTGTTCATGTTGCTGTTTTCGGAATTTAAAGAACCCACGGTACGATTATAAATTGTATATTTACAATATTTCATTTCAGAGGGTGATTGACTGTATAATATATATAATAACACAACAAAGCCCGGCATGGTTACAATTATGTTGTATTGTACTTAGCTTACCTACACACCAACACAGAGAGACGTAGCTAATTAGTTTTGTATATGAAAACGCTGTAACACGGTTCCAAAGTAATTAATATCACTGTCCATTAAAAATGCATAATTTGAAAAGAGAAATCATTCCTTTTTACATATATTTTTGTACACAGTATCTATTGTTATACTTTTGTATCGTAATCAAGGGAAGGACAGTGTAACAAAACAATTTAAACGCAACATTAATTTCAAAATGGTATTATCCGTTTTAGGTAGAACTCTTGCTGCTCTGCCTTTAGTTTCATGTGTTGTGTTTCATATAATGTTGTCTGTCTTTGATGTCGTTTTTCGTTTATCGCCATGGCGTTGCCGTAAACTTTGATTAATGCGTTTAAGTATAATTCTACTGTTTGTCGCCTCTCTTTATTATTTAAAGACAAGTAATTTGTCAAAAATAGTGAAAAACTGAGAAAAGCATGCTTAACATTTTTTTTATAAGATAATCATTTCAAATCAAAAGTTTTACAACATTTTATACAGTGTTTATAAAATGAATAATTAAAAAGAATGTATTTATTTTATAAAAATGAAATTTCGTGTTAAAACATCAGATTTTTGACACAAAGTGTACATTTTACAGATTTAGTTTCACAGTTGCTGCTAATTATTTTGGCAGAACGGAGTAAGTACTTGCTTTCATCCTGTGAAGCTAGTAACCATTCAATATTTGTACAGATTTGCACTGGTATAATCTAAACATGTGTATAATGTTGCAATCGTTATTAAAATTTGCCACTCCTTTAGACAAACCTTTACCGACCAATACATTTTGTATCCTATTAATGATGTTATGTTTTTGCATTTGAAAACGTGTTTGTTATCGAATACTATGGAAAATAATTAAAAATATATAGCAGATAAGCACTGATATAGATAAAAAAAAATCCGTTTTAACTATTCAATCGTGATCAAATGTATATCTTCTCCTTTAAGCTGAGGTAAATTAGGCGTTACATGTTGTACTGATTACTTTGTGTACGGTGTACTGATTTTAGATGCCTCCGGATTTCAAAACAAGTTGTCGCCATTGCATCATAAGAAGAATAATTGAATGTATATATGAAAAGTTTTCATTATCTGTTTTCATTTTGTAGTTAGTCAGCGGTTTTATAATTTATAGACAAGACAATATTTCATTAAAGTATCACCTCTTTATTATATAAAACATACAAATAGTTAATAAAACAACAGCACAAAACATACAAGAGCCACTCTCAAAAGAGTTATGAGAGACTATCTAAAATGCATATACAATATTTACACTTAGATATCTTTATATCTGTTATTCAGTCAATTCTATAAAAAAAAATTTTTGCCAAAGTAAGATAATAACAAATAATAAAGATGTTCTTATCCCAAGCAGAAAATCATAGCCGTATTGGGCACAACATTTTGGGCCTTTAGGTCCTCAATGCTCTTCAACTTTGTACCCTTTTTTGGGGGGTTTTTGAACTTTTTTATCAGAGCGTCACTGGTTAGTCTTGGGTGGACGAAACGCGCGTTTGGCGTGTTAAATTGTTAACCTGGCATGTTTTTTAGCTATTATTCACGTGTTTCTCTGACCTATATGTTTTCCCATACATATGTAGTGTAGTCCTATCATGTAATGTTGTCATTTTATTGTTATATTTAACATTGCCATAAAAGCGGGAGGTTTTGCATGCCACAAAACGAGGTTCAATCCACAATTTTGTTTTATCACATTGTCCTGTATCAAGTCAAGAAAATGGCAATGGTTATATTAAAGTTCGTTTATATGTGTGTGTTACATTTTATTTTTTTTTTTCTGTTGTGTAGTAGTTCTCTTATATTTGATGTGTTTCCCACAGTTTTGGTTTATAATATGATAACCTAGATTTGGTCTTTTTCTCAATCGATTAATGAATTTCAAACAGTGATAACTCTACTGCTGCCCTTATTCATTAGTTTGTGTGAAAATAAAACGATTCAAACAACACACACACAAACACACAACATACACAAAACACACAAACATAAACACACCCTTATCAATAATAAAAAATGAACAACATTACAGTAGGCATATTAAAAAAACGACCAGAAGTGTACAACTTATTCAAATAACCAATTCAATCATCAAAGTATGAATTACATGTAATACAATTGGTGTGTACTTTCCAAGTAGCACCTGATGGGATTGAAATGGTTTGTTACATTCTTTCCTGTGATTCTTCCTTCGAGCACATATATTGTTGTTAATATTTTGTTGTCCTTTTTGTGTTGTCCTATATTAAAAAAAATCATAGAAATTATAATTGATAGCAAAAAGACGGAATGAAAAACTTTTAGACAATAAACCAAAAAATTGAAGAAACGTGTCTATATTTTCAATAAGCCAGACATACGTATACTGGTAATACATTAAGTAATTGTTTTCTATCTTCTTTTATTTCTTTGATGTAGCTAACGGTTTCCGCAGCTTTCGGTTGACAGTTTACACGATCTGTTGCAGATTTAAATATTCGCTTTCTTTTATTATAATTTGGTTATCTAAGTTACAGCTTATAAGACAGGATAACGATGCACAATGGTCTAGGATAAAAAAAAATCGGTACTCCCGGAGCCCATGAAGGCACATTAACATTCATGTCATTTTTAATGATGTTTTATATCAATGCTCACTTTCCCATGTTATCAAATGTCTAATATTTTTTTATTTTCTAATTGAACATTATCCCTGAATCTTATTGCTAGTTTAGAATGCAGTTTTTTTATCATTTCCGATTATCCGTATACTAAGACGTTTTAATCGGAAAACAATTCACTTCCTCAGTTCCGCATTTTTGACAAATAATGTATTTTCAGTGATTCTCGATACCGAACTATTTTGGAAAATGTTCAACCTCATGCGTTTCAAGTGGAAATAAATATATAAACGAGAGAAAAAAACAGAGCAGACTTGTGTTTCATAATTGTGATCGTACTATTTCAAAGGATGTCCTAAGTTGACAATTGGACAATGTCTGAATTTAAATGGTAGAACAAACATACTTAGTTTAAACAACTGCCATACAAGTAAGAGGTACATAAGTTATATTACCGGGTTTATCCCAGTTTTCGGAAAATATCGGACCAAGTCAAGAATATGATATTTGTTGTTCGTTCGTTTCGTTGGTTGATATAGTGAAACATTGTGCTTGCATTTTCCTTACATGATTTTCTTAATAGAGGGTTGCTGTTTCTATCATGATTTTCTCGATAGAGGGTTGCTGCTCACAAGAAAGCTATTAAACCAAGAATTTCAAGTGGTGAAGTTGAAATCACCTCTTCGTAAATTTCACGGACGCCATCACGAGTTGGTTGACCGTTATGGAATAACCGTTTCACAAATGATATCGGATATGTTCCTTACGTCGTATTTACACTCCCCTTCCCTTTCATGAATGTGATCTTAAGGAATAAGACTATTTACCGGATTTGTAATCACATAAGCAACACGACGGGTGCCACATGTGGAGCAGGATCTGCTTACCCTTCCAGAGCACCTGAGATCACCCCTAGATTTTTTTGTGGCGGTTCGTGTTGCTTATTCTTTAGTTTCCTATGTTATGTCATATGTACTATTGTTTGTCTGATTGTCTTTATTCATTTTTAGCCATGACGTTGTCAGTTTATTTTCGATTAATGAGTTTGCCTGTCCCTCTGATACCTTTCGTCACTCTTTAAATGGACTTCTTTTTTAATTAACCGTGGTTTTCGGTTTTTCTTTTTATTATCTTTTGTGTAGTGAGAGAAAAGAGGGACGAAAGATACCAAAGGGACAGTCAAACTCATAAATCGAAAATAAATCTGCATGTGATAAATGAGAAAAAAAGATAAAAATATAATCGTTATTTACCGTAAATGGCATTAATCAGACAAAAAAAAACATTTTTTTAATTTTGTTTGAATATGTGAAAATATCCTTGTTGATTATAGTATGGTGATTTGTTATTGAATCAGCATAAATCTTCATGTCTGTTTTTAAATTTTGCTTATTCAGATATTCATATACTCACAGTATTAGTTAAATTGGTAGATAGTTTAGAATCCAGACGGTTTGATTTTCGACGTCTCTGAAAATGATTGTAACCTTGTCTGACCTAAGCACAGTATAACATAAAAATATTTGAAGTGTTAAATGAATATAAGCTTGCAAAGATTTTATTTACACAAAGTACAACATGGAAACAATGAGAATAAAAGATAGTATAAAAACATTAAAAAAAATCTACTGAAAGCTCATTAGATTATTGCATTTTTGTCATTTTTCAATGATATATAAATATCAAGATATTTTCTAGGCCTGCAATATTAATGTTTTTTAACCAATTTTTTTTTAACAATTTTTTTTGGCGTTGCTTTTTGGTATAAATGAGAATTCCATTTTTAATTTTGTCCGCAAATAGAATTAGATCACAGAAATATCCACTTGAATGCTCTTGTTCATGTATAATAACCAAATAAAACTAATTCAATGACTCCAAGAGAAACGATTCAATTTACTTCAAAATGAATAGTGCGTCCTTAAATGCATGCATCACCCTATCTGCATTCAAATCCAGGATCACTCAAATATTCAAAATAAGGAATATAATCGTTCAATGTTAATATCAGACGAATATTCAATACATAAATGGTAAGTGTTAATGTTGTTGAACCATTACAGTTAGCAACCATTCGGTTGCAAATAAACGTGAACAACAACTTGACTAACACACATATATGCACACGTAGAGAAATTTATCTTTAGAAGAGATAAGTGCAATATGAAATAGAAACACTCACCATTATTGTAAGTTTTAGTATACTTTACTTTAAATGCTAATCATCATTTATGTCATTTTTCTATTTTCTTTTTTGTACAGGTTTTTTTTAATTCAAACATTTCCATTTGAAGACATTTGCCAATTAATCTTATAATTAGAGATCACTCTTATGTATAAACGTAATAGTAAAATAAGGATATATGTGTAATCAAATGTATTTTTCTTTTATTTAATTGTTATGTAGTTGTGAGACTTTATGTTCGTAAATAAAGATGTGATACTAATTTTTTAACATTTAATTTGCACTTGCTTTTTAAGAAATCATCGTCATTTCAGTACCTCATCCCTGACTACTCCGATAAGAGTGACAGATAAAACAAATTACAACACATGTACAATGTTAATACAAGTTTCACGGATTCGTCTTGTGTCTTGTTCATGAATGATTTAACACGTCATTTCGAAGTATATCAATAGTAATGGGAAGTTAACAAATGAGGCTACAAACACGACGATATAATGATGTGAATAAGCTTGTTTTGATTGCGGTCATTCGACTATTGGTACAAAAAACTTAAATAGTTATTTTCCATTAAAGTATTTCTTCTATGTTACACTCACCTGCTTATTATAAAAACAGTGGAACAAACAAATAAAGAAACCCTGTTTTAAAAATATAAATCTCCGTTTAATACATCTATTTTCATTCTGAATTAAATAATTATTCTAACTTTAAATGTTCCGCGATGACTGATGATTATACAAAAGCAAAAATGATGTTTAACATTGAGTTGGATTTTTAGCAGGTTACATCAATTGTAATTGTCAACAGTTGTGTGTATATCTAAATCTCATCATCGATCGAGCAGATACAAATCAAGGAAAGCAACAAAAACTGACGTAATTCTTTTAACTCTTACAGGAGCGAGACGAAAGAGCATTACCTGCTACCCGTGGATCTCCTGCAATACGAATCGACACTTGTCGAAATGTCACAACCGTGAATATAAAACGATTGGACACAGGACGAAATCGGTTTAATCTTACGACTATTCTTATTGCGCAAGGCATGTTGCGAGTTAGTTAAAACACAGCTAAATCGTATCATACAACACAATTGTTACAGTGACATTAAAACTAGTGAATTGTTGATTTGAGTCGTTTATTTTCATTATTTTAGATTATCATATTCTTTATCGAGGTCTCTAAAGCATGTTCAGGTACGACCGTAATGTATCTTTTGGGATATATGTCAATATCTTTTAATTGAAATTGACATTATAGACAAAAAATGCAGTTGTTAAAGATACCCTTGTAGATAAATAAATAATACCTGTAGAGAGTTGAAAATTGCAAATAGGTATTGGAACATGACCAAATCATCATTCACAGAAACCGCACCAAGTACCCATGTTACTCCAAACAATGGCAAAATAATGCAAATACTTTTCAAACCAATCCTGGAGCAGACGAAATAAAAGTTTTTAAATTGAATTGAATAGTAGCGATGCATTTCAAACACATTTGGAATATAAGATTAAAAGCAGATATCAATTTCATTCTCATATTAGTTTTCTATATATTTCCTTCGATATATCTTAATATTAGTCATACATAATGTAGCTAGATTGCTATTAAATTTTCTTAGCCTTTTCTGTACTCCTTTCACTTTTCGGGTGAACTGATTATGACTACAAGAATTAAATAAATATTCATATTGTATGAGTTATGTGTGTTTATTCCTAAGTTTCTTTCCTTATTATATAGGCTATGCTGTTTATCATTATTGTGCAGGGTTTGTTAACATTTTGTTTTCATTCCAGGGAACGTTTTATAAAATATTTAAAACAACTCTAAAATGAAAAGTAATGTATTAACTTACTTAGATTTCTCCTTAAGTGTTTTTCCAGCTATTCCCCTACTAGTCAACATTTTATGTACCATTATAACAAATATAACAACGTTAATCTGCAATACACAATGATTTTGTTAAAAAAAAAAAAGATAACACAGCACCTGTGTACTGTTGGGATATGCACGTTTCGTCCGAATTTATGAGATCACGTACTGCACACATGTTTATGGCAAGGTTTTTTTAAGAGTAGAGAGGTAAAAGATACCAAAAGAATATTTGAACTCATCAAACCAAATAAGCGGACAATATGGCAATAAAACGAAAAACGATGAATATACTAATAACGATACGCAAAGCACAACATATAAAACTAAAGACTGAGCAACACAACACACAAACAAAAACTGTGATTGATATCAAGGTCCTCGAGAAGGGCACCCGTCCTGTGTACATGCTAGTACAAACCCGGTGCATGGTTTAACTCGATATTTCACATTCTAAGAAAGGCGGGTGGCATTGTTGTCACAATTATATGAAGTCAATAGGCAAATGATAAAGTGCCACTTGGTGTCCGCAATATACAGAATGAAAGCAGGTGTTTATGTCTACGGTATAGACTGTTTGTGACAAATTATATTCATAAGTTAGTAGAACTGAATTCGAATAGATATAATCCCTACCTTTACTTTCGATACGTACCAAAACTACAAGCAATGCCGGTCCTATAAATGCCCATATTAGATTTGTTTCAAGGCTCAACCAGCAACTGAATTGATAATAAAAATAATTAAGTCATATATTCGAATTAATTAGACCACTTGAAAGCTTGGTTTAATTTGATGAGTTTCAGTATTATGCAGATTTTTTTGCAGATCGTCATTAATATTTGAATCCAAATACTTTCAAGTGAACTTTTTGAATAATTGATTTCAAAAATGTGTTGTTTGAACCAAAATGTGTTTCTCTTTTACGACCAATGTACCAAAGTGTAAATATATGATAAATGAGACTTGGTTTTTTAAATATTTTTTTTTAATATTTTATTAAGACATTGATATTATCTTTACTTTACAAAATTTTTATTTTATCTAACTGCATTTTTCCTTCTCAGGACAGAAGTATTATATAAAAAAGTATTGTTTTTAACATACAAATTATATAATAACAATAGAGGACTTTTATTGTAAATTTGTTAATGAAAGAGTGCAGAAGATACCAGACGGACATCCAAACACAAAGTTCGAAAAAAACTAACAATTCCATGGCTAAAAAAGAAAAAGACAAACCGACAAACAATAGTACACACGACACAACATAGAAAACCAACGACTAAGCAAAACGAACCCCAACAGAGGAGGAATAATCTCAAGTGCTCCAGAAGAGTAAGCAGATCCTGCTCCACATGCGGCATCCGTCGTGTTGCTCATGTTAATATAAACCCAGTAAATTGTCTAATCGGTAGGTCACATTCGTAAAAAGAGAACTGATTGTAGTTACGACGTAAGAAACATATCCATTATCATCTGAGAAAGGGATATTCCATAACAGTCAACCAACACGTGATGGCGTCCGTACAATTTACGAAGGGATAATGTCAACTGCACCATCTCGAATTCTTGGTTTAATAAGTCCCTTGTTCAATGGAACATATACAATATTTGGAGAATTAATCATAGAATATCAGATGACCATGCTGCTTTTAGATAAGGCTGTTGCAGAAATAAATGTATGGAGATGGGATGCACTTTTAATTTTTGCCCCATCATCTGCAAAATTCTTCTTGTTTATTTTCCATAATTGATCAAGCTATTTTTATGAAAAACTCAACTCTCATCATATTTGTATGGAATGATTCCTCATTGACATAACTAAATTATCCTTTTAATTAGATAAATACAAAAACAATTAAAACCTTTCAACAACATTTCTGGGTTGAAATACATGATTGTAATTTTAATTAATACTCATAAGATACGTACAACTGAAAGTTGCCATAACCTTCTAGTTGGGTCACGCCGGCCGAAATTCCAACAATAATAACAGGTGCAACTAGAAATATAGAAGTTTTTATTCAAACATATCCAATGTTATTTTATTTACTTGTCCCGGTGATGTCTAGGAAGTATCACGTCTATTTCAACTGCATTATAATAACATAATTTTGTGTAGAATTTATATACATGTATTTTTAAGAAATTTAATCTTTTGCACATGAAATACACGTATTGCCTACTGATTTTAATTCAATTTGAGAATATCTGTTCAACTACTGTTTTTAATTTTGCGACCAAATCTTGTATCGTTTTGACACAATAGTATGTGCAAAAGCATGAAGAAAAACTTGTTTGTTTATTGTACAACCGTTGTTCTAAAAAAGTTTTCTAACAAACATTTATTGATAATCGTGAGAAACGAAAAAACGAAAAATGGTTGCTTATGTATATACTTGTTTTGAAACCGTTTTGGCAATATTCAAATAAGAACTAAATGTCAAAAGTAGACGAAGTAAATGAATATCTAAAGCAGGATACTAACTCCAGCAAAGAGGTAACAACCAATGAATAATAGATCTTGTTGAAAATACTATGACAACCATTCTCACTATTTGAATTCCCTCAGCTAGCATCAAACAAAAGTCGGTTAGGAACATATAGTGTAAGGCTACTGCAATCGCTGTACAGACTTCCTTTGAATAAAATAAACCAATTACCAAAAGAATATCATACAATAAATTATAATGGTCAGAGAATTAGCTTTCGAAGCAAAACAAATATATACATTAAATTTACAATCACATTGACGTAATCAAAGAATTGAATGATGAATATTTAAGGCGTCATTAAAACTATATTTCTATTAATTATACCTTATGTGATTTATCAAGGCTTTTCAAGTGATAGTGAAGTTGCAGAAGTAAATATGTTTGGCTTACACTTTGGGAGCACACGAGATCACCACCAGCTTCGGTGGGGTTCGTATTACACATTCATTGGTGTTTTGTGTGTTGTAGTTTGTCTTTTGTTATGTTTGGTTTTGTTTGTTATGGCATTGACTTATGAGTTTGAAAGGGGTTTTATTGGTATGTTTGCCATTCTCTTATATATTTCCTTCAACAGCCAGTTCTACCCTTATTCTCCTTAGAAATGACAACGATTATCGAAATTGTAATTTTTTCTAGTTTTGATATTTTATTATTGAATATTTAAAGTGTTGTCTCTAATAAAGCGCTAATTTTTCAATCGTTCTTGCTCATTGTTATTTTAGTCTATTTCGTCTGTAACGAAATCAGAATGATACGTTCGTGATCAATTTACTTATATTTAACTGTGATATATTCAGGATACTGTCAAAACTTTCATTATAGAAACATAATAATTACTACATCATGTTCATGTAGGTAAGTTATAAAAATCTGTATTCCCTTTTTTTATTATTTCTTACCCTGATTTCTGTGCGTGTTATGCCGGCTAGGAATATGACATATGACAGAATTAAAGCAACACATAAATTCATCAATATCTTTGTTTTATCATTTTTCACATATCTACAAAAAATAATGAGAGACAAAAGCATTTAACAGTTTTTAACACACTTTGAATAACAAAACGCAAAATTCTAAAATATTATTCCTATTTGTTTTAATTTTTTTTGGTTTCTCTCGAGTTATTGCCACGTACAAATAGTACTTACTTTTTTAGAAACCTTCTTATTTGAGACAGCTGTTTACTTCTTTTGAAATTACCCAATAAAAAATGTTCATCTGAAATCATTGTTGAAGATCCAACATTGAAATAATTTGAAAAGAGCTTGACTTAATATTTTTGTACAAATAATGATATTTATAACAAACGCAAGGACTTTGTTTTTTGTTCTGTTTCAATCATTCATTTGTATGATAAAAAGTAAAATCACAAATATACTGAACTCAGAGAAAAATCCAATCAGAAAGTCCATAACCACATGGCAAAATCAAATAACAAAACACATCAAAAACGAGTGGACAAGAACTGTCATATTCCGGACTTGGTACAACCATTTTCAAATGTAGAAAATGGTGGATTAAACCCCCCGGTCTATAGCGCTAAACCTCTCACTGTGTTGACAGTCGCATCAAATTCCGTTATATGCACAATAATGCGTGAACTAAACATACATAATAAATAGAATAGTCAAAACGTTTCGTTGGTGTTTAATGCTGTGTTATTATGTATATAAACTAGATAATTAATAGCTTACTATTACTTTCTGTGTCATTTTGGTCTCTTGTGAAGAGTTGTCGCATTGGCATTCATACCACATCTTCTTTTTTATATGATCGTTATGTATCAAAATAAAACTATTTTACCAGAAATCAAGTGTTTAAAATTTGCTTATATGTCTCGATATACTGTTGCATGTGATAGGTTCTTCTGGAGAAAGAGAAGTGAACGATATCAGAGTGACATACAACTCATGAATCGAAAAAGAAACTGACAACACCATGGAAAAAAAAGAAGAAGACAAATAGACAAACACTAGAACACAAAACACAACATCAAATCTAAAGACTAAGCAACACGAACACCACTAGTGCTCCGGAAAAGTAAGCATGCTTTACTTGTGGTACCGTCGAGTTGCTTATGTAAGTACAATCTCGGTTATTAGTTCTATTCGGTTGTTCATATTCGGTAAAAAAAAAAGAGACGGGATTATAGTTACAATGTTAGAAACAAATCCGCTAGCATCTGTCAAACAGATATTCCATAACTATCAATTAACTCGTGATGGCGTCTGTTAAAGTTGTACTCCGCATGCATGCGCGTCTTGGAGTAGAAATTCAAGAAGCTGACATCATTTCTTCTTTTGTTATCTCCATGGGAATGCCGATGTTTTTTTATTCTTGCAATTAAAGACCAACTGTGTTCAGATAATCGAAGTTAAAAAAATTCACCTTAAAATATAATGCCAGATAGTGGATTGATAATCTAAATCCAATAGATAATACTAAATGCATATCACATGCACTTTAAGGACGTCAATATGTTAATAAGAACTATGCATATTTTTTTTCTACTCATTTTTCAACTTACCCCCAAAGTACATAATGAATCAAAATTGTGATGACCAGAAAGAAAATGGATATTCCACATCCCACTGCTGATATAAGGCTTAATGCAAAATTGTGAGACATAGGCTAAAACAGAAAATATAAATGTTCTCTACTAATAACCACAAGATTCATAGCGGACACCTTTGAGTTTTGAACAGTCGATAAATATTTAAACATACTACCTACAACATCTTTAAAAAAAATCTATATCAGACATTTATTGATGCGTTTCAATAGATAATGAAGGCAAGCTTTAGTATGTATTACTTTGGCTGTTTCTAATCAGAACATATTGATGAAAGACATTCTTAAAAAATATCCTTATTTAAAGACATGCGAGCACTGGATTATTGTAACATACGGCTATATCATTTCTCGTCTTTAAATATTTATCTGTTTTATAAAGTTTCCACTGTTGTGATAAAAAAAACAATCGTACGAAGCAATTTTCGTTAATCAAGGTCCATGGTCAGAAATGAGAACAACGACATTTTGCGAAAGCTTAACTAAATTTCCTTTTCTGGTTTTCCTGTAATGAATTTTGTCTATCCGCTATATGAGTTTTTAAAGGAACATACTACAGTTGTTTCAAACCAAAAACAAACTAAAGTTTTATTTGTGAAATATTGGTAGAAAATTGCAATTTATTAGATACATATTTTGTATAGACATATAACCAGAAAAAGCTTAATACAATTGTCGCAAACACGGATGATTTGACAGACACCGCGTTGGTATCTTACCAGTTCGTGTCTAATTTTTTATCATATTAGCTGTTGATCCATACTTGGCTGAATAAATGAAAACGTTCTTCATGTCGACCATGTTTAAAAGCCTTGTGCTTACGATTGTTAAAGGGGTACTAGCTACGAGATATATAAAAAATCTAAAGTAAGATTTTTTTTGTTAAATCAATAATGAAAGTGAAATAGTGAAATAATAATTCGCTTTTAGAAGCCAAAATAGTTCAATTTTATCAAATTAAGCGAAGAAACATTGATATTTGCTAATTTACTTGCAAGTGAATCTGTCGACCTCATTAAATCCGTATTCATGTGAACTTCAGTTTAACCCCTAGCTAGAGATTGACAACGCATGCATTGTACGTGTACTGGTTATTTTTAAAGAAAAATAAGGTCAACAATGAAAGTGAAACTACGGTAACCCATTTGATTACTTATTCGATCCATATAAAATCATTCTTATACGGTTAAAAACAATGAGAAACATATATGTTTAATCTATAAAATAAAATCAAACAGACCTATAAAAATCTAATTGCACGTGTTGGTTTAATCTATTCATATCTTTATTATGTTTACATCGCTTATATGGTCATTTGAGGTCAAATCGATAGTTAATTAGATGGCGTCTGGACTAAAATTCACACGAAACGAACCTACATATTCTCTACCCCACGCTCTGTAAACTGTTTCTTTTGGACTTTTGGTAGTTTGGATAAATGTTTTACATTCTTATAAATCAAATATGAGAATTTGAAACAAATCTGTGACCATGATTTTGACAGCCAGTGCCCCTTTAAAATAATGTATCTTAATATGATGTATTTACTGATCATCGTTTAAAAAAGTAAACACATCATTTCGACTGCTATTTTGGTAAAGCTGTGTTTACAACCTTACTGACATAACTAAAAAGAAATACAAATGTAGTTTAATTTGCGGTGAAAATGTGTGTTCACGATTTCGTAGTTAAAACATTATAACTTAATTATATTAACTAGCATAAATAAATAAGCATACTATCTTTCCTGGGCTCATAAGTATTGCAAAATTTGTTGTGTGGTTATATTCACATATCGTGTAGGAATCTGTTGATTTTACAATTCGTGAACCAAAAGATGACCATGCGCCTTTTACAGCATTTCTACAATATTATAAAGAGAAAAATATTAAACCTATAGTATAATATAAATTTTTTTCGCCAGTTGTCCATCTAAAACATTGCAAATAATTATTTCTAATCTTCTCAATTGTTATATTTGCGGTGTGTACAATTAGTTACTTATTGGGACGAATAGAAATTCACTGGATGTACAGACCATTGTTAACAATTAATTTCCATGAGCGAAAATTTAGAAAATACGTAAATACTCATCACACACATCATGCGAATAATTTGAGACGACACACTGAATAACAACTATTGAAAACTAACTCAAAACGAAGTTGTAGAGCTTATAAAACAAATATTTCGAATCATTGTAATGAAACGGCAATCTATGCACAAGACAGAAATAAACTCTTAGTTCTATTGTTAGTTAGCATGTCAAAATAAAACCAAAATTGTCATACTAAACGACAACAAAAATGTGTGTACAGAAGATAAATGACTATATCTTTATATATTTTCCATACCAATCTGTATTTCTGAAATGGTGAGACTGATTTTTGTCCATAAGTTGTAAAATATATGATTTAAAGCGACTTCACTTTTTTACTTCGGAAGACATTGTTGTTAAACATTACGTTTTACTTACAAAACATGGAAATCCCAAAACGCGCAGAATGGTCTTGAATAGTTCTCCTTTGAAAAAAATATCAAAATAAACTATGCGTAGGGTATGATTGCAGCATTTTCATAATCATAACACAATCATTTGAATTACCTTTGTTTGCAATGGTATAAAGTCATGATTAATGTAATAATAAAATCACTATGATATATTTTCATTTATTCCCTATAGTATTTATTGCAATTTTGTATGCATCGCTGTTCGGCCATAATGTACAAATTTTGATTATCTACGTTAGTGTATAAAAGAAAAGGAAAAATGGCTGAAGCATCAAATCAGTCATTTATACATAGTACATTATCTTTTTTTGTTTAAGGAATATGCAAACTTGCAGATGTTTATGTTACAAAATTAAGGTTTTCAGAAATAAAAAGTTATTCCGTTTACACACAAACAGTTTTAAAAAAAAATAAAGATAAGAATGAAAGATTCATTGCAAGAAACTCATATAGCACAACTTACTGATAAATGATCGAATTTTATATTTAAGATATAATCTGGAGAAGATGTTGTTCCTACTGTGAAATCAGTTATTATAGAATTTACATCGTAGCTTTCATTGAATGACTGAACTTTCCTGTAAATGAAATGTATTACCGTTAGTACATTTATCCTTTAGGGTATAAAATAAACCAAACGACCTGATATATACCTAAAATCAGGAAAGAGGCAAATAATCGAAAAATCAACAATTAAAACTTTGAGTGACCCAACAAAATATAAATCAAGCCCAATATAATAACGGGGTTAACCTGTATCAATTTTCGCCATGTACATTATAAGATAATGTTCTAATTCTGATAATTATAAATTTCTTTACAAACTAAGAAAACAACCCCGAAAAACATGACGCTATTCCTTATTTAATAAAAACATTTATTTTCAAATAACTTCAAATAACTAAATCTGTAAAACAAAAAATGTGACTCACCCATCAAGTATAAAGTACTCTGGAAATAATCTTGAAATATTTCGATAGAATGTACTGCTATATCCTGTCAATTCTAAATAGAAATGTTGTTGATTAAAATTTTACTAAAATGCATTTTGTCTGATTTTCTTAGTAGTGATAAATTGGAAGTGAGTTTAGGAATGTAACGACACGAACTTACATGTATTAAATAAATACAAAAAATTCAAATACACCAGAAATAACTAGTTAACATTTATGTATTAGAATTTAACAATAAACGATACCGATACCGTAACTTAAGCTCTAGAACAAATGAAACAACAAAAATACACGGCCTTACTTCCACTAAAACAGAACAGATTAAACAAAGAAAATATCACAGGCAGCAACAAGTGACAACATCTGAATTTCAGGATCCTTAGTTTGGAAATGCATATACAGAATTTGGCGGGGTTCGGCATGTGATCACTCATTCCTTCACGTCTCCTATGGTCTTATCTAGGTAAATTGTATAACTGCACAACATTAGAACGTGTTTCTAAAAATCAATCGGAAACATTGGAATTATCAGATCATCCAGAAACATAAAAACAAGTCATGAAAGCTGGTGCAAAGAAAATTACAAAAATAAAATTAACATTAAGTTATCTCCGACTGAATAAGTAATCAGTGAATATCTTACGGATTAAATGTAATGATGTGATATTCATCTTTTTTCACCTTTATCATTGGTCTTCGAATGTAAAGACAATGCATGACACAAATAAAGATTTTCGAAATTAGATCACACAAAACATGTTTAACTGCACCCTATTTTTCAATCTGTCCAAAGTCAGCCTCTATCCTTTATTAGTCTTATATGAGTTTTTGATTATTTATTCACTCTGAAGCTATGTATGACGTCCATTTTTACTGAACTAGTACGCATTTTTATTTAATGCTAGCTGAGGTACGTCTATCTCCGTGTGAGGGTGTTTTTTTCGCTGCGTTATAGACCCATTGGTACCTTCGGATGTTATCGGCTCTTTGGTCGGGCAGTTTTCTCTTTGACATATTCTCTGTTTCCATTCTCAATTTTATAGAATATCTTCGATGTTAAGCGCAGCTTATTTTAAGCAATTTATTTCGATTTCTTGGTTTCGATTTATTTGAAGGGACAACAATTTCGATGTTTATTGAAAATAACGGAAATTTCCAAGTTGCTTAGAAATATTGTTTTATATAAATCAATCCTACCCTTTAGCTTGCAATTAATCGCAAGTGCTTTGGTTAATTTGTTTTTAGATTTTAACATTTTATAAACTGTTGTTAAAGAGATATGTCTCGCTTTTTTGAAATTTAATTATGCAAATGTTGAAACTAAAATAGCAACACTTTAACATGTAAGATTTGAAAATATCTAATGTGAATTAACAATGACTGAAATACATGGCTTCAAAATCCCCATGGAAATGAGATGCGACAATGATTGGATACAACGCAAACCAAATACCGCCAACGCCGGAAACAGCATACCTATGTCTCGCTCTTTGACTCCGTCAAGCGAGACAATAAAATCAGGATAAGATACCTTTTTGAATTACTAAATTATAATAATAAGGAGATGTGGTATGATTCCCAATGAGATAACATTTAACCAAAGTTAAAAAGTATTGGATATAGGCGATTAAATATGCAACCATACGGCATTCAACAATAAGAAAAACACATGGCGTATAGCATGTATAGTCGGCTAGAAAAAGCCACGACCTGAAAAATAAAACAATTTTGATGTAATTTTGTCATCTTAAAATTAACATGGCAATTTCCGCTTGTAAAGAGACCTCATACTTTCTATTGATATCTAGAGTCCCAGCAATAAGTAATTCATGAATTGTTTGTGCGTGCACTTCTTTCGAAATCATATGTTTATATACCGCTGTTTTGGTTCTTTTTTAGCTTGATTTCTGTCGCTAAATTGCCTAGCCAGTCTGATGTTTGGGAACATCCAGGAACAGTGATCTCAACAGACCTAGTCTTCCCTAGTTCGATTACTGAAAAAAATGTTAAAGGATATACTATAAAAATCATTTTTGTAACATTAAATGACTTCATATAAGGACTTCGTAGGAAGAAATATAAGAAGTTAGCTATATCCTTAAACTTTACTTTCCGCTATATAGATGGTGATCTCTCAATAAATAATTATAAATTTAGTGACTATGTTGCACAAGAGATAAAGGAAACAACATTTACAGTTAAGTCAGCCTCATATCTTGACACTCATCTAGAAATTAACGATGAGGGACGGTTGAAAACAAAACTTTACGGCAAAAATGATGATTTCAGCTTCCCAATTGTGAACTTTCAATTTCCTTAATAGAGGGCTGCTGCTCAAAAGAAATCTATTTACCAAGAGTTTCAAATAGTGAAGTTGTAATCATCCCTTCGTAATTTTTACGAACGCTATCACGAGTTGGTTGACAATTATGGATAACCGTTTCACAGATGATATCGGGTATGTCCTTTACGTTGTAACTTCAATCACCTTCACTTTTCATAAATGTGACCTACCGACTTAAACTATTTACCGGATTTGTTATCACATCAGCAACACGACGGTTGCTACATGTGGAGCAGGATCTGCTTACCCTTCCAGAGCACCAGAGATCACCCTAAGGTTTTTGTGGGGTTTGTGTTGCTTATTCTTTAGTTTTCTATGTTATGTAATGTGTTCTATTGTTTGTCTGTTTGTCTTTTTCCTTTTTAGCCATGGCGTTGTCAATTTATTTTGATTTATGAGTTTGACTGTCCCTCTGGTTTCTTTTGTCCCTTTTCTAGTGACACTAACTATAAGTATTTGCAGCATTGGTGTCATCATCCTTTTTGTTGTTTTTGAATCAAAATACAAAAAAAAAACTAAACTCAATGGCAACACATCTATCTAAGAAAAAATATACTCATCGAAAACATTCATATAGTAACTGCTGCAGATATAGTAAAAAGTCTTATGATTTGGAACTTAAAAATATGTTTCAACATTCATTTTTGATTTGTTAAAGCACATGAAGCATTGCACACAAAAGTCAGTCGCAATGATATAAGGAGCAACAAAACTTTTTTTTTTAACGTACCGATATTTTTCTTTTTGAGACTTATTGTGAATTCCCCGTGAATCATCTCATAAAATATACTGTTGTACGCTGAAACCGCTTTTAGTACTCTAGTGACACTATTTTCCTAAAGACATAAAGACAAACGTTTTAAAATGTTTAAAAAAAACTCTCTTCTTATAAATATATAAAATAGAGAAATGAAATGGTGAATATGTCAAACTTTTGTAAATTGTGACTGGGATGGAGTGTTGTCTCATTGGCAATCATGCCACATCTTCTTATATCTCTGATTTCAAGTTCTAACATTAATATGTCAAGCAAACATTCCTTGAAAACAGTTGATACTTTTTGTGAATATTTAGATTGTTCATTTTTAATGTTATAATTATAACTATCATGTACCATAACTTAGCTAATGCTCCATATATAAATTAAAAATTGATTACGCAAGATTTTCAAATATCGGATAACAAAGATATTCATATTTTAAATTGTACATTGAACTTTGTTTTTTTGTTTTTTCAACGTTTTGTCTGATGGATTATCGTTTAACACAGACATATTTAAATATGATAATCGTTCAATACACTAAATTTACAATGTTTAATTTTAAAACAGAGGCGATGTTTTGTGTGTACTTATAGGTGATGATTGTTTGAACAAGTATTTAGTAATTTTCATAGCTTTTCCTCAGTATATATTTTTTGATAAATGGTTACCTCATTCTTAAGTTCTTCCCATGACTGATGGTTGCGTTCGTCAAGTAAATCATTGCAGATAGAAATAAAAGACTGAAAATAATATTACTTGTAATGTGTTACGAATTCCATTTTTTTTTTAAATAAAAAGTTGATATAGCAAGATTTTATCAAAGTGATATTCAAATTCATGAGCCAAAAATAAAATGAAAACTTAAAACAAGACAAAAAAAGTCGCAATAACAAATAACATGATAAAAAATAAAATAATTAAAGGGGCACTAGCTCCAAGATATATAAAACAAATCGTATATATCATTGTTTTGTTCAATCAAATATGAAATGCAAATAGTCAAATAAGAATTCGCTTTTAGCAGCCAGTATGGTTAGATTTTTTCAAATTTGAGGAAAATAACATTGATTATGAGTGAATAATTTGAACTCGTTTAATCTGTATTCATGTGAACTCCTTTTTTACCCCTTAACTTGAGATGGATAACACGTGAGTCGTATGTGTATAGTTATTTAAAGGAAAAGAATGTCAACATTGAAATTGAAACAAAGGTAAATTATTTGATGGACTGATTCGATCCACAAAAATTCATTTTTATTCAGGTAAAAAAGATTATAAACACTTATTTTTCATCCATAATATGAAATTAAATAAACCTTGAATAATCCAACAGCACGAGTTTGCTAAATCTATTAATATCTATATTTATGTTTACATCGCTTATATGGTCATCGTATGACTTCAGGGGTCAACTTCATAATTAATTATATGACGTTTAGACTGAAATACACATAAAACGAAGCTACGTATTATCAGGCTAGTTCTCTGTTAATTGTTTATTTTAGACTTTTAATAGTTTGGATAAATGTTTTACATTGTTATAAATCAAATATGAGAATCTGATTAAAATCGGTGAATATTGATTTGACGGCTAGTGCCCCTTTAAGTCTTAGCAACACTAACATAACCAAAAAACGGATCATGATATCATGTGCTTCGAAAGGGTAAGCAGATCATACTGTGTGGCGTCGGGTTATTCATGTCAGCACAGAGCAGATGGTTAGTTTAATTTGGTAGATAACATTTAGGGAAAATATGGACGGGATTGTTGTTACGTCGATAACCAAAATAACGACGGTTATCATGCTTTATCCCTATGATTTTCTGTATATCGATATTTATCTCAGATTAAAAAATGCATAGACTCATTGCTGTTACTGTTCCTTGTGAATCTACACAATTTGTGTTTTATAAATACACACTATGTGTGGTTTGATTTTGTAAATTGAAATTGAAATTATTCGTTGTATAATGCATAACAAAAAGTATTAATGCATTAGGGTTTGGGCAAAAGTGTAAATTGTCCCAAGCTGAAAGTGAATTAGTGACATACATGTTTCAAATTTAGAAAGTAATTCATTAAATTAAATGCAGAATCAGAAGTGGGTATGGTTTCATTGCCGATTACATTGAATGGATCGCACATATGAAAATTTCATCAAATAAATATGGTATTTACTGTGAAATATATAAAACATTTATACTCTGCATACCAATTGAAATAGTACAGAAATTCAGTGGAAGATAATAAATAATTGTACTTGATTCCTTGCTGGTGAACATCCCATCATCTAAAAATCTAGCTTGTGTCGGGCATATGAATGGATATAAATAAAAACATGTCATTTCACCCTGATATACTTCATTAAGATAGAGAATCAAACATGTTGCTGAATAATGAATAATGTCTAAAATGGCCCTTAATTTTCGATTTTTAACCTAAGTTTTCTCCATTTTTTAAATGTTAAAATATAATGTTCCAAGCTTATGGCAGTATGATCTGTACAGTGTAAATACAAGTTTTAGAAAAAGGTACTCACTCTGTAGCCATGAAATATCAAATGTTTTTTTCCGCTTAATAGTAGCCAATAAAACATTTTTTAAATTGAAATTGCAAATGTTTGGAAAGAGGATCAATGAGAGACATACATTCGTTCGAATGTTTTAGCTTTATTTTACATGTCAGACACGGGATAAAATGTGAACGTAACAGAGACTTCACGGTAATCTTTGCCTCAGTGTTTTAAAGTACCGTATTTTTCCTATTAGAATCAAAATAAATCTATATGTTATTAATATGTAATATATTAATATCGACAAGGCCTGTGACGTTCTATTTGCTTATTTTATATTTACCTAATATTCAGAATAAAACTAAAACATTTTGGTCCAGGACATTTTAAATTTCTTCATCGACATCATGTACATATTGTGTGTGTCATTGTCGGGACTTTTTTTATCTTTACTAATCCAATTCATTCCTTTTGAATGAGGCAAATAGCAAAGAAGGAATGCATAACCTTGTTTAGTGGTTTACGTTTTTCAAATTCAATTCCAGATAGCAATCACATTCATTTTGTTTCACCAAAGGCTACACTGACTTAGTTTTCTGAATAGGTCACAAATTTACTAACCTCTAGTTGATCAACTGAAAGTCTATCTGCGTGATATTTGTCATATAGTGCAATATCATTCAATACATCTGCTGAAGCTACCAAATCACCAGATCTTAATTTATTGCTCTCCTTTGTAAGGTTTTCTAAATTCTCCAGTAGGAAAATCGTATCTACACTCTCTCCATATAAATGTTTAGCGGACTAAATAAAATAGAAATATGTTTTACATATTTTATTATACATGCTTTCTGATGTTCGTACAATTTTATTTCAAGAAGAAGATGTTACTCACCATTTATTCTTTCTTATATCTAATATGTCAATTTATACCATTCGAATCAATCCATCAATTAACTTGAAAAATGCATAATTAAAGAAAACAATATCGTTACGATAACGCTTCCTGTAAGCTCCGGAAAATCTCATTCTGTGTAGTGACAAAATTATTACTACGACAATCATTGTTTTTTCATAGTATGCCAGTTGATTCCTTCGTTAGCGTATTTAATTAGTTATATCTCAAAGGTTTGTTTTCTTTAGGCCTTTATACATTGTCATTTGACTATTACGTTTCACATTATTAATAAAAACGGTTTACATGTGAGCGTGTAGAGCTCTAGTGGATTACCAAAATACACTCACAAACACAAATCTGAAAGCCAAGGTTGTATTATTGTATAAATGAGCTACATGACCATATGTGTCGCTCCTTTTTACCTGATCTTGGAGATATTCTATTGATTTACGTATACACTGACTGTAGTCTGGATTATCCCACTTTCCCCCATCATTGCAGTATCTGGAAACGCTACCGTTATATTCACCAGTGCAGGGGACAGAAGCTAAAGTTTTTTCTAAAGCTTTTCCCCATTTAGTGTTAAATCTGTCCATATGTTCTTCACAGATGTTTTTTCCATCTACAAAATGAAAATTGGATTGCTTATAACCAAATATGACACAAATGTTTGGATGATATATTGGATCATATTATGAACTTGTACATTCTGGTCTAGAAAAAAAAGAATTTCTTTTGATATTCATTAACAAAATATAACTTCAATCAATTATGACAATGTTTTGCTTTCTAAATCTGAATCCAGGTATATATTTTTGAAGATGGTGGGAATAAATACAATGAGTCAAGATAAAGCAACAACAATCAGAACAAAGTAAATTTATATTAGATACTGATCTGTCATGAAATTGGTGGTATGTACTTTTACTGACAAAATGGCATAATGTCAAGATGTGTGTATCAAAGAGAGTGAATGCATGATTGCAAAGTGAATGCCGAACGCTTACAAATTATTCAACGATCTAAAGTTTTAATGCAAACAGCTATTTATGATTACATCTTTATTTTCTTGTTTGTATGCATGTTGTTTTGTTAATATTTGAAGAAGTTAGAGAGGATATATTCACCTAACGTTCAAAATGATAGTTGTACATATTTGGTTAGTCAATACTTGACTATGTTTTATTAAACGTGACTATCTCTAGTCGGACCATTGTTGTGCATATTTATACAAATGTTATACTGTTTAAACAATGATAAACCAAACTGAAATTAGATGATATCATGCTTTAATAAATAAAACATTAGCATAAGTTTCACTGTCACTCATATGAGTTGTGCAATGACACGTATACTCATGAACTTCATATACAGATGTATCAACTCATAAGCTCGGTATCTTTGATAATTTTGTTTATACTATATGTATTTTTTTTTTTCAATTTATAGATTCTTCTCATTCAAATGAAATGGAAAATAACTTAATTCGATACTATTAAGAATTTAAATCACAAAAAAACTGAACTCCGATGAAAACTCAAATATATCGTATGACAAAATCAAAAGCTCAAAAACAGCAAACGAATGTATAGCAACTGTCTCATTCCTGACTTGGTATATACATTTCCTTATGTAGAAAAGGGTAGATAAGACCTGGTTTTAAAGCAAGTTGAACTTCACACTTGTATGAAGGTAATAGTATAGTTTTGTTCGCTTTACTTTGCATTCTATCAATATATCAAATGCAAACATTCTTTTTCATTATAAAACTTTAGACATCAAAATACTCAGCATGGAATTACAAATGAGTAAAAAACCTTTGAACTTCATTTGACATCAGGCCGTGATGCCAGTTTCTTTTCTTTTTAAATGGTCTGGCGTTTTACGATATCAGTTTATATATTCCCTTCGCCTTTGGTGGATATGTGTTACATTTCAATAGTAGCACATTTTATTATTTTTTGCAATTTTACTTCTTGCCATTTCCACTTTTATATCAAACATAATGGGCGTACTTTAATATTATAACTCTTACCTCCAGTGACTGTCAAAATGAGATGAGAATTTCCAGTACGATTATTTACACTATCACTTGCTCCAGCTGCATTTGTAGCATGACACGTGTACACTCCAGCCTCTTCAAAAGCGATGTTCTTTATCGTCAAGTGAGGGTTTATGCCAGAACTTTCAATAGTATATTGCTGATTATTTGATCCTTGGGGAATGGTTTGTACAATGCCATCGACAGGTTGGAATGTCCAGTACCAAGTAATTGCTTCGGGAATTGCAGTAACTGTACATCGAATCATGAAACTAATATCGCCAACCGTAGCAGTAAATTGACTTGGTTCAACTGATATGCTAGGTATACCTAAAAGATAGTAATGATACTTAATGGAAAATAATTCTTTTTTCATTATTCATCGAGTTTCTGCATTTCCCAATTTAAATCACAATGCCTACCTCTCATTGTAATTAAATGTAATGTGGCAAATTTTAAAAGAAATGAATCAAATAATACTATTCCGTTTTGGTAAAATACAGCCGTTAGTATGATAAACACTAGATTTTCCATATTATCATAGAAAGTCTTACATATGAAGGACTACTCAAACAATTTTGCATATTCCATAAAGGATCTTGACCGTTATCTGCTATACAAAGAGATCCCCAGTTATTAATATATATGTTAAAGTTGTTTAAGTAGATCTACATAGATGGTCACTGCATGACAATATATGCCGACATCACGGTTTTAGTTTGTTATCCGTACTTGTTTAAGCTTAATCTATTTATGACTATTGAACAGCGGTATAAAAACCAGTAGTCAACACTTCGGTGTCGACATGAATATCAATAATCTGGTCATTTTTATAAATTTCCTGTTTACAAAACATTGAATTTTTCGAAAAATTAAGGATTTTCTTATCCCAGGCATAGATTACCTTAGCCGTATTTTGCGCAACTTTTTGGAATTTTAAATCCTCAATGCTCTTCAACTTTGCTCTTGTTTGGTTTTATAAAATACTTTGATATGAGCGCCACTGATGAGTCTTATGTAGACGAAACGCGCGTCTGGCGTACTAAATTAAAAGACTGGTACCTTTAATAACTATTTAGACCACTTGGTCGATGCCACTGCTGGTGAACGTGTCGTCCCTGATGGTATCACCAGCCCAGTAGTCAACACTTCGGTGTTGACATGAATATCAATAATGTGGTCATTTTTATAAATTTCCTGTTTACAAAACTTTGAATTTTTATAAAAACTAAGGATTTTCTTATCCCAGCCATAGATTACCTTAGCCGTATTCGGCACAACTTTTTGGAATTTTAAATCCTCAATGCTCTTCAACTTTGTACTTGATTGGTTTTATAAATATTTTGATATGAGCGTCACTGATGAGTCTTATGTAGACGAAACGCGCGTCTGGCGTACTAAATTATAAGACTGGTACCTTTGAAAACTATTGTGGACCCCTTATAAACTATGCATTAACTTATCAGCAAGGCTAAATAAAACGATATATATATGTACTTACTTATATAAGTCAAATTTGAACCAGGATTACTAGATGTTGATCCAGCAAGATTTCTTGCTCTACATACATAAGTACCAGAATCACCAAGTTGAAAGTTGAGAATAATCAAATAAGGATCCTGCGTTGTACCAACTGTGTATTTATTACTGTTGGTTGTACTTAATACCGATTGTAGTGTCCTATCAGCTGCTTTGAACAACCAGGTAATGTTTGTGGCAGATGGTGTTCCAGTAACGGTGCAATTAATTTTGAAGCTATCGCCTTGTATAACATGAGAAGTTCGTGGAGAAACAGAAATAGATAGCAATCCTATAAAAACAATGTGACTATTTGTAAAAACTATAATCGTTGACTCTCATTGGGAAAACTTAAAAGTAATTTGTATTGAGGTGTACGTTAACAATAAAATTATGATAAAATATACTTGAAGTCGTTTAAGTTTTTCCGAATAGAAGATCTTAAATATCAAAATAGTTTAAAATATCCGCAACATTTTATGTTCTCCAAAGGTCAAAAACGGGAAGCGTTTCGTATCATTAAAAATCAAAGATAATAAAAAGTGGCTAACAATGTTATAATTTTCAAACCCCTTTGTACATTTATGTATATGTTCATGTTTTGGTAAACACTTCCACTCGAATTGATACAAAGTGAAATAACTTTAAATTTTGCTTTCTAATAATCTTTATATCATAAATGTATTAGTCAAAATATGAATAAAGACACCTTTTAAGACACCATCAGTGTATTTATGACTGATTTGCTCTTCACTTATTTTTTCGACCTGTTTAACTCTTTTGTTTTGAGTGTCACTGATGATATTTTTGTAGACACAATGCGCGTCTGGCGTCCATCCTGGTATATATGATGAGTTTATTGGTTAGGTATTGTGTCTATGCGTCATTTTAAAGCATTCGGTTATGAGGCAGCCTCTAAATACATTTCATGACCAGTGTTCAATGCATTATAGATTTCATATCTCTTAATACGGGCAAAATTTTATAAACTTATCAATAGAAAGTTTCTTGTCTAGCGTGTTTTATGAATGCACCATCTAATGTTAAATCTCAACATGGCTTATTTTACAAAATGTAAAGTTTCAAATTGAGTGCCAACTGTTATATCTTTATATGAATTTAGAATGATCAACAGCAGTATTAATACACTGGCTTTTTTTTTGTTTTGCAACATTTACCATGTGAAGAAAAACAATAAAAGAGAAGACAATAAAAGACATTTATAACAATCATGTCTTCTTTTGGCAACGACAAAATTGAAGAAGTAGGCCCACGTTGAAATTATGTCAACAAATAACGTTATTGACACCTCTGTTCGACGCAATGTAGGAGTAAGGGTTATCGAATATGGACCTTAAATACTCATTATTGATACAAGAACAAATGTGTTGCATTAATTAAAAACAACTGCTGACTAAGGGCCTTTCCAACCAATGACAAGTACATTCAATAACAAAAAAAAGAATACGCCCATAGTTCAAGGGTGCCCTACTCGCATTGTCATTTTCTATGTTCAGTGGGCGTTGACATTATCGTAAAAACTCGAATTTTAAATTAAAAATTCTAAAAGAAAGATCATATTATAGGAACATGTGTGCTACTAAGTTTCAAGTTGATTGGACCTTAATATCATCAAAAACTTATACCTGACGCGGGACAGCCGGACGGACGCACAGACAGAATAATTACTTTCCTCCTAACGCATAACTACACAAAGGTTAAATGTGTGCTTACCAACGATGGTAACATGAATAGTATCTGTATTTACAGTGGTATCATACACAGCATCAATGCCTTGGCAGATGTAGGTTCCTCCATCAGAAGTTTGTACGTCAGTAATTGTCAGAGATTCAGTTTCAACAGTGCCACCAGAAAACCGTGTGAAACTATTTGTGATAAGTGCAAGGTCGTCGTCTTTATGCCAATTTATTCTCCATGCAGTTCCTTGTGTAATTTCACAATTAAGAGTTACTGTTGTATGTACAATTGCATAATACTGTGTGACATTGGCGTATATTGCAATAGGTTCTACAAATAATATATGATAGAGTAAAATTACTTTTTTATGGAATAATATTGCATTTGTATCAAAGACGCAACGGCACAATAAAACATGAAATAACATTTAAAAATACATCTCATTTATATCAATAATACTTTTTCAAAACGAAAAGCAAAAAATTCACTTTTGACATTCAAAAATAACTTTTAATGAAGCGTGAGTTTAAAATACTAGAATATGTACTAGAACTTGGGCGTTAAAGTCGATGTATCGTGAGGCGAGAATTCTACGCTCTCTGTTCAATAAAAAAACTCGTAATAACTCTTTTATGGCTTTGTAGGTGGCCTGTTTGAATGCAAATATCAGACACCAAACATTTCATGATTAAATTTTGTTAATAAATCGTATTATTATTAAACTGAGATGATCAACGAATGCTTTTCAATTGCTTTCAATTGCAAGTTAATTCTATTTATTTGTTGTCACTTTTTATTTGGACCCTGTGATTCTCAAGGGGTGTGTCTCATCAGTGATGTCCGATCAATAGTAATAATATATAATACTATCTCAACTTATGGACCTTTCCTTGTTTATTTATAACGTTTACAGAATATAAAAGGTGGAGAAATCCTTTATAATATGAGATCTTCTTTTAAAATGAATATTTTGAATAACAAATGAAAACTGCTTTAAAATGTTTGTAAAGTTGTGTATACGGGGTATATATCTCCAAATTAATACGGTATTCCCGTGCTTGCATTTCCTATCATGATTTTCTTGATAGAGGGTTGTGCTCACAAGGAAACTATTAAACCAAGAATTCCAAATGTTTCCTTGTTTATTTATAACGTTTACAGAATATAAAAGGTGGAGAAATCCTTTATAATATGAGATCTTCTTTTAAAATGAATATTTTGAATAACAAATGAAAACTGCTTTAAAATGTTTGTAAAGTTGTGTATACGGGGTATATATCTCCAAATTAATACGGTATTCCCGTGCTTGCATTTCCTATCATGATTTTCTTGATAGAGGGTTGTGCTCACAAGGAAACTATTAAACCAAGAATTCCAAATGGTTCAGTTGAAATCATCTCTTCTTAAATTTTACGGACGCCATCAGGCTTTGTTTGACCGTAATGGAATAACCGTTTCACAAATGATTTAGGATATGTTCCTTACGTCGTAACTACAATCGAATTCCCTTTCAAAAATGTAGCCAACCAAATTAGACTATTTACCGTATGGTTTTGCTAGACTATTTACCGGATAAGCAACACAACGGGTGCCGCATGTGGAGCAGGATCTGCTTACCCTTCCGGAGTAACTTAAATCACCCATAGTTTTTGGTGGGGTTCGTGTTGTTTATTATTTAGTGTTCTATGTTGTGTCATGTGTACTACTGTGTGTCTGTTTGTCTTTTTCATTTTTAGCCATGGCGTTGTCAGTTTATTTTCGATAAATGAGTTTGACTGTCCCTCTGGTATCTTTCGTCCCTCTTTTATAAGTGTATGTTAGGAAAATTAAAAACTGTATGACGAAATAAATTTATGTACATCTTCATCCTCCAAATGATTATCCTTTCAAATGTATTATGTTAAAATACAATGTTTACTTCTTACCAATGTCATTCTAATTATCTTATTTCTAATAATATTTCAGCTGATATATATATATACTTTTTCACTCTTTTGGTCTTTTGGAAAATGTTGTTTGTGCTGTTTTTAGACCCTTCTACAACGGTTTTTATCCAACGCAGTCATAGGTTTGAACGTAGTTTTCAATTTAGACTCGTATATATATATATGTATACAAGGATCTAGTGTAGCTTCAGGCTTCATTAATTTTGCTGTTGCTCTGTATACTCTTTATCATATGCACCAGGTATAAAATGTTAACATTATGTTTTTTTCCTTAAAAAACATGAAGACGATTTATTTGATGTAAATGAATAAAATGCGTACATAATGCAATGCATGATACTTATTTTATTGTATATTGCATTGGTCTCGTCCTTTGTAATAACGTTATGAAACTTTCAATATATAAAAAAAGAAGATGTGGTATGAATGCCAATGAGACAACTATCCACAAAAAAACAAAATGACATAAACATTAACTACTATAGGTAATCCAACGGTCTTCAACAATGAGTCATAGTCGGCTATAAAAGGCCCCGATACGACTATGTAAAACAATTCAAAAAAGAAAACTAACGGCCTTATTTATGTAAAAAATTAACGAAAAACAAATATGTAACACATAAACAAACGACCACTGAATTACAGGCTCCTGACTTTGGACAGGCACATTCATAAATAATGTGGCGGGGTTAAACATGTTAGCGGGATCCCAACACTTAAACTAACCTGGGACAATGGTATAACAGTACAACATGTATAAGAACGAACTACAAAAAAAAACTATAAAATATAGTTCAGCTTACCTGCTAAAACTTCCAACAATGTTTCATTGCTTTGAGCACTGTCTACTTGATTTTCAGCTTCACATTTATAAAATCCAGCATCATCCTTATTTGTATTAAGAATGGTTAAAGCTGGGGTGTTAAGAGTGCCACCACTGTACTGTGTATGATCTCCGATATTTACAGTAGTAACTTGATTTTCTCTGTTCGTATAAAACCATGCAACTCTAAAATGAGCTGGGTTCGCACCAACAATTGTACATGGAATGGTTATGTTCTCTCCATATGTTACACTGTATGCACTTTGTGGAATTGAAATTTGGGGAGTACCTAGAGCGTAATCAAATTTAATAGAAATCTAGGATACATGGATAACTCATATACGTAATTGTGCGAACTGAGACATATAAACAAAATAACGTTATTTTAAGCATGTTATTAAAGTGATATAATCTTCAACGTTGTAACAGATTGATTAAGTCTTAGTTTAATCCTTTAAGTTATAAGGAGAAAACAATTTAATTTAAGTGCATTTTTTTGTAAAAATTTTGAATGAGTTTTAAGATGAGCAAAGAATTATACAAAACCATTTAAATTTATGTGCATGAAAAATAAAGCAGGATCTCACCAATAAGATAGCTTATACCAAAATGTAAACTAAATTTATTGAATAAATGGAGCTACCTAAAAAGTTAACAATCAGTTTTTATTAAAGTGTCTTATATATTATGCATGTGTGCTTTTAAATGTTTCTATCTCTACATTGCAGATTTCGGTACATTATAACTATATTTTTTTGCTCTGGCAGATCTGTTTGTTTCTTCAATATGTTCCCATCTTATGTAAGGGGTTGAGCTTCACATATTGTAAATAAAAAAAAGTACTTTTCAGTTGAAGGAGAATGTATGTTGCCATGTATATATATATTTAATTTCTGTTGTTACATTGCTGTCTCATTGATGTACTTACATGTATAATATAAAATGCATAATAAGGCAAACATGTTTAATAGCTTTTTTAATTATATATCCTTGTATTGTACAAAGACCATAATTTAAGAATAAATTAAACGATATTTCGTAAATGCAATTAACTAAGTATTCAATATAATGATTTAAAACATAGTTTTAGCGAATCATTAAAAGGAAATGCAACGAACTATAAAGCTTTTGAGATCAAAGGTAAAATAACTTACTGCCGATAACATCAAGTCTAGCGTTGTTACTAACTCCAATACCAACTGCATTCTCGGCCAAACATACATAATTTGCATCATCACTGAAGATAATATCGTAAATTTCCAATTTTGATGAGGTATCATAATAGATAATGGAATATTTTTCGTCACTTTCTTTTCTATCTATTGTAATATTCGTCTTGCCATCTAAAGATATCTTTCTCCATGTATAATGTTTTACATCAGGGATTGCCGACACGCTACACAAAATAGTCACTGGAGAAACACTTGTGTTTACAAACTGTAATGCTGGACTTGCGGTAACATCCGGTAAATCTGATAAAAGAAAGAAACCTAGACCTTTTTGGTACGTGTTTGTTCCATGTCTGAAGCTTGTAATTCAGTGGATGTCATCAGCTGCTGTCTGTCTTACCGGATACTATGTTATTGCATTAAACTCATGCCGTCGTTTTGAATTTGTTTTACATTTTGATATGTCGGGGTCTGTTATGATTTTGTTGGAAAGTCTAGTCATTTGTGCGACATATATATTATAGAACATGAATAAAGAAAACATCACCTTCATTAAAAAAATAATAACACTCAATAATACGGTTTCCTTCATTTGTTTAAGATATTTATTATTATAGGAGAAGTACATAAATAGACATTTAAAACTTTGAAGAAAATAATCAGCGACTCATTTACGGAAGGAAAAAGGTTTTGTATTTGTATTACCATTCTGACTGTTATTGCTGTAGCCATTTTTAAAATAATACGTGGTCATTGTCCATGTTGTCAGAAAATACCAAGTTGACTGTTTGAATGGAACACGAAGCCTCGCATTTCTCTAATTATTATTATTAACCTATTTATATTTTAAAGAGGGGACATAAATATATGTTCACTTACAGTAGACTACCACAAATGTATTAGCATACATTGGTTTTTCCAGTTCGCTATTGTTAACTTGACATAGGAAGAAACGAAAGTATGCCTTTTTACTGGCGATATACGTCAAATATGCTGTCACCATAGAGCTATTGGTAATAGTAGAAACACCATCGACTATTTCTGTGTCGTTTTCGAACCATTTGACAGTTGGTGCTGGACTACCGCCACTGGAAGAGCACTGAAGTGTAACCTCAGTACCTGATAGAACACTATCAGGTCCAGTAATATCTGGACCTCCAGGAGGAGACTGGCTTGATACTAAAAGTAAATGAATATTCTGGTATAAATGTAATACATGTGTGACCTTTCCTCGTCAGTTTTAATCTAGCGTCGTACTACAGTACATGATATATAAGGCATGGAGAAGTTATTTTTACAAATCAGATCAATTATCTTCCCTCGCCAGGATTCGAACCCATGCTCTAATGAGGTATCGTGACACCAAATCGCCTGCACTGTAGCCGTCCCGCTAGACCACACGACCACCTGGGCTTTATAAAAATGAAGCTTTCGGTGGCCGTGTGTTACCTTTCCTCGTCAGTTTTAATCTACCGTCGTACTACAGTACATGATATATAAGGCATGGAGATGTTATTTGTACAAATCAGCTCAATTATCTATAGTAAAGGATCCTACAAATTAATGTAAGATACAGTCACAGGAAATAATTATATTTATAAGTACGTCTGAGTCAGTGAAAACTCTACAACAGATTTATCCATCAAATCACCATTAGTGATGGTGATACATGGCTGTGTACATTATGTATATATACAACTCGTCTAAACATCAATCCAACAATGTTAGATCTGTAAATTTGCTTTCGCAAAAAAATTATATATATATACTAGTCAACAAAAGAAACGATACACTACTTTGAAATAAAATTTATCAAAAAGTATTAAATATAAAACAAAATGAGATACACTATTTTAAAAAGCTTTCATTTGCAATGTATGCACATGTGATAATGAAAATCAAAACTTGTCGGAAAGTATCTAAATTCCGTGTAAACGATCATAGGGTGCAAATTATTTTTGCGGAAAGTTGAATAAAAAATCGACACATAATTTTCTAAGTACTGAAAAAAATTAAAATTTGTTAAAAAATATTCAATATGCTAATCAAGTTATGTTCATGTTGTAACTAATGGGTTGAAAGATTTTTTTTTTTATTTTTTGGGAGAAAAGTGTTTTTTTGAAATCTCCAAAAATGCAAAAAAAAATCAATGGTTTAGATATGAAAACAACACACAGTAAATTTGGAACCTTTCAGATTAGTTTTAAGATTGTTACGGCTTTTTTAATATCACTTTACACATACTGTCTATGGTAAATCAGTTAAAAATGTATACATTTTAACGATTTCTCGTTGGGCCGAACTTTGCTTAAAAAATAAACGAAGAAACTGTATGATTTAAAAAAAAAATTGATTGCAAACACTGTCTTTACCTTCAAATGAGAGGTTGGCATCATTAGTTGGAACTTCTGTTTTTACAATTGTCGTTTTATGTAAATTTTGTAAAAAAAAAATTCGCGAAAAAAAGTCACGAAAGCAAAAAAAAATGTTTTTTTAAACGGATTTATATTTCCATAATGATTAAGTATAACAACCTTCAATATTGGTCCAATGAACGGAAAACCTTATCTTGAATTTGAAAAAAAAGTCTTGTATCGTTTCTTTTGTAGACTAGTATATATACAGTCATGTGACTAAAGTTAGTTCTCACTAAAAAAAAATGTCCTATCATTTCAACTAAAATCGATATTTTTCAAAAAATATTACCATGTAACTCTAAATCGAACATCGTTGGGTTGATGTTTAGACTAGTTGTATATACAAAATGTACATAACCATGTATCATCATCACTGCTGGTGATCCCATGCGATAAATTTGTTGTAGAGTTGTCACTGGTTCAGCGGTACCACGATTTCCCAAGAAATACAAGAAAAACGTGAAATTCCCTGGTTCAGACGTTCTGATATAAAAAGTCTAAAAGGGTACTATATTAATTTGAAGATGCCTTATCATTCAATAGAGCATTTGTTTCAAAATCATTAAAACGTGTTTTTAAAACAATTGGTCAAGAAAAATAACGATAACCTAGAACTATTTATTAAGTTAATCGTCCATGGGATAACTGAAAAGAATGAACTGACTTTAATAGTAAGGATAGGAAATATAAAAATAATTCTTGCAAAAGTAAAATTTTATGTAGTGTGTTGTACATACCAATCACGAGGATCATATAAAACACTTCCAAAAGCGGGCACAAAAAATCCATTTTAAAATTACATAACATGACCAACTTTTTTAAGTAGTATATTGCAATTTTTAACATCAATGCATCTAATCTGTTTAAATGTGCATTTATTACATCTTGATTTAGCAATACCTTTAACTCGACTTCTATAATGACATTATTGAACTTCAGAATTAATTTGATAAAGACAATTAACTTTGATTAATTCATATTAGTTGAAATCTTCTTTCTTCAATGATATACTAATTTACAACTGAGGACCTTTTAAATTAGTTTCATAAATTGGCAAAATGCTAGTATAAGTGATAAAGATAATGTCATTTTATTCCAAAGAAAATTTCAATCCGATGATTCAGCATTTAACAAAATAAACTTATATTGCCGATTACTTTGGTCCCTAATATATTTTGTCTATCATTTAAGGGCAATATATTATATAATTAATTATAAAGAAGCACTTGATGGTTTAATTCATATTAAAGAAATCTAACATAATTGATATGTTTTTGCTGCAAACAGTTTCTGTATATCTGTGATACTTTTCAAATTCCTTAACCAATAATGACAAAATATATTCATTTTAGGGCTATGGCAAATTGTTTTCAAGATAATAGGCGAACTGTTTTAGTTGGTAAAGAGCAATTTTTCCTTGAGGAATGCGCTGATGGTTTCAGTCAGATGGCATTCATGTAAATTGTGCATTGCTTAATATATTTGTTGCTGTCTACAGTTTCTGTTTATCTATCACCTGTCTTTAGACATTCTAAAATTAACATAAGATTCATCCAAATATATACATCTAGCAGAGCAATGTTGTTCTTTTAAACACAAAAATAAAACAGCAATCATCAACATTACATGGAGTAAAAATAAACAGTTGTACAGTGTTGCAATGAATAAAGAGAAGAGAAATGGAAGGGAAATAAGTACAGGGGCGTATCCAGGACCTCGATGTCTGGGGGATGCACCATGAACCATTTGTTTTTTTAGAGATGTTTATGCGAGTGTGAGTGGGCGTTAGGTTTGTTTGTTTGTTTTGTTTTTTTTTTGTTTTTTTTTGGGGGGGGGGGGGGGGGGTCAGATCATCGTTTCTGTATTTCTATATGTTTTAATTGTTTTACTTATTCTCTTTATTCTTTATTTTCCTGCCAATTGAACTCTATTATATTCGACCTAAACATGCATTAAATATTTGCCGCTGGACGTTTAACAACCATGCAACAATCAATCAATATTGTCTTTGTATTTCATCACCTCTATATCCTTTTATCTATATTTTTTTGGCCTCGCTTCAAGACTTTTTTGAACATTATTCTAATATCTGTAAAACACCTTCATATCCTTATAAATGCTGACCTTTTACATAGCCTCATACATGTAGACAAGAAAAATAAAAACAAATATAACTGCATGCTTGGGCTTTTAGAAAAATGTATGAGTCCTAGATTCTGTTACCAAGTAAATTTTAACGAAAATCAAATAGCATTTTATCAATGATTATTTATTAGGAAATGTCAATTCATTTTTCCTGGACCGGGGGAAAGCATTAGGGGAAGGGGAGGGGGGGGGGGGTAAACAAATTGTTGTTTTCCCTTGAAAATAAGAGGGGAATGAAATATGACATTCCGTTTAAAAACATATCTTGTAAGTTATCAAAAAATAAATAGTTTGATTTGTTGCAGAATAAATTCACAATAAGACAGTTTGAAATCAAAGGGATAGAAATCACTCATGGAAAGATTAGAAGAGTAGTTTGAATAATTTCATATTAAGGTATGCTGGGGGAAATGAACATTAATAAAGCACTATTGGAGAAAATTGCATTAACTGCAGGTCTTTAGAAGGAAAAGTGTTGTTCCAGTATGATGAAGAAATGAGCTCAAATTAAATAATAAGTCTCTCCTAATTTGCACAATTTTATTTAAACTGCAGTTTATATCTTATCCAAATAATGTTGCCTGTTCTGAACATGTTGCAAAAAACAAAAAATTGCAAATCAAAAGTTCTTCTACCAAGTAAATGTTACCAACTATCCTTGTAAGACATAAAATCTAGAATCACTTTATGTAATGTCGATAAAAAGAAATGGTCAATACATAAATCTATCATCCTTTTATATATCAAACATCTAATATATGCATTTGTGTATTCAATTATGAGGTCAAATATTTGTATAGAGAGTTGTATATTAGAGTATAATTATGTAACACAGAAGTTGAAAGGTAATGTGGTCAATTTGATTGACAGTTTAGGAGGTGGGGCATTGTAATTAAAGTTCTACCTTGTCTCTGATTGTTTGTTGATAATGACAGTTGTCAATCATACTAGTATTGTATCAATACTCAATTGCCTAATCAAAATTTTAAAAAAGCCTGCACATCAACACACCTTTATGACATACATTCTTAAATGAACTGCTCCAAAAATATACCCATTTTTTCCGTTTATATGTGTATTATGTGCACATACATGAAAACTATAGGGAACTATCTATCAGTGTGAATCCATTTAGTAATAGTAGCTAACCTGTCGTGTTGTTAGGGAAGCCAGTGCCTAAGTAAAGATTTAGAACAAATTCTAATCTTTCCAAAAACCGTACATTTAAATGTATTTTACATAAAATCTTTTACATAGAGACATTACACACAGGTGTAAATATTTTAAAAAATTATCAATTAGTTAAATAAATATAATAAAATGCCCAGCAGGGCGCAGCTTGATGCAACCACAGAGGTCAAACTCTGAACAATTGGACACAACATTCAAGCTTGATACATCTCTGAATTAAGATTGTGATTAAGTATTTGACACAGCATAGGTTTCTGACACAGAATGAATGTGGTCTTCTGAACTTAAATTTACCTGTCCAATATTCAAAACCTAATAAAATGGATTGATTCAGTATATGAAAGAATCCCAAGAATTCAATTTTTGATGAAATCAAACAAAGTTTAATTTGGACCCTTTTGACCTCAATGTGGACAAATTTGATAACAAGGTCCAAAAATCTATATACATGGTTAGATTTAGCATATCAAAGAACCCCATACATTCATTCTTTGTTGAAATCAAACAAAGTGAAATTTTGGACCCCAATTTTGACCAACTTGAAAACTGGGCCCATAATCAAAAATGTAAATACATGTTTAGATTCAGCATATCAAAGAACTCATAGAATTCAATTTTTGTTAAAATCAAACTTAGTTTGATTTTGGACCCTTTGGACCTTTATGGTGACCAATTTGAAAATGGGTCCCAAAATTAAAAATCTAAATACATGGTTAGATTCAGCATATCAAAGAACCTCAATAAATCAATTTTTGACGATATCAAACAAAAAGTTTAATTTTGGACCCTTTGAATCTTTCCAATTGGATTTTCCTCTAAGTTCAGTATTTTTGTGATTTTTACTTTGAACCTCATGTGGACCAATTTTAAAATGGGGAACAAATTCTAAAAACTTAATACACGGTTAGATTCAGCATATTAAAGAACCCCAAAGAATTCAAAAATAAAACCCCATTGAAATTGGTCAAGAAATAAGCAATTTATACAAAGTATTAGAAAAGTATTTTTTTTTTACCCTAATTCCTAAACAGTTGAGGCCATTACCCCCAAAATCAATCCAAACCTTCCTTTTTTGGTATAGAACCTTGTGGTACAATTTCAGATAGATCAATACTCGTATACACAAGTTATTGTCTGGAAACTAGAAAAATACTTGTTGTGAGCATTTTGTTCCCTAAACTGTTGGGACCATAACCTCCAAAATCAATCCCAACTTTCTTGTTGTGGTTTCAAACCTTGTGTTTAAATTTCATAAAAATCCATTCACTTTAACTGAAGTTATTGTCCGGTAACTAAATGTTCAGAAGACACTGCTATCAATATTAACAAAGTTAGTTTTGTTTTTATGACACCTTTCCTGCCAAAAATTGCATCATATAAATAAACTGTTACAGTGAGCACACCTCTATACACCGCAGAGATCCAACCCTGAACAGTTGTGTCAAAAAAATTGACCCAATATTCAAGCTTGAGACAGGTGTGAATTTGGATTGTTATTAAATATTTGACACATAGGTTTCTGACAATGAATAAATCTGGTCAAAGAACTAAAAATTTGTAATATGATTTGAATTTATTTTCAATTGAAAATTTCTTGCTTTTGTGCAATACACTGCACTGTGCTGTTGTACACTACTTAGTAAATCTGTTTTCAGATTATATACAAAGAATTAGCAATCGTTCTTTATAAATTGACAGTTTCTTAAATCTTGCTGAAAAAAAATTGACTCCCCCACCAAATTTTTTTTAACCTTCCCAACCCTTTTCCAACAAAAAAACTTTGAAGAAAATTCTCTTTTTGTAAAATGTAGTAGTTTTAAAAAAGAGACATTAATACACTTTAACATGAGTTACTGTCTAAAAACTTGTTTTAGATTTTTGTTCACCAATAATTCCACAACATTTTGGGCAATTACCCCAAAAAGGAATTGTGGTACAATTTCAGAGCATTTAAAAGACTTATACACAAGATTTGTCCTGAAACTAGAAATATGTGTTTTGAGCCCCTTTTTGGTACCTAATTACTAAACGGTTGGGACCATCACTACCAAAAACAATCTCAACCCTCCTTTTGAAGTATCAAACTTCTTGTTTAAATTTCATAGAGATCCATACATTTAAACTTAAGTTATTGTCTGGAACCAAATGTCTTCGGATGACGATGACAATGCAGACGACAACATGATAGCATAATTCCCCAAAAATTTATATGTGGTCATATAAAAATCACAAAATAAAATTACAGTATAGCAAAATTACAATCACTAAAACATGACTGTGTGGGATGGAGCTTAAACTGTGATGGGATGCATGGATTTGATGCTTATGCAACATTTGTGGAGTAAAGATTTGCTTATTGCAACTAGTTTGGTTCAGTTTTGTCAAAATAAGCAAAGAAACATTGCTTATGAATCATCCACTTACAAGTGAACTATTCAATCTCATTAAATCTGTATTCATGTGCACTAAAGTTGAAGCTCTCAGCTAGAGATGGGCTAGTAAGAGGGGAAAAATGTTAACATTGAAAGTTATTCAAAGGTAAACCATTTAACTGACTGATTTGATCTTCAAAAGATTATTCTTATGCAGGTAAAATTGATTATCAACATATTGTTTTAATCTATAATATGAAATCAAACAGACCCAGAAAAATTCAAATGCATGAGTATGCGATCTATTTATATCTTTGTATATGTTTACATCAGGTTATATAACCATCATCATTCTTTGGAAGGTCACCTTAATTGTTAATCAGATGGTGTCCTAGACTAAATAAAAGCCAAATGCTGATACATAATTTCGAGTTTATGCATCTATGCATCATACTGTTTATTTTAAACTTCATTTTTTTTTTTTATATATACCTCTTAGTATGTTATAAGTTGAATATGAAAATCAATGAACATGAATTTGACAGCTTGTGCCCGTTCTAAATCCTCCGGATCCTGTTTCTAGATTTGACTTTAAAACATTGTGTTAAATGCAGAAAAGCAATTACAGGCATGCACAATAATCATAATGTTATTTTTCATTTAACCAGTTTTGAACTCTAGGTAAGAACTCAAGTACCGCCTTTTTGTGTGAGTTTTGGCTCTGAATCTTTTCAGTGACGTCATGTTTATGTCTTTATAATAACTTTTCAGAAAACAATGTTGGACAGAGCATCATATTACAACAACCATCATTACTAAGACTTTTTCAAGATATATTTCAATGTAATCAACAAGACAAAAAGGAGTTTTATATTATTTTATTATAACAGACTTCTTGTCTGTCTGTATCACAGTAATGCCAAGCTGACAGAACTAAAACAAAATATTATAAAAATGATTAACTACAAATGACAATGATACTACATCTACTCTATAAAAGATTCTTCTCCTTAGTTCATTAAAATAATACCCTTGTTTGTCTACTGTAAGTTGGAAAATTTTCATGAGGATTTTCTTTCCTTACTTTTCAATTAAGAATCAAACAAAATATTTCCATACCAATTTAAGATCAAAATAAGGGTTAACAAATGAATGAAAAGTGCTATAACTAGAAGAAAAAAAAATAATGCCTTCTTTTTTTCCTTCTTCAATCTAAATCTGTTATAGTTTTAATTTGATCAGTAGTGTAACTTAATATTAACACAGATTTATTTGAATACACAATTAAGTGATAACAGCTGTAGAAAGCTAAATGTAAACACAAATTTATGGATTTTTGTGTTAAATCATTTGAAAAAAATATTAAAAATTGCCTTAAATAAATTCTGATTATTTGACACTAAGAAACTAAAGAGCTCCACATCCTTCATGAATGAATACTAAATGCTACATGGCACTTGCATGCTGGTACATTTTGGCAGCATAAAAAATACTGATACAAAAATATACAATATTAATAAAACATAACAACATAGAACCATAACTTTTCCTCACAAATTTCTACCATGATGACTTTTCTAACCTTTTCTGAAAGTTTTTGTCAACTACTATCTATCACTAAAAACCTGATATCATAGACAAAGTATTTTTTTTAAATTATATTTGCCTCTATACCGAATTTTCATGAAAACACTTATGATTAGCTAGGTTTATGACTATCCTAAATTTTACACTTAAATAGCTTTTACCAGATTACTTTGTCTAATCATTTTTGGGTAGCCAAATTGGAATATTCAACTTTGGCCTTTAATTTTCAAAAATATACTGTAAGACAATATCCAAGTTGGTTCCCCTTCTTAAAAATTAATGTATTGGTACCATTTTTTTTCTGCAAAATATTGTTAAAGAATGAATTGGCTTGGAAGTTGCACAAAAATAAATGAAACAATTTTCAGGGTCTTTGAATTTGAATTTGATAAAAATTCTACATAAATATCACAAAATAAATTCTTCCTAAAAAACACATTTTTACCAAATCTGTTCAGGGTGAAGGGATAGAATCTGTTTATTCAATTTGCAATTTTCAGCTACTTATCAATTTGATAATGAGAGAAGTCACCGTTGATTAAGATTAAATTCATAGTTTTGTATACTACAGTACCTGTGCAGAGATATATGAATGATCAAATATCTCTATTCCTAATGTGTCTTAAGTTTCTGGGAGATAAGAAATATCAACAACATAAATACAACCTAGTGGAGGTTTGACAGTAAAAGAAAAACATATGAGAAATTTGTATTGTACAATAATGTGGATATACAGGTGCTATTAGAGATGAAATGTTTTATTGCGGATTCACTATTATTCGTCAGATACCTATTTTTGTGGATTTCGTGGGTACAGGTGAACCATGAAATTAAATGTTCAACGAATTACAAATTTTTTATAGGCTTGTATGCAGACTTTGCCAAAACCACGAAATTAAATATCAATGAACATGTCAGTTTGCCTTAATCCACGAAAATTAATGAATCCACAGTATATTATTAAAAAAAATAGAAAATCCTTTTACCACTTTTAGAAAATCTTCATCATGACACATGATATTTTAAAATATTGTTTTCTTTTAAAAAAAGAAATATAACAACAATATACTATCAACGTTAACTTTGAGTCTTGACACAATTGAATGTTAAAATCCATTATTTAAATTTGATTCCATCTACTTCAGCAAAGATTCTGATGCCATCTGTAACATTTTAAGATGTCTACATGTTTTATCATTGGGATGCTGACTGATATAGTTCTTAAGTTTCTGAATCAGACTGTACAATACACCTCTCATGTGCTCCTGTGTGATCTTATTTGTCAAATCTAAATTCATCACAGCTTCTTCTAAATATCTGTAATAAAATAAAATTTAAGAATATGCATTATTTTGGTAAGAACAAAAAATTGGAATTGGCTTAAATTTCTGTAATGATTTTTTTTGGAATTATTGAAGTCTTCTATGAAAAGAAAAGTGGGTTTTATTGGGCAACATATTTTATCCTGTTTTGTAGGTAAAAACAAAAGAGTATGAACATCTGACAATAATTTCTGAACCTGACCTATGTATATCCTTAAGCCACAATTACTAAAATACAACCAAATCTTCATGAGTGTTGACTTATTTATTCTTGAATTTTACAAAGAATTGTTGAAATCAAAATTAAAATGGAACTCCATAGTAGATCCTTGTGGGGGATGGGTAACACAATTTTTTTTATGGGAGGTTCCTGTTTTCTAAAAATTTTGCAAGAATTATAAATCGAGTGAACACTGAGTTTATATTATGGGTGGTTGGTGTCAAAAAGAAGGGCCACCCATGAATTTACAGAATCAGTAGAATTTGGGATTTTTTTTCATGGAATACAAAATACCCTTGTACATTTTAATAATTTTAAGTGTAAATCATATGAATACTAATGAAAATACTCACTGCTGGAATTGTAAATGCTTCTATAAATTAAATCGTTAATATAATAAATAAATTAAATTGATACTTACTTGTGTTTAAGTTCTGTATTTTGACCTATATCAGCAGACAGCTGTTGAATGAGGGATAACAATACTGGCTGTTCTAGGGGACATGGCGTTTGGTTGAATATCTGAGCAGGATTCACTGTCTCACATACAAATACTACAAGTTCTAGATTAGCAGCTGACAAAGCCTACAAAACAAAGAGTACACAGTTTTATGTTTAAGATGAAATCATGGTTATTTTTAAAAAAAAATTATATGTAAGAAATAAATTATAAATTGTAAAATTCAATTTCTGAGATCAGAAATGTATAAACTCTTTAAGTTGTGAATATTTATGCCACTTTTAATTTTCCAACTCCGAGGGGTTTCAAAGTTAAAAAGCAGTGATGATTTTAATAAAATGTAGGATTCCCACATATAAGATTAAGCAAAATAATCCTCCCAGTATCAAAGTTACATTTCACTATAAATGGAAACCAAAATTAAAACTATTCAAGCTTTAAAAGTGACAAAGAAATACAACTAGTCTAAAAATTTTAATTAAATGTTAAGAAATAACATTATTTAATGCAACTTTTTTGATGATTTCAAAGAAAGCTATAAACCTTTTACTAAAGACAAATATCAACTTCTGATATTTGCATTAAGAATGACAAAATGAAAAATAATGTAAAACACAAATTTTAATTAGCTAATTGAAGAAACATAGAGAGAAAATACATTCCTTTTCTGGCCATTCTAGAAATTCCATGTTTAACATTGTTCATGCAAGTTTTTGATTTATAATATAACAATTGTAGCCTTTGATTGAGGTCAATACAATGTTATATCAACTTAAAGAAGCATATTGACCTTGAACTTTCTCCTCAGTCCATATGTTTCTCTTAGGTGAATATAATCTCGTACCAACCTCATACAAAGGCTATAATTGTTTATCATAGATTCCTAAGGCAGTCAAATATTGTGCAACAGGAAAACCATAATGGATCATTATTTCATGCAAATATCAAACTGAGTTTTAACCAACTTGCATATATTGTGAGTGAATAATACTATACAAAGAGTAACAAATGTTTTCCCTATACCTGTTGGAATGCAGCATTTAATTGTCCCTGTCTGAGTAACTGCATGATATGTGTTCTGGCTTGTTGTGGATCAGGACTGGTAGGGATAGGAGTTGCTGCCCCTGATCTCATGGCATCAAGTACATTACTACTAATAGTAGCACCTTGTTCTTGGACAGCAGTATTTACTTCATCTTTAACAGCTTGCCTTACAGCTCTGATCAATGTTTCCTGCAGACTAATGAAAAGTAACTAGTATTTCAGTATGTTATAATAAAATTAAAGTGGACTTATTTCGACACAAATCTGATAAGGGAAGGTGCATTTAAAATGAAGTAACCACCTAAAGAAGCTATTACGGAGACATAATCAAATTTTTTAACATCAATCCCTTTTTTTTAAATTAAAATATGTTTCACTTTGTTATTTCACAAAAAATTAAGCCAATCAGAATTGAATAGGGATCATTTGAAGAACACTTCCACACATCATTTCTACAAATTTTTATCCAAATTTGCCTTATGCAGATAATCAAAATGAAAAACAATTATGACAGACACACACTCTTTATACTAGGTAAAAGTCCCAAACGTCCAGGCTAGTAAAATTTCTTCTGTTTTTGTTGACATCTTTGGATACTGAAATAATTTTATTGCTTATCAATCATCTTTGAGGACCCTATTTTCTTCTTTACCTGAAGTTAACATTTTTATAGCAAACTCATGTACATTTAAAACATACCTGAGGAAAGAATTCTGCATTTCACTTTGGACTTGAGACTGGATACTGGCTGTGACTTGTGCCTTCATTGATTCAGCAGAAGTTTGGAAGGAATCAGCTAATTTCCTCATCTGAGCTACAATAGGATCTCTTGCCTCAGTATGTTTCTGTTTAATTACGTCCAAATGAGTTTCCAGCGTTCTGATATCTAAAATACAAATGCTTTTATAAAGTCCTTAAAATGAAAAATAAAACTACAATGAAATTTATAAAGGTTGCACTTTGTAAATACAGCTGTTTCTCAAACCATGCCTCTTTTGGGTAGATATATAATATCCATAGATAACTTATGTTGTTTATCTGGTTCCAGGATATGATCTCTATGTTTCATCTCATAAAGACAAAACTTTGGAATGTTACCTGTATAGTAACATATTGTTGCGGTAAAAATTGAATTCTGATGTAGACCCCAATTGAAGGTTGGGGTAGTACAGAATTTTAGAATAAGTTTAAACTCTAACAAGTTCAGGGCATATACATGTTGAAAATATGCCTCACAGCCCTATGTTTTGACTTTGAACAAAATAGTAGTGCATATCATCTTTCCAACTAGGATATAATATTTTATGAAACTTAATAGTAAAAGTGGTACAATTTAAGTAGCACAGGCAAATCTCAGATAAAATCATTTTTTTCAATGGCCTAACTGGGTAATGTTTGAATTCTCAGGTAAATTCAAAATTCATTCAATAAATATTCCAAAATATAATTGTATTTGATTGTATAAACCGAAACAAATTCTTTTCTCAAACAAACAGAAGATTCAACAATTCATAAAGGTAAAATTATTTTTTATCGTTCAAATGACCAAATGACTTTAAATCTACACAGCTTTAGGAAATACTTTTCTGTCAACATATTCAATCACCCATTTAAATTTACATGCCAGTGCCTGCACTGAAATAAAGAAATATTTTACTATAACAGCACTTACATTCTTTCGTTCCTTTTGTGAATGCTTCATTGACTTGTTGGAACATATTTTGAGTGGCCCTATCAAAGTTAGGTATAACAATATTCTGGAATGCTTCTCGATAAGCTGCCTGTATTGGAGTCTGTAAAGCATTGCCTGCAGCTAATCCTATGGCTTCTGTTGTTTGCTGAAAATTATATAAGCTAAAAATAGTCTTTTCCATGTACCAATCTTTTTTTTAAGCATAACATTGTGCATTATGTTATATAATAAGTCTCTGTGCCCTAATTATTTTACAACATTTTTGAAGGACAACAAATGATTGTATGATAGGATAGATATGGGTAACACCATAAGCCTTGGTTACTAACAGGAGAGAACATAAAACTAGAGGCTCTGAAGAGCCTGTGTTGCTTACCTGACTCTACTTGGTTTTTTTAAAAACATATAAAAAAAAGATAAAAATCATAACAGATACTTAAATAATGATTGAAGCCAAATTTGGTTTAATATTGCATTCCATTCTGTGGTTTTCTAAAAGAAGACATTTGTATGTATTTCTCATAGGGTCCTATGTTAAACTAAGTCCCCAGCCAGCAGCCATCTTGGACGATAGTTTGGCTACAAAGTTACAACACTTGGTCAGTATCCCATAAGAGACATTCATGCTATATTTGGCTTTCTTCCATTCGGTGGTTCTCTAAAAGAAGACATTTGTATGTATTTCCCATAGGGTCCTATGTTAAACTAAGTCCCCCACTGGCGGCCATCTTGGATGATGGATCGCCTACAAAGTAACAACACTTGGTCAGCACCTCAAAAGGAACATTCATGCCATGTTTGGTTCCATTCCATTCAGTGGTTCAAAAAGGTAAAAAGTGAAAGACGACGTACAATGGACGCCAAGTGATGAGAATATCTCACTTAGCCATTTGGGCTAGGTGAGCTAAAAAACATTATGTCATATATTGTCTTTGAATTTTTTTCTGCATCATTCTAAAAATTTCAACGGCTTGATTCCCTCTGCCTGTTGGTTTCGTCATGGTGTTGTCAGTTTGTCTTCTAACTATCAGATTGAATATTAATTGGGTGTCTTCTGCTTCATTTGTTTCTCAATTTTTCTAAAATTCTCATTTTATTTTATAGGATTTTGTGTATTTTTGCAAGCACTATTCATATGTTAAATAAATATTAAATTTGTATGAACTCCTGGCCATACAACAATCTCACATTCACCAAAATTCTGCCTAAGCAAGTAATTTTCATGTTATATTTAATGTTACCATGGTAAAACTGAATCTTAAGTGCACTGATCAAATGCTAGAAAATATACAAAACGAGAATGTGTCCATAGTACATGGACGCCAACTCACACTATCATTTTCTACATTTAGTGGACCATGAAATTGAGGTAACAAGAATGTGTCCCAAGTACACGGATGCCCCACTCACACTATCATTTTCTATGTTCAATTGACTGTGAAATTCGGGTAAAAAATCTAATTTGGCATTAAAATTAGAAAGATCAGAGCATAGGGAACATATGTACGAAGTTACAAGTTGATTGGACTTCAACCTCATCAAAAACTACCTTGACCAAAATGTTTAACCTAAATTTGGACAGACTGACGAACAAGCACCCAGACCAAAAACATAATGCCCATAAATGGTTAACTATCTTGACCAAAAACTTTAACCTGAAGCTTGACACACAGAGTTACAGACCAATGAATGTACGCACAGAAAGAAATACATAATGCCCATAAATTGTTAACAACCTCGACTAAAAACTTCAACCTGAAGTGGGACAGATGGATAAACAGACAACAAGCAAACAGATGGACAAACTGACAGACGCACAGACCATAAAACATAATGCCCATAAATGGGGCATAAGTTTGTTTTAGGTGTTTACTCATTAGAACTTTTTTCATGGATAAAAAGACAAGTGCACATATTTTGCAATCTTTCAACATACCTTAGATCTAATCATTTTACCAATGTTATCTTTCAGTAATGAATCAGTGGCTGTTAATTTCTGTGCCAATTCTTGATGCAGCTGTTCTTTAACAGGTTCTAAAGATCTTGTTACAGCTGAAAAGTAAGAATAATCATTATCACATTCAACCATTTCCTTACAATATTAAGACACATTTTTTTAACATGAATATAACATTTCAGATTTCACAAATGCATATGATTTCAGATATATCTATCATCTTTGTCATTTCCCTAATTTCCAAACTTTTTTTCACTTTCATCTGCATGTAATTTCTGTGTTCTGCTTTTAGCCGGTTTTTGTATTTTGTGAATAATGTTGGATAAGGAGGAATTTTGTGTAATTTTGTAATTTTGTAAATCAATGACCCTAGACATGAAGGCTTACAGAATCATTTATATAGATATAAATTAAAAACAGGGCCTTGGGAACAACATATAAGTTTGTTTTTGCTTAAAAAACTGGAACTTGGTGAAAATTGAATCAGTTCTGAATTTATTTTGTTAATAGCAATTCTCTATAACCACCAACTAAGTTGTGGCATGCATAGTCCCAGATTTTCTTGAAATTTTTTTTTTGGTAGCTATTGATAACCATTCAAGAAATATGTTGCCATAAAAATTTATATTTCCTGGTTGCAATTGGCATGGTAACAGGTCCAATTGGATCTTGAGTAAGAAATGCACATTTTGACGTAGAAAAAAATGACAAATTTTAAGCAGATATTAAGCACACATTTCACCACCCATGTAAAAGTGTTAAAAATTTTAATGGTTGTTTTTTCAATTTTTTTTTCATGTGTACCAAATTCCATAGATTTAGGAAAACTTGTATTTCCATACATATATATTGTATTTCGCAGTTTTGCAAAAGGCTGCAGACTAGCCTTTTTAACGAAATTGTTCTTTGTTGAACATTAAAATCCTTGGATTCCTAATACCCATAAAAACTGGTATCCTTCAAATTAATAACAAATCCACAGTAATCTAAACCCCTCCCCATCCCCAAATAAATTAATTTCCCAGTACCCCCCTTTTGCTGTTGTTTAACTAACCTGGTAAGACTGTATTTCTCATTTCATCCCTGACCTGGTCCTCCACATTATTAGCTACAGACTTCTGTAATGTTTGTACCAGTGTGTGCTGTAATCGTTCATGTCGTTGCTTTTCTCTCGTCTCTGACTGCTGCATGATGTGATTTATTCTCTGATCTTGTTTATGTTAATGAAATTAATGTTTGTCACACAATTAACAGTATTTTTTTTCGTAGTCGTGTATAAGAAACATGAATTTGATTGGTTGATAGCTGGTGTATTTTTCATGTGTTTTCTTAAACAAGATAAGTATTGTTTATATTCAACCATCACTGGGGTATATGTAGTAGGACATCCTTCTTTTTATACCCTCTCTGTATGTTGCAAATTGCAAAATTTCAGAATATCAGATGTGGATCTTCTAAGACTTACTGTTGCCTGAATATTACAAATTTTAGTGTATAGATATTGATTAATGAAAAATTTTAAGGACAAAGTAGCCAATAAATACTTACTGATGAACTACTGGTTTATAAAAATTTAATAATATATTACATGCAAATATAGGGTAAGCCTATCATATTTCCCTTTGTACCCTCCCACATACATTTTAATGGAATAGCCATCACCATTTCAAACATAAATAAACAATTATCATCGAATTAACTAGTATCATAAATAGCAAAGGAATGAAAGGATACTCTCTTTTTGAGCATGCTGAGTGAACATTCTCTCCACACGAGATGTAACAATGCCCTCTAATTTGCCTAAATGTTCCTCAATGTTTGGCTGAGGTTGTTGTGACATGTGTCGGAGTTGTTCTATTTCTATCTGTTGTCTCTGTAATTCATTCTGTTTCTCTTGCTGGTCAGCTAATTGCTCCTGCAGTCTCTCTATCACACCATTTTGAGATTCCAAGGCATTAAGGATGTTCTGTATGTTGTCTTGAAGCTGTAAAACATTTTAAAGTACATTTGGTTAGACCTTTACTGGGAAAAATTGGTCTGGGGTACTTTCAAGGCAATTTGTGTTTATAATGTATTGACCATACTTTTTTCATTATATAAATGAGAATAGTTCTATGTTTGATGTGGGTTGAAAAAAAGGGCTTCTCTTTTCCCAATTGCAATAAATGGAGAATATGTCCATGAGACACAGATGATGCATTCGATTGCATATAATTTTATAAAGGGACATAACTTAAGAAAAGTAAAAGTGACACAACCTAAATTCTAACTTTATATGTGTTTTGCAGTAATAAGCAGTGTAAGGGTAAAAGAATAGAAACTGATTTTGGTGCAGATAGACCATGGTAACATTAAATTGTATAACAAAATATGTTTTATGTTCTGCTTTCTTGGCACCAGATACAATGATCTATCGTTTCTCTGACAATTTTGATCTTACCTGAGACAATGCCTTTCTATCTACTGTTTCCCTGACAATCTCTCGCACTTCCTGGATTCTAACTGGTACTTCTCTGTAAAAGAGTACAGCAAGGTTATTCTTGAAATGTTTAACTTGTTCAAATTATCTTTTTTAAAGATAACGTAAGATTTCATGTAATAAGTTTTGTAATTTGAGATGTGTACTCTTTTTAATAGAACTTAAAATTATCCATATCGTAATAACCACTGTGCCAAATTTTGCATGTTTTGAAACAATGATTAGTTATCTTGGTTTTAGTCAAGAGTTTTATTATCAGTTTGATAACAAACAGCACATTTACTGTAACTTTTTACTTTCCATTTAAAAACAAGTTGTTTACAAGGAAGATTAATGTTATGTATAGTAGTAATCATACTTACTTTATTATTATTTGAGGCTTGACTTTCTCAGCAACTGGTGCTTCTTTAGGTCTACAAAAACAATGGTTTAGATATCAGTTTCAGGCTTAGCAGTTTTAGCGGTTTTAAAATAGTCAGGAACTTGATTTTCAGCAGTTGTCGTTTGTTGATGTGGTTCATAAGTGTTTGTTTTTCACTTTGTTTATATAGATTAGACTGTTGGTTTTCCTGTTTGAATGGTTTAACACTTGTCATTTTTTATAATATTTATAGCCTACTTTTCTTAGCCCTAATGAAAATATATGATTAGGTTGCATTGCCCATAAGTTGATACAGATGACATGTTGTTGATCCCAAATATGTCAAGTTTTACTGTTTCATTACATGAATTTTGTGTGTGAAATGAAATAGGACCAGTAAAAACAAATAATAAAAGAAACTTTGTTTATTTACTTAATAGATATAAAATTGTCTGTTTTTCCTGAACAATGCCTACTTTTAACACAACTTATAAGAATTCTATGACAAATTTACCCTTCCTGTTCTGATTCTTCAGATTGTTCCTCCAATATATGTTCTTCTATTTCTTCACTGCTGACCTCTGGCACTGGTTCCTCTTTCTCTCTACTGGTGTCCTCCTCTTCTTCTTCCTCACATACCACCTCCTCTTCCTCCACTTGTACATCCTCATCTCCTTCATCCTGATCCTGATAATTACTGAAAAACAACATACATGTATTATGCTGTACAGAAATGTTCTCGATAAGTAATTTTGGTGTAAAATATTTAAAGGAAAGGTCAAAATTGACAATTTATATCTGGACAAGTTAGGAATGAAAACATATCTATTTCTTCACATATATAGAAACCCAAGTGCTGTTAAATTCAGATTTTTCTACTGTATTGAGGACATTATGCCATCCCTAAATTGTACATCCATACCATTGTTCATTTTCTTCCTCTTCCTCCCCCTGTTCACTGCTGACATCTGGTGGGAGGGGCCAAGCCCTGATGACTTTGTCACTTCCTTGTGTTGAATCCATGTCACTCTTTTCAGAAGACTGTTCAACAAACGGCTGAGTTCCTTCCACATCCTTGCTTTCTTCTTCATCATACGTTTCACCTAAAACTCCGGCAACTTCTTCATCATTTTCATCAAATGATTCCTTAGGACTTTTAGGTTTCTGACTTCCTTCAACAACCTCAAATCCAGTCGTGCTAGCAGTGTCAAGAGTCCTTTCATTGGTCTGACGACTACCTTGTGTATCAAAGAAATCATCCATACAAACATTGTTTAGTCTTTCTAATGATATTGGAGTGTTTTCCCCTGATTGAGCTTTAGACTTAGGTGTCTCTAGCTCGTTTTCTTCTGTAGATGACACTGGGGGTAGTGGAACTGAGCCTGGAGTTGTCTCCCCATTGACAATATGTGGAGAATATTCTTTTGAGTTAGGAGTCTGAGTGATGGTACTGCCTTCTGAAATTACAGACTGGTTCCCTTGACTACTACGAGGAGAGTAAAGTTCTTCTTGTAAACCAGTAACATGAGTAAATGAACTTGTACTGGATCCCATACTGGTTCTTGTTTGTTCCACAGTGGTATCTGCTTGTGCTTTTCTGGAGTATAAAAAATGTATTAAGAGTCAATTTGATTAATAACAGAAGCACTGTAAATTGCATTTCAATATTTTTTTCTGTATTAAACTATAATACTTCTTTTAATTTTCTTTCAAACATATATCAACAACTCTGTTTTTTTATTATTAAGGTGTTCTTCCCATTAAATAATAATAGTTAAACTTTCTATCTGTTCAGGGAAATGACAAAAGATAGATTTAAGAAATGTCATCCAATTCAGCAAAAATACTAGTTTAATAACTGATATTTATATATATTATTAATTCGTATATTTTAACAAATTTGATTCGTTTAGGGATAGTCACATGTTAAACTATATGTTCGAAGGTAGAGAAAAAACGGCGGATAGCAAAAAGCATATTGACCGGCAAAAAGCATATTGCACGGTTATTTTTAGAATATCTAAAAACCAAAATACTTTGTGACGTCATGTAATGAATTTCAGGATATTGTTTAACGTTTGAAACAAATGATATCTGTGATCGATTATTTGACGAAAACAAATCTTCAAATACATAAGATGTAAAAAAAAAAGGTAAATGAAATAACAACTAATATGTTGTTATTGTCAAGGAGACAATGTAATATCCATAAAGTTCCAACAAACCTAAATGACAATTTTGATACAAACATGGTCGGAAATAATAATATAACAAATATAGCCTTTGTATGAGGTCAATACAAGATATATCGACCCAAAGAAGTATATCGACCTCGGACTTCGTCCTCAGTCCATATACTTCTTTCAGGTCAATATATCCTTGTATCGACCTCATACAAAGGCTATATTTGTATAATATCAGGGCAAATCATATAATTACAAAATGTATGACATAATGATGATGTACAACATAATCCATATTTAAAGGTTCGTTTTCGATCAATAGGAATCATGCTCATCTTATATGTGGCCATATTTCAGAGATACTTGTAGGAAGCAACATAAAGTATTTGGTTCATATTCAGGATACAAAGATGACTGATTGATTCATCAAAAACTCTATAAACTTGCTACTTAGTAGTTTTTTATGTAGGTTATAGAAAGTTGAATGCAAATGAGCATGAACATTTTATTCTACTTTATCATAAATATTCAATTGCATCGATAGTGCTTTTGTATTTCGCTTTTCTGTTTTAACAACATTGTATGCATGCTAAGAAACTCATGTCACAATATGAATCAGAATTTTGAAAGATAAAGGAACATCTTGATAACATTTAAACAAATAGAAGTACAATGGTCCATTAAAATTTATCATAACAACATTAGGGAATTACATTTACAATAATGAAATAATAAAAATAATTTACAAGACTCCAAAGTTCATGCCAGCTGTTAGAATAATGTCACTAAAGTCAAACTTTGATAATGGGGTACCATCTTTTGAGAATTTACTGCAAAATGAGTTATAAAATAAATCAGACAATAGTATATAGTCTAAAAATTCCAAATTTATCCAGAATTATACATTCAAGTATATATATATATATATATATATATATCTATGTATTTAGTGTTTGATTTGATTAGCGTGTTATTTCTAAGTGATCTCAATATATTTGTGTTGGTATTCTGCAAATCTAGTCAAAAGCTAGAGAACACAACTGCTAAAAAGATCTAGTGCCTTGAACACATTTCACTGAAAGGTTTGATAAGCACTGCATGCACTGAGTACTGTAGTATTAGTCATGTGTTTTCATATATGGAAATTTTTACTTAATTTTGATGACAAAAAATAGTTAGCCCTTCACCATTTGGTCTGGGCAAAGTTCATTTTGAGGTATTTGACATTAAACATGTTCAAAGATATCATAAAACTTTATTTCAAACAATAAATAATAAGGAGTTAAAACATATTTTTAAAAAATAAACTAAAGTTAAAAGTAATGACTAGCTAACAATTTAACAAAAATGATAGTAGCAAGAACGAGGACTAGAATCTACACTTACCTTGGACTAGAGGTAAAGGCATCAGGAGTAAGCAGTAATGGATGAGATAGATCTTGACTATTATTGTGATTATTAGTATCCATACTCAGATCTGATAAAGCATCTTGAATACCTATAAAATTCAGAAAATTTAAACATTATACAAATATTAAACATTTGTGTATTGTGTGAGCTATTTGATGGTCACTTATTGTATCCTTGTTCACTGTTGTTGGCTCAGTTTTGCAGTAAAAGAGAGGCGAAAGATACTAGAGGGACATGTGAATGAATTTTGTGTTTATAAACATAAACCAGGCTGTTAGTTTTCTTGTTTGAATTGTTTAAAATACATCATTTCCAGACCTTTTATTGCTGACTAGTCACTATGCTGTTTAGGTTTTGCTTTTTGTTGAAAGCCATATGATGACCTATAATTATTAACTTCTATGTCAATTGGTCTCTGGTGGAGAGTTGTCTCATTGGCAATTATACAACATCTTCTTATTTTTATACTTTTATGGTAAAAACACTGTTGTAAATTACTTTATTTTCTTTCATTTTAGACATTTTCGTATAATTGGTAAACGTCTTAACGTTGTTTACCGCAGTAATTACATAAACTGTATATTCGACTTCGCTAAGAAGCGACGATATTATATTCATATGTAAATTAGATAAAGATTTAGTTCTATGAAGACGTTCTTCCTTATTCTTAAGAATGTATTTCAAATTGGTGCCGTTAAATTAAATGTAAGGATTACACAAATTTGCACATGTATAGAAGTAATGACATGAATTGATTGATACACAAAAGTAATGTCATGAACTGATTGATACACAAAAGTAATGACATGAACTGACGTATATACATAAGTAATGGTTTGAATTGATTGATACACATAAGTAATGTTGTGAATGGACTGGTTATGTTATCTTTGCCCCAGGTTTAGTATTGTGATTATATGAGATAAGTACTATATTAAGGTGCCATTTCACAAGTCAGAAAACAGAAAAAATATCTTTGTAATCAAGCAACACATTTCAAAATTTTAACTGCATATTGTACAGAAATTTACTACCAATTCTTAGGCCATTGTAATGTGAACATAGAGGCAAACAAGTTTTCATAAGACAATGAACATAGAGGCAAACAAGTTTTCATAAGACAAATCTATCAAATTTAACTCTTTTAGATGGATTATAAAAATTTGTGAGTCAAAAATGTTAACTTTGTATATATGGAGCTTTGATAGAACTACTTAATTTTATATCCTTAGATATACTGTTTGGTAGTAAAATTCTAAATAACTTTATGAAAACATATTATTTTCAATTATTTATATCATTATTATTTTCTAATCGTTTTGATTTTTTCTGTTTTCTAATTTTCCCACACAAAACACACAAGTTTATAGTTCATGAAGGTTAACCCGTTTTGACATATTAAAATAAAATCTGATTCCACTTGTGACAAGACTTCTATTCTCAGCAGGAATCCCACAACAATTTTCCTACATTTTACCCGAGTTTAATTATAACCAGACTGATAAAATGTTTCTTTTTAGTTCCATTTTTATAATAGTATGCAACATTTGTATCCATAATTCTATAGGGTCAAATTAAAAACGAAAGTTATCAAAGCCATCTGTCATCACAGTTTTAGTTAACCTTTTCTAAATAATGTAAACCTACAACAAGTTATAAATATATCAATATATTTTTGCAAGATAGGGAGGGATTCATAAGTATTTGTAGTTTACAATTTTCCTGGATTTCATGTGTTCAGATGAATCACTTATTTAAAATTATTGTTCAACACAGTACACATTTTCTAAACAATCTAGGGCAGACTTTGTAAATCAAAGTGCTGGATAGCACCTGTGGAAAGTTTGCAACTGTAGATTGTAATATTTCAAATAGATAGTGTGTAGATTGCATGGTTACCTTTTTTTTCCTACTTAAAAAAGAAAAAAACTTTATCAAGAAATAATTGTAACAGGATGCTGCTATGAAGTCTCCCAAACAAAGCTCTCAAAATTAGTCATTCCCACGGGTCGCCTGACATTAAGCAAAGTCCAATACAAATTGGTCCGGTCTAGTAAAGTGATATTCATGATTTGGGGGTGGGGATCTAGACAGTTTACAAGTTCTCAAACAGGCAGGAGGTAGGGTAAGAGTGGCCCTAGGGGACTAGCCTTTTATTTCATCGGATTTGTTTTATTATTCCGTACAAGAATATATGTTGTTTCAGTGTGGGGATTTCAACAGTTTTCAAGTTTTCGAAAAGGGGGTGGATCTTGACTGTTTACAAGTTCTCAAAACAGGATGGGGTGGGGTTACACCGAGGGACTTAATTATATTTCACTTTATTCATTTTATTGTCCAATACAAGAATATTTATGATTAAGGGTTGGGGATCTCAACCGTTTACAAGTTCTCAAACATGAGGGGTTGGGGATGACTCAGAGGTACTCCCCCTATATTTCATTGGTTTTGTTTTGTTGCCCCATAAAATAGAATATATATGGTTTAGGGGTGATCATCTCGACCGTATAAGTTTTCCAAAAAAAGTTGGTTGGGTCACCCCTGTGGACTTCTTCTATATTTCAATTTGATTTGTTTTATTTTCTCATACAAAAATATATATGGTTTGTGGGTGTGGATCTCAGCCGTTTACAAGTTCTCAAACAACAAGGGGATGGGAGTGACCCCTAGGGACTCGCCTTCTTTTGAATTTGATTTGTTTTATTGTCCAGTACAAGAATATATATGGTTAAGGGGAGGGGATCTTGACCATTTCCAAGTTGTCAAACATCAGGGGGTGGGGCTGACCCAAAGGGACTCCCACTTTATTTCATTGAATTTGTTTTGTTGCCCTATACAAAAATAGATATGGTTTAGGGGTGGGGATCTCGACCGTTTACAAGTTCTCAGACATGAGGGGGTGTAGCTGACCCAAAGGGACTCCCACTTTATTTCATTTGATTTGTTTTGTTGCCCTATACAAAAATAGATATGGTTTAGGGGTGGGGATCTCAACCGTTTACAAGTTCTCAGACATGAGGGGGTGGGGCTGACCCAAAGGGACTCCCACTTTATTTCATTGAATTTGTTTTGTTGCCCTATACAAAAATATATATGGTTTAGGGGTGGGGATCTCGACCGTTTACAAGTTCTCAGACATGAGGGGGTGGGGCTGACCCAAAGGGACACCCACTTTATTTCATTTGATTTGTTTTGTTGCCCTATACAAAATTATATATGGTTTAGGGGTGGGGATCTCGACCGTTTACAAGTTCTCAGACATGAGGGGGTGGGGCTGACCCAAAGGGACTCCCACTTTATTTCATTGAATTTGTTTTGTTGCCCTATACAAAAATATATATGGTTTAGGGGTGGGGATCTAGACAGTTTCTAATTTCCCAGACATGAGGGGTTGGGGCTGACCCAAAGGGACACCCACTTTATTTCATTTAATTTGTTTTGTTGCCACATACAAAAATACATATGGTTTATGGATGGGGTGACTGACCCCTCTGGAGTTCCTCTATATTTCATTTGATTTATTTCATTGTCCCATGCAATAATATATATGGTATATTGGTTGAAGTCTCAACTGTTAATAAGTTCTCAAAAAACCAGGGGGTGAGAGTGACCCCAGGGGACTCGCCTTTTATTTCATCTGATTTGTTTTATTGTAACATATAAAGAACATATAATGTTTAGGAGTGGGGATCTGACTGTTTTTAAGTATTCAAACATGAGGGGTTAGGTGGGGTGACACCATGGACTCAACCTAAATTTAATTAATTTGATTTGTTTTATGGTCCTGTGATCATTACTGAAAACCATGTGTGTCTGTCACTTACTGTTTTCTTCAAGTTTATAATTTATTATTGTTATTGAAAATTAAAAAAAAAATCCCTTAGGGTTCTTTAGTAAATTCCTCCCTTCTGTTGGCCCCTCAAAATACAACTAAATAGACCCCAAGGAGAAAAATAATAAGAAATGAGCAAAAAATTTGTTTAGGAGTCTTAATAGCAATTAGTATAATTACGATTTTTGTTATAGTCCGATTTCTTATGCCGAATATGTAAAAGGCCGAGTTTATTATAGTCCGAGTTTGTTGTGGGCCGAGATCAGATGAGAAACCATGATACTTCCGATACTCTCGGGCTTTTTGAATAGAAATTTGTAAAAATCGTAGTATAAAGCGACGAAAAATGTTCATTCATGAAATATTTTAAACACGCTATTAATTTTCTCTTCAACCGGAGGAAGGTAGGAAACCATTGAAACCGGGATTGTAGTACTCCCGTTTGGAGGCACACATATATGGATCTGACGCATGTCTGAAGAATACCGATAAAATCATAACGTAGAAACTGCTGTCTCGTGTGTGTATTGATTTTACTTTCCGCGTAGCGCAAATCCCGAAGTAGTTTTTGTTCATCTTTCAAATGAAGTTGAATTATTTGATTTATCGAAAAAAATTCAGTGCATTTTTTATTCAAGCTGTATGCTATTAAAATAGAAGAGCTCAAAATTTCAAAAGCATCTTTCTATTATTAGTTTTCAAACACCAGTACTACATTATCTAGAAGTAGGACACACTTCCTAAAGTAAGTTAGGCTGTCTCTTTTCCGGTTAGGCCGATGCCTTAAGAAAGTTTATTGCTATAGCAAGCTATAGCAAACTTTCCAAAAATCATTTATTGGTTTATTGTCATTGATTTTTGGTATCTATTTGAAAAAACATCACAATTTTTGCATGAAAAAAATGTTTATAGATCTTTTTAAATGAAATGTATGGACAGAAAATAATTTAATAAAGCTGGATGTAATTATGTTACAAAAAACATTTTACCAGAAGAGTACATGTATTTAGAATGCAATAATATTTTTGATTATTGAGAACATTTTTTCAATTATTGAGAAAAATAAACAAATCTTTGACATAAGGTGACCTATATGTTAAAAATAAATCTGTTTCATTTGATCTCTTGTGGAGAGTTGTCTCATTGGCAGTTATACCACATCTTATTTCTATGAAGCTTGGCACAATGATTATTAATGGAAAACAAAATACATATGCAAAAAAATTATAAACACAAGAAGCAAACATCTGCAGTATGCATATAAAAATAAAATTACGATTTGAGTAGGATGAAATGACAAGTGACGATTGGTATTTGCTTTCTCATCTGGAGATACTTCCCATCACAAAGTAAAATTAAATTTTATTGTTTTTACCACACCCAAATCTACCGCACCCCCTACAATAAACATCAAACCATTTCAAAGCACACAAAATTACCCATTCTCTTAGGACTACGTGATGACCTTGCTGATAATGAAGATGTTATGATATGAAAACATAATGAGCATGAAAATGAGACATGAACAAATGCTATTTGATGAAATGAACCAAATAAGGAGTCCAGCAGTTTTCAATCTGCTTTGGTTTTTTTGTAATCATAAATCTGTTACCTATTGTTCTGTATAATCAAGGAACATGTGTACAACTCACAAGTTCCTCTTTCACACTATATCTAAAACTGCACAATACAATTTTTGTTTTTCCTTTTTGTATAAATAATGTTGACCGTCTACACTACTGATACGAATGAAATATAGCACATTCTATGACACAGATAATAATGAAGCATATGTTCCTTCTTTTTTCTTTTTTTTTTTTTAAATATATCTAATTATGTTTTTTTTAATTCAAGGTGAAATGAATGAACCATAAACTCTGGTTACAGTTCCTGTGAAAGAATACATGGTAATGAGCCGTGAAGGCCATTGAAGCTTTAATAAAGACGCTATCTATAAAGTGTAAATACCTGTATCATCATGTGACACTGTACTGATAGATGGCGTTGGTGGAGGTGGGGCAGAAGATTCTGGCTGGAATCTGATCTGTAGTTCTTGTAAAGCTCTGAAAAAAATCTCATATAAGTTTTTGTCCAAATAGCAAATAATAACACCATGCTTGACAAAATATTATTAAAAAGATAAAATTCTGAAAATAACCATGTGCAATTGAAATTTATTGAGAGATTTTCTACACGTCCACAAATATTTCAAATTGTGGTGGTCATACAAAAATATATGACTTGTACAACTTTTTAAATTCAATTAGTGACAAACAATACAGCTTACTCAAAAATGAGTGTACAGACTTTGTCGTACACATAATGTAGCAACTTACTTTGGGTGTACAGTGTACAACCTTATCTGTACACCTGATGAAGTAACATCTGGTTTCTGTTCATTATCATCATGGTCATCTTTGATAAGTTCACCTAAAACATTTGATAAAGGTAAAATAACTCACATAAATAACTCTTATGTCCTATCTTAAATACTTTATTTAAATTTGAGTATGATTTAGAATTAGATTTTTTGAGCACATACATGACATCCTTATTATTTTTTCAATAAATTTTATGCATTGTTTTGAAACTTTGCTGATTGTTGAGAGCCGTAAATTGACCTATAGCTGTTAATTTCAGTGTCATATGATCTCTTGTGAAGAGTTGTCTCATCGGCAATCACACCACATCTTCTTCTTTATATGTTCATCATTGCACGAAATGCTTAACCATATCACCGGGGGAAAAGTCAGAACTTAGGAGATTTATAACAAATCTTTCTAACACTATTTGTTTATAAATTTTAAAGAAACACAGGTTTTGACTCCCTCAGGCTAGGGTGACCTTACATGGATTTGGCAAACAATTTTTTGTCTTCATTGGGTAATATATATAACTCTTTCAATGTTTAGTTTCTTATACATCATTTGCTTTCTAGTATTTGGCTTTGAGCATTTCTGATGAAGGTAAATCCAGAAAGGTGCTTCAGACCAGGGCTTCCAAAAAATATTTGAGCCAGCCAGACATTTCATATCTGATCCAGATTTTAATCTCTTGAGACTAGGTTACAAAAGGCAATTATGGTAATCAGATGGCATTAGTCATTTGATTAAAAAAAAAAGATATTTAACTTTACGTTGATATGAATTTGATGTTCTGACGTAAACTCTTAAATTGACAGTGTACCATTCTAAGTGTGCAGATCAGCGTGCTCATATCTGCCTTAAACTCTTTATTTGTGCAAAATGACGTCAAAAACTTTACTTTCGTTTTTAGAATCACATTTTCTTATACTGGATGTTGACTTGACAATGGTGAAACATGAACCAGAAACAGATATGTAAAATCCGTGTACGTTTAGAAAGCACGACTGAGTGAAGAAGCTCTTTCCAGGTTATTCCTTCAACAAAATACTTGAAATGAACATCAGAAACAGATATCAATTATGATTTTAGCATTTTTGAAGAAATGTAGGATGCATAATTAAATTTCCCACCTGCGCACATGTGCATACGTGTTTTAGTTCATACAACATAGTTCTGACGATTTTTCATTTAAAACCTTTTTAATTATTTCATCAAATCATGTAGATAAACTAATTTCTTGTAATTTTAATCTGTTGGACTAAATCAATTAGATACAAACCACTGAAATATAAGAAAATAATTGTGAATAGACTGATCAATTTAAACAATGTCCGGTACTGAGAATAGTTTACCTGTCATGCCTGTCACCTGAACAGGTAGATTTCAGCTGTCCAACAACTAATTAGCCTTGATTAAAATTAGAAAGTATTGAAGTAGTGGTTGTTTTGATAATAATTAATGATCATGTCACTTTTATGACCGGAAATGTGTGGCTGTTAAAGTCAAAAGGTTGGGTGACTTGGGTCAAAAAGATAGTGAATTATGTTAAAATGACCGTTTCTCAAGAAAGCCTTGAAAACGAAAAAGTAGATGACCCTTTCATGCTTTGGCAAGCCAGACTTTTACCGGACATTATACAAATGTATGGAATATTTGACAGTTTTGGAAGCCTTGCTTCAAACACATAAAATTTATAAAGTATTGTTTTTAACTTTTTTCTACAATATGTGGTATTAACATACTAATAAGGACAATATTCATCGATGTAAAAATATTAATCCTTCATTATTATTTATGTACCATACCTGTTGTCATGTCATCAAGGTTAGAGTCTTCTCCGGTCTTTTTAAACTTCTTTTTACTGGCATCAAGAATAGCAAAGCTAAGGCATGGCTGGGCTAAGATAAATTCTGATATTGAACTAAAATGGGCAGTGTTATTTGTATTGTCTTGAAAAATCTGTAACACATAAAGAACCTGAAAAAAAGAAACATCAATAATGTAAATTAAGAAATTACTATGTGCATTTATTAATTCTATTATTAATCATGGGCATATATAGATTTGCAAGTTTAATACACTTTAATATTGTTAAGTATTAAGCTGATTCACAATATGGTATTTTTGGAGAGTGAGTGTGGTAAACCTCAATAAAAATACTTACACCTGTATGCAAGTTTGACTTTAAGTAAGGGACGACATCAAAAGATCGATGTAGGATAAAAAACTTAAATCAAATAGTTTCGGGGTGGGGGGTCAACATTGCTGCAAGTTTTGTTAATCTAAAATCGATTTTACATATATCCCTATTGGTCAACCAATTTTTCCTAAATTAAGTTGAGGGGGGGGGGGGGTCAGTGAAAAAACTATGTGAATTAAGTTTTTAATCCTTCATTGAACTTTTGATGTCGTCCCTTACTTAAAGTCAAACAATTTTCCACAATATTTCAAGTCACCATCTAAAAGTGTAGACCTCATAATTATAAAGTGAGTGTTGCATGATGCCAGAAGGTTATTCTTAGGTTATTCTTAGACAGATCTAGGGTCATTCAGAGCAAATTGAGGAATACATGAAAATATATCTATGTGACAAAGTAAGTAAGGACATTTTATTGAGAGTCAGCATATATATACATAAAAATAGACAAAAGGCTGATTATATGTGTGTTATTATTTAAAATGTCCAGTGGCAAATGCTTTATGCATTTTCAGTGCAATAACAAATTAACAATTCATCACCTGATCAGAATTGAAAAGTGTGGTGAATTGAGAGTGTCAACAGACAATTTAGACTTCCTAAATGCATTACAACTGTTCACCTAGAGATCTCCCAAAAGTGTCATTACTTGAGTTCTTTTACTTGCAAATAAAATAGCATTTTCCACCAATTCTAGATATGACCAGCTATAAAGAAGTGATCATATATATTTGCAACTTAACAGGCATCCCTTTAGCATATTTAACATGTTCTACTACCAGAAAAGAATTCAAGGATGTCATAATACTACCTTTGGTTTGTTGTTGTCATTTACAGCTGTCCAGAAGTTTTTAATGTATGACCTTCTTACCTTTCTTTTAATGTCTGTAAGAATGAGATATTTAGCACCTAGGTCTAATGCTGCTTTCATACAGGGATCTATCTGAAAATTTGAGGGCAATCCAGGTGGACAAACAAAGCTGAAATATAGAAAATATATCTATATGCAAGCAAGAAATAGCAACAACTTCGAAGAAGTATTGAATATTCTAATATTCAGCATGTTTTAATGAATAACTATGGCATTGGCATTTACACCCCATCTCCTTCTTTTTAAAAAAAGAATCTTATAATAAATTTTTGTTTCAATTTTATCAAAGTTTACATTGGTATATACACGTTATAGTTCAATTTTCAATTATTACCACTTAAGATTTCAGAATTAATACAATTTTACTAGTAATTGCATAAACATATCTAGTCTCCTGCAAAATATATGAACTGTTAAAGGGCAGTGAACTATAAAACTAAAGTCAAGGTCAAATGAGTATTTCAATTCATTATGTTCATGTATATGTTACTAGTCACAAATGAAGCATTTTTCATCCTATCAAGTATACTTTTTAGGATTTATACATGATCCAAAAACTTAAACCTGGAGCACATAAATACGACCAAGTTCCTGTATAAAGTCAGGAGAATATATATACTCTCACAATCAATCCAAACACCAAATACTAATGCACTATGATGTAAAACGAAAAGTGATGAAGATTTTTACAGTTTCTTGTAACTCCAAAGTTTTATTTATAATAAAACTTTTGTAATAATAGTTTGTCATTTACTATATTACTTACGTTAATGTTTGTAAACAAGTCCAAGATTCACAGCTCCATATTTTGATCTCTTGATTATTATCAGCTCCTGTGACAGCAAACTTCCAAAACTGGGCACTGTTCAATAAAAAAATAAACAAACTAAAGTTCCTTATCTCATAGAAATTAAAACATTTACCTACAATAATATTATTTACTTAAATTATACAATTTCTGCAAGTGTCCTATAACCACTAAATTGCTACAACTATTTCAGAATTAAAGTTGGCAGTTTACCATATTAGCACATCTTAAAAATATCACAAACATATGAATAGCCGTGATTAAGCATGTAAATAACATGCACCATATAGCATATATTTGAAATTTTTTAAACTGCAAGATCCATTCTACATTTCTAAACAACTAATTTTCTACAGCCCAATTTATAAACCTTTAAAAAAATTAATTCAGGGATAAAAATATTTCCTTTCCTGGATGTTCACTTTTAACTAAAAATTGACAAATTTTCATAAAAGTTGTATTTTTGTTGTAATGTCATACACATTCTGACATCAAACTATGAAGTGAAAAGCCAAATCAATAAAATAAACAAATAAATCTTCATGTCAACAATCCTTACCACCCCCACCCCCCCCCCTAAAATAAAATAATGGGTTTTTTTTTGGTTTTTTTTTTTAATAAGATTGAAATTTAAAAGAAATTCATTTTGGTACCAGTAATTTAAAACTTTATTTAAATTTTGGTAAAATGGAGACAAAATCTATAACCTTTGATTAGTGCAAAATATTTGTTTATAAGTGCATTGTTAAAAAGGCAAAGTTAAGATTCAAATCTAGCTATAGGGTTTGACAGTTAATCATACATGTACTAAGCTTTTGGTTTAAAATAGACAGACTGCTTTGAGTATTTAGGAGTATTGGGATGACACATACAAGTGCAGCCCATAGAGAAAACATAGAAATAGCTGATCCAGACTTGGGACAGCAATTACTGTCTTAAAATGATTGGGCAGTTGAAGGTTTTTAATTCCATCAGTAATTCATTGAAATCAATCTTTTATGAATCAGATCCTTAATAAAAATTCTGTGTTCAAAAACCATAAATTTTGAATGACCATTTATCAAATCTGAATGCAAGATCTTAATAACCTACTAGTAGTCTGAAACTACTTAGATGTTTAACAGCCTTTTTCAAGACTTGCTGTGTACTCTAGACAGAGCCCAACTCATATAGAAAACATGAATATTGTTCACCAGTATTTTGGTTGGCTAGTCTCAGTCTGGCAATTATAATAGATATAGTTTCATTCATATGAACATGAATATGAATATGTATCTATTACTAATCAAGTAGACTTTACGAACTGCTACCATAACCCATACTTAAATTAACTGGGAAATTTTACCTAAGGCATTTGAAAAATGCATTACTAATTATGTTTCCTCACACAACATCAAATGTTATTAATGCATAAATTAGTCTTAGCTATAAGGAATCCATTTCATATATATTTAGTAAACAAACAAAAAAGTATGTATACTACTACTGAAGTATTCTCTCTCTCCAGCAGTCACATGACAATACCAGATATATTTTTTTTATTTTGTAATGTCAAATAAATGTTGCTATAAAGATTGTTCCTTATGTCCCACATGAAGATTTTATTACATGTACAACATATGAGCAAATTTAGTTAAATTCTTGTGTAGAAGTGTGCATCCTAGTTTCACTTTCATATCTGTTAGAGTGCAATATTTACAGGATTTATGTTGTTTTCTTTTTGCCCAGAACCACTTACCAACATGTATTTCTAAATAGTGAAAAAATTATATCATTCGTTTATTAATTAACAATGTAACTTCAGAATACAGAAATGTAATTATTTATGGAGATTTTTTTGACAGTTGTAGAATTTGTTCTTATCAAACTAAACATAACTATTTTTTCAAATATAAAAAAATGTGATTTCCCCCTACCAATAAAATACAAGAAAATGTTTATCCCTCAAAAGTTTAATTTTGAATCCACAGTATTATTATTGACTTGGCTATTCATGCAAAATTACAAAATACAGCATTCAGATTGGTACATATCTGTAAGCTATTTAACTAAGCTATTATAATTTGAAAACTAAAATACTATTACATTCAACAAAGTCTTTTAACTTAGGGCAAAAATAAAGTAGTTTATTTTACACAGCAATTTCAAAACATGTGTATTGTTTAATATATAAACATGTAACTTCAATTACTTTTTATAATTATATAAACATATCATTAAGAAGCTGAAACTATAATAATTATTAGTAATAACTTTGACATTACAAATTTTTATAGTTTTATTTTTCTTTGCTATGTCAACAATGCTGCTTTTAGATAATAGTCTAAGAGCAGCATTGTTGACCTAGCTAAGAAAAATACAACTATAAAAATGTGTAATGTCCAGCATTTATTCATGGCATAATACATTTATAAAATTTTCAGTTGAAAAATATTAGAGCTTAGTAAGAAACTGAGGTTACAGTCTTGGCATTTATAATTCAGAAAACCAATAGCACTCTGTGATAACTTACTCAGGACTTGAATTTTTATGATCATCCAGGAAGAAAAGGGAAGACAACTTTTTACCGTCATGTGGTTTCCATTGGTGCAAACACCTGAAATAAAATTGAGAAAGTTATCTAATTTGAACTAATACATATCTGCAATGTTAAAGTTACAATGTATATACAAACACAAATGCATGTTCAAGTGGTTGCCGAACAGGTTTGCTTCAAAAATTAGTTATTGAAAAATATTTTTACAAATAAAATGGTAATGGTGTATTTCATGACACAAAATCATTATGTGCACAAAAGTCAACTGAAGAAACTGGCATCAACATTATATCTTTTTTTTTACTTTGGTGAAGTACTTTCATTCATATTAACTTGGAAGAACTTGACTTCACCGTCCAGACTAGCTGTAGCTAATGCAGTGCCATCTGGTGAGAAACATAACATCTGTTCTTACCTTGGTGAAGTACTTTCATTCATATTAACTTGGAAAAACTTGACTTCTCCGTCCAGACTAGCTGTAGCTAATGCAGTGCCATCTGGTGAGAAACATAACATCTGTTCTTACCTTGGTGAAGTACTTTCATTCATATTAACTTGGAAAAACTTGACTTCTCCGTCCAGACTAGCTGTGGCTAATGCAGTGCCATCTGGTGAGAAACATAACATCTGTTCTTACCTTGGTGAAGTACTTTCATTCATATTAACTTGGAAGAACTTGACTTCACCGTCCAGACTAGCTGTGGCTAATGCAGTGCCATCTGGTGAGAAACATAACATCTGTTCTTACCTTGGTGAAGTACTTTCATTCATATTAACTTGGAAAAACTTGACTTCTCCGTCCAGACTAGCTGTGGCTAATGCAGTGCCATCTGGTGAGAAACATAACATCTGTTCTTACCTTGAAGTACTTTCATTCATATTAACTTGGAAGAACTTGACTTCACCGTCCAGACTAGCTGTGGCTAATGCAGTGCCATCTGGTGAGAAACATAACATCTATTCTTACCTTGGTGAAGTACTTTCATTCATATTACCTTGGAAGAACTTGACTTCACCGTCCAGACTAGCTGTGACTAATGCAGTGCCATCTGGTGAGAAACATAACATCTGTTCTTACCTTGGTGAGGTGCTTTCATTCATATTAACTTGGAAGAACTTGACTTCTCCGTCCAGACTAGCTGTGGCTAATGCAGTGCCATCTGGTGAGAAACATAACATCTGTTCTTACCTTGGTGAAGTACTTTCATTCATATTAACTTGGAAGAACTTGACTTCACCGTCCAGACTAGCTGTGGCTAATGCAGTGCCATCTGGTGAGAAACATAACATCTGTTCTTACCTTGGTGAAGTACTTTCATTCATATTAACTTGGAAAAACTTGACTTCACCGTCCAGACTAGCTGTAGCTAATGCAGTGCCATCTGGTGAGAAAGCAGCATCCATAACAGGCTGAAATGAAAATTACATTTACTGCAAATGAATGTAATCCAAAATATTCAGTTATTCAGCTTAAATGAAAAAAGAAAGAAAAAAAATCATGTGCAAAAAAATATGATTGTTTAGTGATACAAAGAAATTGTAAGTTTTGCTCATTGTTATGACAATTCTAGTGTAGTCTAGGATTTTCAGCAGGTAGGTGGACAATTTCCCTCCTCTTACAATGTCTTATGCAATGCCCTGACAGTGCAAATTTTTCTAAGTGAAAGTAATAAACTGAATTCAGCTAATATATCAGGAGTCAAGGAACATAAGAACAATTTAAGTCTTGGATACATGATTTTTTTTAATTAAGTGTTACTGGCTTTAAAAAAGCTTTCAGTAATTACCAGTACTGTCAGATCTACACTTTTTGCCTCAAGTCTTTATTGCTTTTGTTTTTGTGTGCTTTGTGATGATCTAATGAGTAAAGCCATTTCAACTGATTTTGTTGTTTATCTTATGTTGTTATGTAAAACCGTGTTCCCAGTTTAGAAGGGTTGAGAGCTAACAACCATGTTAAACCGCATCAAATTCTGTATGTGCCTGTCCTGAAATAGGTACCTGTCATTTAAAGGTTGCCATTTTGCTGCTGTATATCATATTTATTTTAGTTTATTGTTTTGTACACAAATCAGGCCGTTAGTTTCTTGTGTAAATTGTTTTAAATTTTGTCATGGGTGGGCCTAACATAGATTGCTGTACACAGTATGGATGTCCTCATTGTTGAAGACCATACCTATAAACCTATACTTGCTAACATCTACATGATCTACATCATTTGGTCTCTGATGGATATCGACAATTTTACCACATCTTCTTATTCTCTATTTCAGATTTTACCTGTGTGTGACTGGTTATTTTAATCAAACCAAAATCCACATCTTCTGCATCCAATGGTCCATTACCATGTTCTTTGGTTACCAGTTCTATATTCCATATTTCTGCCTAAAAAATTAGTTCATTCATAAAAACTAGTGTTGTCAACGGTTAACCGGTTAATCGGTCGAACGACCGATTACCGAATACCAAAAACGCTAACCGGTTAACCGGACTTTTTTCAATTTCGATAGATTTGATATAAATTTGTGTTGAAAATCAAATCATTAAATGGTTGTTTTATTTAAAAATTGTCGTCGTGGTAATTAGTTTGACAGATCAATTGTCCAGTATATTGATTGCTATTGTTAATCCTAAAGACATAAAATTAATTAGAGTTCGGGGCAGGATCTTTAAGAAACATAATTAGTAAACATGTTTTTTTAACAGTAACTTTAAATCAGTAATGAGATTTAATTTTACTAATTACTTCATTATTTCGTTTTTGATCTAATATTGTGTAAACCTACATTTAAATGTGCAACCTCCGTAGTGCAAGGGTTAGTCTTACTTTAAATTCAAAAATTGTGAAATGTAAACCAATGTGAATGTACTCAATGTATACGTGAAAGTACGAGTAACATGCTTAAAGAAAAACGCAAACACAGTGAAGAAACAGGTCGTACAGCATATACAATGACCTATAGTTGTTAATTTCTGTGTCATTTTGGTCTCTTGTGAAGAATTGTCTCATTAGCAATCATACCACATCTTCTTTTTTATAATTAATCATTATTTTAGGAGACAACAAGAGAAAAGGAAAGAATAATCAGTTTCAGACATATGACATATTCAAATCTACGAGATTAAGATTTTTTTTTGGATTTTTTAATCTGAAGTTGGTACAAACGCTATATATAGTTGATACAGTGTATTTGATTATTAAAAGTCAAACTTCGCCAAGAATCCTCACAGACAAGCCTTATAATGCTAACGGAAAACCTCAATTCTAAAAGCGTATATATGACTTGTTGTCAAATTGACACTCATACCACATCTTATATCTATGTGAAGGGTTCTATTTAAGGCTTTCAAACACCAACTTAAATTACCGGTTAACCGGTTAATCGGTCGAACGATTATCCGAGTAACCGGTTAGGCAAAAGTGTACGATTTGACAACACTAATAAAAACATGATTAAAGAATGGAAAATATTTTACACTAATATTTAAATTTAACAAGAATGTGTCCACAGTACACGGATGCCCCACTCACACTATCATTTTCTATGTTTAAAGGACTGTGAAATTGGAATAAATTCTCTAATTTGGCATTAAAATTAGAATGATCTTATCAAAGGGAACATGTATACTAAGTTTCAAGTTGATTGGACTTCAACTTCATCAAAAACTACCTTGACCAAAAACTTTAACCTGAAGCCAAAAACTTTAACCTGAAATTTGCACTATCATTTTCTATGTTCAGTAAACCGTAAAATTGGGGTCAAAACTCTAATTTGGCATTTAAATTAGAAAGATCATATCATAGGGCACATGTATACTAAGTTTCAAGTTGATTGGACTTCAACTTCATCAAAAACTACCTTGACCAAAAACTTTAACCTGAAATTTGCACTATCATTTTCTATGTTCAGTGAACCGTAAAATTGGGGTAAAAACTCTAATTTGGCATTTAAATTAGAAAGATCATATCATAGGGCACATGTATACTAAGTTTCAAGTTGATTGGACTTCAACTTCATCAAAAACTACCTTGACCAAAAACTTTAACCTGAAGCCAAAAACTTTAACCTGAAATTTGCACTATCATTTTCTATGTTCAGTGAACCATAAAATTGGGGTCAAAACTCTAATTTGGCATTTAAATTAGAAAGATCATATCATAGGGCACATGTATACTAAGTTTCAAGTTGATTGGACTTCAACTTCATCAAAAACTACCTTGACCAAAAACTTTAACCTGAAGCCAAAAACTTTAACCTGAAATTTGCACTATCATTTTCTATCAGTGAACCGTAAAATTGGGGTCAAAACTCTAATTTGGAATTTAAATTAGAAAGATCATATCATAAGGAACATGTGTACTAAGTTTCAAGTTGATTGGACTTCAACTTCATCAAAAACTACCTTGACCAAAAACTTTAACCTGAAGCGGGACAGACGGACGAACGAACAGACGAACGAACGAACGAACAGACGGACGAACGGACGCACAGACCAGAAAACATAATGCCCCTCTACTATCGTAGGTGGGGCATAAAAACTAAATTTGAGGTACTTTTTAGAAATTCCCTATCATAATGACTATGTATGTAAAGTTACAAATGGATGCAACTATAACTTCATCATAAACTACCTCGACCAAAAACTTTAACCTGGCAAAGAGCTGTTTCACACAATCTCATTTTCATGTTCAATGAACCATGAAATGAGGACCAAAACCTAAATTTGAGGTACTTTTTAGAAATTCCCTATTATAATGACTATGTATGTAAAGTTACAAATGGATGCAACTATAACTTCATCATAAACTACCTCGACCAAAAACTTTAACCTGACATGGGACAGACGGACGAACGGACGAACGAACAGACGAACGAACAGACGGACGAACGGACACACAGACCAGAAAACATAATGCCCCTACTACTATCGTAGACGGGGCATAAAAAGAAAATATAATAGTCAAGCTAAAATTAAGGTCAGTGCTTTCTAATTACAATGCCACAATAAGGTAGGTAGAGTCAGTATGTCAGATTTACATTTACTTTCTCAAAAATCTTTTCTCACAACTTTACTTTTTGTTACTACAAATTTATTCAATTTATTAACAAAGGATACAGAATGTGTTCATTGGCTGCCATTATTTTTTATGAACAAATGCCATGAAAGCTAAAGACAATATTTTCCCAAAAAATTGAAGAAAACAAATACACATCTGTTGAAAAAATACTTCTTTACTCAAGTTCGTATATTTCTAAATTTCTTTGTCAAATCATATAAATATATACATTCTTTAACCTTTATATGATCAACTTGTACTATATTTGACTATTTCAATGACTGGTCATAACAATGGTCCATTAAAGCAAACTACCTAACTCATTCGAAAAAATAATGTTATCATACAAATCTATCTATAAACTTAAAGGTTGAAGCTTAAAACATATGACATTGATAATCTTACTTTTTCATTATGTGTTAAGACAAGTACTCTAGAAGCATCCTGTGTAGAAGATTCAGTCATGCTACTATCATCACAATCATCAGGGATGAATGGACACCAGATAACACGGTGGAATTCTGATGGCTGTTCACCATCTGGTCGTCGGATGTGCAGAGACAGCAATACACTTAGCCTTGTCAAGGAATTTTATATTATTATATATGACTACTAAATATTAAACTATGAATTGGAAAGTTGAAACTGTTATTAATATAGGAACCAATCATTAACATGATTAAAACTGTATGGGAAATTAGCATTTCTTCAACCTCCTCAAGACATTTTTTTCCAGTTTTTATTTTCATTCTTTTCCTAAAAAGGAGATAAAAAAAATTCTCTGCATAAAAGTACCTTTATACTACCTATTTAATAAAAGGATACATTAATTTCCTATCGTCAGTTTCTTTGACATGGTACACCATGAGGTTACCAATCTCATCAACAGCACCAATTAAAATATCATCAGTATGAGCAAAGGCTATGTCTATAACACGACCAGCAAAGTCTTTCAATAACGCTCTCTCTGCAGTCTTTCTGTTAATAATCCTGACAACTCCACCTGATTTTCCTGCAATATACATGTATATCAAAACTAGATGTTAAAGTTGGTCATTTCTCTGATATACCAAGCTTTAAGAGTAATGCATGTATGTGTATGTTATAACATGCAATGTGTTGTGAAAGAATTTCATTTTGTATTGGTAATTCCAGCATACAGAACATTCAGAAATTATTTTTTTGCTAAGTTATTATTGTTCCTAGCTAAATACCTTAAAATATGCTTGTTATAAGCTATTTCTAAGGCCAAATAAAAATATATGTGTGGTTCCAGTTACATACTTTTAAAAAATAGGGTCGGTAGGTCGGATTTTTTTTTTTTTTTTTTTTTTTTTAAGGGAAACTTCGCAAAAAAATAAAAAATTGATATTATGTCCATTCTGTATAAAAATGCTCAAATTTATAGATATTAAAGTTTTATTCCGCTAAATAAGAGATCACCATCGATTTTAAATTTTGAGTATCAGTTCTCTACTCTCCGCCATCTTGTCACCTTCTCCGATGAAAAATCCCGATATGTCAATAAACCACAAAGGAACAAAACAACAGTAAACGATGTAGTCGTAATTGCGTGTCGATATCTTGTCAATCGTACGGTTGTTTTATCTGACTGACTAACTTGATACGGAAAATGGTCTTATATTTTTAAATAACCATATAGTCTGTTATTTTTAAACTGATAATATTGTAATTAGTTAAAAAGTCAAAGTTCAAATCATAAAATGATAAATAAGTGTTCCGTGGAAATTGTTTTCGAAAATCTAATTCGTTCATAATTCTTTCAAGTAATAAACTTTATTTAAATAAATTCGGATCTTCCCTTATCTGATCACCAGCATGGCTAAAGGTATTACTCCCAAAGGTATTGGAAGGGGTGTAAGGTGACACGTCCAGGTATTCAATCGATTTCCTGTCCAGCGGGCTTGCAAGTTCATGCATCGTTTCACTTCTGTAGGTATTGATCAGTGTACACGACCATTACTTATAACTTTCCATTTTGAACTATCAGGTGCATGTATAATATACATTTTTGTCTTGCGTGTCCGAAAGTGATATAATATACTAGTCATTACTGAACTCATACGCTTGTTTATAAATAACATTTCTGGTGTAAAGAATATTATTTATAAAAAAAAAATAATACAAAAAAAAATAATTGAAGAAATACAAATCTATTTACATATTTTTCCAAGGGTTAATTTGGGAAAATGTAATATATACTCGTTGTCAATAGTTTAGGACAGATTGGAACATACCAGAATTATTGATCTAAAAAAATGTGCGCACTTGTCGACGATTCGTGTATACATACGTCTGGTAGAAAGTTACGGAACTATAGTCAGTAGCGCAATTTAAAATACGTATACATGTATACATTGAACATAAGAAAGAAACATACATTTTGTGTAAATTGTGGTAAAAGTTTTGTAAATAGACTAGTCCATGTATGCCAACAGTATGTAATCAACGAATTCGATAGACTATTGTATACCAAAAGAAGAAGAAGAAAAAAAAGAAACAATTTGATTTAAATACAGGTCAATTTATAACTTGCTTTGGTTCATCGAAGTTAAGAACATAGTAAACTCACAGATTTATATATCAATTAAATTGTTCTCGAATAAAGGACGAAATTCGTCATCATCACAATTGTTCCAACATTCATGTAAAATATATGCAACTGGACGTACACTAATAATCCCCAAGGAATGTGAATATTTTCTAGGAAAACTATTGAGTATCAATTTCGGGATTTATTTTCTTTCTTGATATTCAATGACAGCAATTTAAAGAATAAACTGCTTGTCGGATATTTGTCCGCTTTAGGGGTATTCTTGCAAGTTGAACAGACTTATAATAACATTCAAAAATAGGGAAAGATAACATTAAATTCGTTGTCTTTTAATTTTAAACATCGTTGATCAAATAGTTATTTAAGTATATATATACGTTGGGAGACGACGATTATTATAGTTGTCTCAGATTTTAATAAGGACGTTCCCCATTATGAATAAATTTGGTTGACGTTTATCACACTTGAAAAGAATATCTATTCGTAATTTTTCGATTCCATTACAAAAATATTTTTTTCTTTATTCGTACATATTATATTCCGCTTCGGTAGAGTTATCTTCAGATAGTTTCATATATTGATTAATACATGGCTTTCAAAAGTCTAAATGTAAGTGTTCTCGTACATTTTTTCGCCTAATAAAGACAAATAAAAATGATTTAGTAAAGCTATTTCTAATTTCTAAGTCCCCCTTTTTTATGAGACATAAATCAAGGACAAGACTTGTATATCATTTCATTCTGACATATGAATTAAGTTTTCCGTCTTTAACCGAAAATTGTGTATTTCTTAGTAAATTAACTTATTTGAATTCAAATAAATAATAGCACCAAATATAATTATATAATTCCACGGCGACCAATTTTTATTTGTCACCAACTTGAATATGTATTTTTAATGTGTGTATTAAATGCTACCACTGATCCGAATAGACAGTCACACCTGGCAAGGTGTGCCCTAGAGGCGTGGTTAAATACCGAAGTGCAAATAACAATTTACCTTTCAACAAGCCATCTACAAGTATTGCCACAGAACCGTGAATACACACATCGTATAAACCTAGCCATAGCAGAGATAGTAAAAGGTCAATAATAGTACACCAACATATTGTCTTTACAGATTATTGTACTTTAATTTGTTCACCTTATCAGTCCGAAAATGCATTTATTAAAAATAAATTTATAACTTTTTGTGTTGTCTACAAAAATAATTGATTATTCGAATATATACGTTTAACATAGATAATTTATCTCACGAATGAGTACAATTGAACGTCTGTGCGTTTTATCTTCTTATTATCGGATGGTTATTAGATAAAGCATAAGTCATCGGCGCGCTTACGATTACGTTAAAATATGATTAAAAACCAAGACTTTTAATGATTGTATTTTAAATCCCGGCATGCAAAAATCAGGAGAAAACGTCACAACCTACAGGAAGTAGTTGATATTTTTTCATTAATTATTGAATTTCTCCTTTATTACTGCACATATAGCGATAAAACTTTGTGAATATATATATTATGTCATAATGAACATATTTAAACCATAAGTAAAAAATCGTGAATTTTCCCTTTAATGTCAAAATCCGGAAAAGAATCGTGTTATTACCGAAATTGTTTCCCTTATTATACACGCCCCAACCGGAAGTCTGACATTTTTACATGTGTGTGGGGGTAGCCGTGTGTGGTTGTAAAATAAACAGCCATGATACGTTTTTAGTTAATTTTGTTGCATTCTGTTATGAATTCTTGCATTTTAGCCATAACAGATACTTGTGATGGAAATTCAGATGACAGAAATCTATGAATTTAATTATTTTAATTCACAATCCTCAAAATTTGATCGTTTGAAAATTTATTTTTAAGAAATGAAAAAAAAGTTCTAGGGTCGGGGGGTTTTAACTAGGGTCGGTCGGGTAACTGGAACCACACATATATTTTTATTTGGCCTAAGCTCTGTAACTATTTGAAGAATGCATGCATACACTAGATCTAATATTATTATTTTTATTACTATGCAGTCTTTTCATATTTCTGTCCACACTTGTTAATTTTCATTCCGGCTTCAAGCGTTTTTTTTAAAATAAATCTTACCTCTTAATGTATAGGCAGCATATGTATTATTACGATGAATAGCGACAAGGTTCCCAACATAGAATAATGCTTCCCAATCATACTTCACAACTGGTGTAATTTTAACCTGAAAATTGACAAAAACAATAATAAATCTAGCCAGGTCATTAGAGCCATAAAAAAAGCCTATGGGAGTGTCTAAGACTCAAAGTTCCACATATTGTTTTATGTTCATCAGTGTACATTTTTCTTTTATGTAAACCCTATAGTAGTGGTGAATAAATATGAAACTATCATCAATGACCCCCATGGGCTGATGAAGTTTTAAAGAGGAAACAATATTTGTCTAGTGGAAACCAACTTATTCTTGCAAGGAATTTATTTTCGTGACTTTCGCTAGTAGAAAAATAACGCAAATATAAATCGTCAAGAATATACGTATAACTTGGAGCTTTCCTTCTTAAACTTCTTCAAAGTGAATTCAAAATCACGAACTTTCTCAGTTGCAAAGTCATAAGACTATTAAGGGTAAAATGCAACATTGTTTGGTTTACATTATACTCAGTGGTAGCTATATCAAAATAAGTTTTTTACCATGAATTTCATTGTATAGTTTCCTTCCTTGTACCCAACACACCTCTCGTGGTGTTGAATAATCATACCAAGTTTCATAACCTCCCATAAAAGAGTCTAATAGTTTAAATGGTAGTTTGATTTGTGATGTGTAAAACCCAGGAAATACACCAAAGTTAAAAACTAGTTTAGAATGTTTTGTGTTTTTTTTATTTCAAACTACCTTATTACTGCCTGTTGTTGGCTGTGACAAGATACCAGTACTGATGGGCTTACTAGCCACTACATCTACTTCCTGTCCATATACACTGAAACTGTTGACTGTATCTGATCCTTGTAAAGTTCTGAAAAGGAAATACCGTATACATGCATGTGAAAGACACTATCAAAACCACTTTTGTGAATAGAAAAAAAAATTAAACAATAGAATATTTTATTGTTGGCCAGGATTATTATCCTCTAGCTTAAACTAGTTTGATTCTCTTTTCGGTATCTTCCACTTCCTCTTTTTATATATTTTTTTTTATTGTGTATGTTTCGTTAGGCTTTTGTTGTTGGTTTGTAGAACCATTGATATTAATCAAATAGTATTTTTGTTTATATTTAAAGGTATATCCTTACATAAGCTGTCTATGAGAAGGCTGGCTTTGACTGTAGAATGTCTGCATAAGTTCATTTATTGTTGGAGCAGTTGCCTCCCCTGGTCCTGGTACATCAGCACTGTAATGAATAAAAAGATAGATGTATAAAATTCATGTTATCATAAATATTGCAACATTCAATTGAAAACAAACGTTTAGTGAAAGGATATTCCAACTTATAACTTTAAATGAGGATACATAATAGATGAACCAACAACAAAAGCCTAGTATTTGTTGTTAACATCTTTAAGCATAAGCATTCGATTATAGCAAGAACAAAGGATTTTAACCCCAGTAAATTGAAAAGCTACCATTTATGCCCAAATGACTACAGATTATATTGATGAAAGATGCTTTAACACATGTATAATGCCATGTATAAAAATATACGGAAAAAGAATATATATATTGCTATACCTTTCCCTCATATTCAATGTTGATGAAATACTTGCACTGGACATGGCTGAAATATATAAAATAAATGTAATTAAGATATAGTCATAATAGTAGGTACATTATAGTACAGTTTCTAGGGAAAATCTCCAAAATAACACTTATATTTGCAATACTAACAATAACTAAAAATAGAACTCTTGTCAAATTGATTTCATGGTAATAAGCTACCCAAGTGTAGGACACCATCAATTCCATCCCAATCCTGATTTAACCAGACTTTTAGAGGCTTTATTGGAATTTACTGCTTCTCAGCCAAGCATACAGCATTTATATAGATACCAATAAGAACAAGGTACATGTATGTGCCACCTTGGAAACAAATTAATTTCAGTTAGGATATTCTGTTATCCATTTTCCTGTCCTAAAATCAAGAATATTCTGTTATCCATTTTCCTGTCCTAAAATGAAGGATATTCTGTAATTCATTTTCCTGTCCTAAAATCAATAAGAATAAAAGGAAATTTGTGGTATTTGTCAATAAAATAGCATACCAATGACCAGTTAGAGGTTTACATACAATTACATGTACAGTTTTACAAGAGACAAGTGTTTCATAACTTGTCATTTTTTTCCCTCTACATATTGTTTTATCTGCTAATTTTTATTTTCTTAAATTGTGAATTTTCTTTTTTCCTGTGGTTGTAAGAGGAATATTGTATTTGTTTCAAAAGTTGGTGATTAGATTAAATGTAACTAAGATAGATCGCAAATTCAGTTATAAAACTAAACTTATCTCATGTATTTGTTGTTGTCTTTCTGTTTGTTTATCATGTTAATTGGGTATTTAGTGTTGATCGTCTTCCAATTTGTGATTTTAACACTAAGAAAGAAACCTAAGCCTTGTTAGTTTCAGAAATGAATTATTCTTCTCAGTCCTTTGGTTCATTTAAAAACAGAAAACACTTTAAAGTACTGTATGGTTCTCAGATTATTAGCTACATTTTGTACTTTACCGGAATTTGGTAATGTCAGATATAAATAAAATGTCAAAGCTGGTCAAAGGCAGCGTTAACATAATCATCCTGATCTACGGATCACCAAAGGTCATCCCTACATAGGATACAACGTCCGTTAACAAAATATTTTGTACACACACATGACACATTGATAATTTTATATTGGACAAACTTTTTTGAATGAACCCTGCTCTTCAAGTACAAGGACACAGGGCAACGTTAGTCATATCATGATTTCAAAACATTCAACATAGATTTCAATCAAATGCTTTGAATCTAAATACAAGTGTTCATGCCAAAAGCTCAGGTGATACCAAACGGACTTAACCTTATACAGGGAAGATAAAACCGGAGGATTCCGGTAAAAAAGTTTTGAGTAGGAAATACCAATATAAGTTTTTACAGTAGGAACAACAACAAAAAAATTTGCTGGTAAATACAAAAAAAAAAATTTTATCAGGGCGAATTTATAGGGTCGGTTGGTAAAGGGCAAACAAACAATATTTCAATTTAAGCCCAAACAATGTCAATTTTCATGAATCTTCTTGGCAAAACTGTGTGTGGGACTCAAGGTATAATGAGGAGGGTCCCAGATACTCACAGGTTTAAAAAATAACGTGTCCAGCTCGATTTTCATGTGTCTAGGACACATCTACATGATGTACACGTCTTAACGAGACCTCTGGTTTTTTAAAGTTGTATTTTAATATATTTCATACATACATCAGAATGCATACACCTTATTGTTATTTGTCTGCCATTACTGGACATCACAAAGATTTTTGTATGATTTTGATGTCATAATACAAAATATCTGACATGTCTGACCCCACAATGGAAAAGAGATAGTTGTACGACTTCAAAAGACAATTGTTCAAGTCCCAGGCACAGATTCTGGGGTCAGCCATCATATACAGATATAGTCCTAAATAGGGATTCTGGTGTCAGCCATCATATACAGATATAGTTCTAAATAGGGATATGGCATTTTGACGTAACACCCCGCTCAGATATTATTGTTATTGTCTTATAAATTTGTACTATGTATAATTTTTCAATGTGAATGGTGTAACATATATAGTATTTCAGTACTTTGATAATGCACGTGTAATCACTCATGTGCACTGGCACTTCCGCCCAACTGTGTTACACATGTTATTCTTGTAAACAATGTAGATTAACCATGCTGTATATTAAACGTAGTTCACTATAACTTGGTTCTCTCTTAATGATGTACTATGGGATATAAACAAACGGGACGTCACAATGAATTCTTGATTATGATAGCAAGAAAACCGATGAGACCAGGATACATCCGTAATTAAAAATCAGTACCCTATCTGACCTTGACTACGGCAATACTAATTTAATGCATCAACTAACAATAATTTTTCATTAAAAAAGACATTATAATAATTTGTTGTTTCCAAACTATAGCCAGTGCCTAAACTGTTATTCTTTAGCTACAAGGGTTTGACATGTTTGATGGTGTTTTCTTATTTGTGTTCGTTCCATTAATATTAAATCATCACGGTGTTTTTAATGTGTTAAATAATTTACCATTTGATTTCTGCAAGTTCATAAGCTCATGCAAGAGATGACCTGTGTCGCCGGTGCTCGCTGAGTTTAGAGATGACGACGGGCTACCCTTATCGTCCATGATTTTAAATGACAGTTTCAATTTCAAAGTAAATGTTCCTTTAAATTTCAGTACAAATTGTTATTGATAAATCACGATAATTGATGAAACCAGACGAAACATTAAAGCAGGGTTCGACTTTCAACAAGTTTGTTTTCATCCAAAATATGGCGGCCTCCATTAACCACGTTACTGCGTGATTACACAAAATATATCTATCTCATTAATTTTATACTTTGTTTCAATTTTAATTACTTTTTTTAAATTGTTTACGTCAATGAATAAATCTGATTTTTATATATTTTATTTTTTTTTAATTCTTGAAAAAATATTTTTTTAGTTTAAAGTGTTGATTTATTGTAGCTCTGTTGCCACCTATAAAGTAGATAGGTGTGCTAGCGCTATCTATCTAAAAAATGAATAAATAATTAACCCTTATAAAACCTTAACTATCTATTTTGTGAACCTTCCAGTATCTTTAATAAAGACCCCCAACACATGTTGAATATCTTCTATGTGATGTTTGTAATTTTCATTTTCTGTTGTTGCTAATAATACTTTTGATTCAAGTGTTAGTTTTGATGTTATGAAGTAGAGTGCAGAGCGGAGTTTCTCACTAGCCTCCTCATAACTTTCGCAATACAGAAGATAATGGTCAACTGTTTCTATTTGTCCACAGCTGCATTTGTCGATGACTACTGGGCATATCATTGATTTGTATGAGTTTAAATTACAATATCCTATATTAAAAAGAAGATGTGGTATGATTGCCAATGAGACAACTATCCACAAAAGACCAAAATGACACAGACATTAAACAACTATAGGTCACGGCCTTCAACAATGAGCAAAGCCCATACCGCATAATCAGCTATAATAGGCCCCGATAAGACAATGTAAAACAATTCAAACGAGAAAACTAACGGCCTTATTTATGTAAAAAAATGAACGAAAAACAAATATGTAACACATAAACAAACGACAACCACTGAATTACAGGCTCCTGACTTGGGACAGGCACATACATAAATAATGTGGCGGGGTTAAACATGTTAGCGGGATCCCAACCCTCCCCTAACCTGGGACAGTGGTATAACAGTACAACATAAGAACGAACTATAAAAGTCAGTTGAAAAAGGCTAAACTCATCAGATGGACAAAAATATAAGTGGACGTGGCCGGGTACTTATACATACATCCCGACACAAAAAGACGCAATGAACAGATCTGAGAGTACTCGCAGTTATCTAACAGCTAGTTCAAAGCCACTAAAAACTAATAAAAAAAATCATGCATCTAAGACTTAACCATCAATCCGTACACATCAAACATCCAATGGATTTAGTGTAAAGACGTCATAAACAGCCAAAGAAAAACATGACCCTGTGCAATGCCAAGTTACAGGTATCGACAGATTGTAGATCCATGAATATGTATATGTATATAATATACTGGTAATATTTAGTTAGCTTTTAATTTAAAGATAACAAAATCAATATTTATACCAATAAAAACAATATTCAATGATCTTACTACAGTGTTGAATAGGTAACCTTTTAGAATAAGTTTATTTAAAGGAGCGACAAGTTTACATGGATTATTTCCAAATTTCCGGGCACGGTTAACAACATTTCCGTAAAAATGAGGATGTGCTATCCCGTTTGAAATAAGTTTTCTACAGGTACAACCAAACTTCAAAACCAAATCTTTATATCTATGGAAAAATTTACAAAAGGTTTTAAGTAATTTATGGTAACGATATCCCTGGTTTAATAAATTACCAGCAATAAATAGGTTGCGATCGTCAAAATCAAAAACGTCACAACAGACACGGGCATAGCGAACAAGTTGTGAAATATAAACATAGTAAGATGATGCCAAAGGAACATCACCATCTAAAACTGGAAAAATAACAATAGGGAACGAAAAATCGTCTCTTTTGTCGTAAATTTTAGTGTGGAGTTTCCCGTTTAAAACCGAAATATCTATATCCAGGACCGAATAAATTTGATCTATTTAAAGTACGTTCCTTGGGGTAAATTTCAGCAGTATATTGAGAAAATTCTTGATTATTTAACGAAAAAATATCATCAAGATAACGGTAAGTGTTGTTGAATTTATCAATCAAATGCAACTTCGATGGGTCTTTACTGAGTTTAGTTATAAACTGTGCTTCGTAACAGTACAAAAACATTTTAACGTTACACTGTCTTTTGCTCCTTTTTGTATATCTTATTTTTTCTGCCTCCTGTGCTTCTTTTTTAGCTAGTTGGTCTGCTAGTTCCTTACCTTGTATATCAGCGTGGCCAGGGGTCCATTCAATGGAAACAATGATTCCTTCAGATTTTAGTGCCAAAATACCGATTTTACCGATTTTAATATCATGAATAGTTTTGCCGTAATTATTCAATTTCCAATTTAAAGTTAGAATTCTAATTGCTGATTGGCTGTCTGAGAATTTTGACGGATTCTGTGTTTTTTGTTGTTGTTTTGATTTATAAGAAAATCTATTACCAGCTTGATAGCTACTAATTCCCCTAATAAAATAGATCCTCTATTGGAAACTGGCTATGTTAACTCCAAAAGTTCTGTGTTGTTTGGTATTGAAATAGCTGCCCCAGCCCCGCATGGACCTGGGTTTCCTTTGCAGGAGCCATCAGGGAAAGCTATCGTTGAATTTTTTTAGTTGATGTATTTTTCCAAAATAATAGTCTTTCCCTAAAATGCTTGTTCCTCTAATCTAGACTTTGAACTTCCGAGATTTTTCCAATACTCTGGTGGTGATTTTGAGGCTGCTTACCCTCGGAATTCAAATTGAGACTATATACAATCAGAATCAATCTCTGTTGACCTCTTCATGTCTTCAGACTGTCTGATTAGGGATATAGACAGCATTAGGGATAAGGTTATAGACAGCATTAGGGTTAGGGTTTTAGACAGTATTAGGGTGAGGGTTATATATAGACTTAGGATAAGGGTTATATATATCATCAAGGTTCAGGTTATAGACAGAATTAGGGTTAGGGTTATAGACAGAATTAGGGTACGGATTAAAGACAGCATTAGGGTTAGGGTTATAGAAGGCATTAGGGTTAGGAATATAGACAGCATTAGGGTTAGGGTTATAGACATCATTATGGTTAGTGTTATAGACATCATAAGGGTAAGAGTTATATACATCATTAGGGTTAGGGTTATAGACATCATTGGGGTTAGGGTTATAAACAGCATTAGGGTTAGGGTTATAAACAGCATTAGGGTTAGGGTTTTATACATCATTAGGGTTAGGGTTTAAGACATCGATAGGGTTAGGGTTATAGACAGCATTAGGGTTAGGGTTATAGACAGCATTAAGGTTAGGGTTATAGACAGACATAGGGTTAGGGTTATAGACAACAATAGGGTACGGGTTATATACAGCATAAGGGTAAGGGTTATAGACAGCATTAGGGCAAGGGTTATATACATCATTAGGGTTAGGGTTATTGACAGCAGTAGGGTTAGGGTTATCAACAGAATAAGGGTTAGGGTTATAGACAGCATTAGGGTGAGGGTTCTAGACAGAATTAAGGTTAGGGTTATAGACAGCATTAGGGTTAGGGTTATAGACAACATTGGGGTTAGGGTTATCAACAACATTAGGGTTAGGGTTATATACAGCATCAGGGTAAGGGTTATAGACAGCATTAGGGCAAGGGTTATACACATCATTAGGGTTACGGTTATAGACAGCATTAGGGTTAGGGTTTTTGACATCATTAGGGTTAGGGTTATAGACATCATTAGGGTTAGGGTTATATACATCATTAGGGTTACGGTTATAGACAGCATTAGGGTTAGGGTTTTAGACATCATTAGGGTTAGGGTTATAGACATCATTAGGGTTAGGGTTATAGACATCATTAAAGTTAGGGTTATAAACAGCATTAGGGTTAGGGTTATTAACAGCATTATGGTTAGGGTTATAGACAGCATTAGGGTGAGGGTTATAGACATCATTAGGGTTAGAGTTATAGACAGCATTAGGGTTCGGGTAATAGACAACATTAGGGTTAGGGTTATAGACAACATTAGGGTTAGGGTTATATACAGCATCTGGGTAAGGGTTATAGACAGCATTAGGGCAAGGGTTATACACATCATTAGGGTTAGGGTTATAGACAGCATTAGGGTTAGGGTTATAGACAGCATTAGGGTTAGGGTTATAGACAACATTAGGGCAAGGGTTATACACATCATTAGGGTTACGGTTATAGACAGCATTAGGGTTAGGGTTTTAGACATCATTAGGGTTAGGGTTATAGACATCATTAGGGTTAGGGTTATATACATCATTAGGGTTACGGTTATAGACATCATTAGGGTTAGGGTTATAGACATCATTAGGGTTAGGGTTTTTGACATCATTAGGGTTAGGGTTATAGACATCATTAGGGTTAGGGTTATATACATCATTAGGGTTACGGTTATAGACATCATTAGGGTTAGGGTTATAGACATCATTAGGGTTAGGATTTTTGACATCATTAGGGTTAGGGTTATAGACATCATTGGGGTTAGGGTTATAGACATCATTGCGGTTAGGGTTATAAACAGCATTAGGGTTAGGGTTATAAACAGCATTAGGGTTAGGGTTTTATACATCATTAGGGTTAGGGTTTAAGACATCGATAGGGTTAGGGTTATAGACAGCATTAGGGTTAGGGTTATAGACAGCATTAAGGTTAGGGTTATAGACAGACATAGGGTTAGGGTTATAGACAACAATAGGGTAAGGGTTATATACAGCATAAGGGTAAGGGTTATAGACAGCATTAGGGCAAGGGTTATATACATCATTAGGGTTAGGGTTATTGACAGCAGTAGGGTTAGGGTTATCAACAGAATAAGGGTTAGGGTTATAGACAGCATTAGGGTGAGGGTTCTAGGCAGAATTAAGGTTAGGGTTATAGACAGCATTAGGGTTAGGGTTATAGACAACATTGGGGTTAGGGTTATCAACAACATTAGGGTTAGGGTTATATACAGCATCAGGGTAAGGGTTATAGACAGCATTAGGGCAAGGGTTATACACATCATTAGGGTTACGGTTATAGACAGCATTAGGGTTAGGGTTTTTGACATCATTAGGGTTAGGGTTATAGACATCATTAGGGTTAGGGTTATATACATCATTAGGGTTACGGTTATAGACAGCATTAGGGTTAGGGTTTTAGACATCATTAGGGTTAGGGTTATAGACATCATTAGGGTTAGGGTTATAGACATCATTAAAGTTAGGGTTATAAACAGCATTAGGGTTAGGGTTATCAACAGCATTATGGTTAGGGTTATAGACAGCATTAGGGTGAGGGTTATAGACATCATTAGGGTTAGGGTTATAGACAGCATTTGGGTTAGGGTAATAGACAACATTAGGGTTAGGGTTATAGACAACATTAGGGTTAGGGTTATATACAGCATCAGGGTAAGGGTTATAGACAGCATTAGGGCAAGGGTTATACACATCATTAGGGTTAGGGTTATAGACAGCATTAGGGTTAGGGTTATAGACAGAATTAGGGTTAGGGTTATAGACAACATTAGGGCAAGGGTTATACACATCATTAGGGTTACGGTTATAGACAGCATTAGGGTTAGGGTTTTAGACATCATTAGGGTTAGGGTTATAGACATCATTAGGGTTAGGGTTATATACATCATTAGGGTTACGGTTATAGACATCATTAGGGTTAGGGTTATAGACATTATTAGGGTTAGGGTTTTTGACATCATTAGGGTTAGGGTTATAGAAATCATTAGGGTTAGGGTTATATACATCATTAGGGTTACGGTTATAGACAGCATTAGGGTTAGGGTTTTAGACATCATTAGGGTTAGGGTTATAGACATCATTAGGGTTAGGGTTATAGACATCATTAAAGTTAGGGTTATAAACAGCATTAGGGTTACGGTTATAAACAGCATTAGGGTAAGGGTTATAGACAGCATTAGGGTGAGGGTTATAGACAGAATTAGGGTTAGGGTTATAGACAGCATTAGGGATAGGGTTATAGACAGCATTAGGGTTAGGGTAAAAGACAACATTAGGGTTAGGGTTATAGACAGCATTAGGGTTAGGGTTATAGACAACATTGGGGTTAGGGTTATATACAGCATCAGGGTAAGGGTTATAGACAGCATTAGGGTTAGGGTTATAGACATCATTAGGGTTAGGGTTATAGACATCATTAAAGTTAGGGTTATAAACAGCATTAGGGTTAGGGTTATAAACAGCATTAGGGTTAGGGTTTTATACATCATTAGGGTTACGGTTATAGACAGCATTAGGGTTAGGGTTTTAGACAGCATTAGGGTTAGGGTTATAGACAGCATTGGGGTTAGGGTTATAGACAGCATTAGGGTTAGGGTTATAGACAGCATCAGGGTAAGGGTTATAGACAGCATTAGGGCAAGGGTTATACACATCATTAGGGTTAGGGTTATAGACAGCATTAGGGTTAGGGTTATAGACAGCATTAGGGTTAGGGTTATAGACAACATTAGGGCAAGGGTTATACACATCATTAGGGTTACGGTTATAGACAGCATTAGGGTTAGCGTTATAGATATCATTAGGGTTAGGGTTATATACATCATTAGGGTTACGGTTATAGACATCATTAGGGTTACGGTTATAGACATCATTAGGGTTAGGGTTATATACATCATTAGGGTTACGGTTATAGACATCATTAGGGTTAGGGTTATAGACATCATTAGGGTTAGGGTTTTTGACATCATTAGGGTTAGGGTTATAGACATCATTAGGGTTAGGGTTATATACATCATTAGGGTTACGGTTATAGACAGCATTAGGGTTAGAGTTTTAGACATCATTAGGGTTAGGGTTATAGACATCATTAGGGTTAGGGTTATAGACATCATTAAAGTTAGGGTTATAAACAGCATTAGGATTAGGGTTATAAACAGCATTAGGGTTAGGGTTATAGACAGCATTAGGGTGAGGGTTATAGACAGAATTTGGGTTAGGGTTATAGACAGCATTAGGGTTAGGGTTATAGACAGCATTAGGGTTAGGGTAATAGACAACATTAGGGTTAGGGTTATAGACAGCATTAGGGTTAGGGTTATAGACAACATTGGGGTTAGGGTTATATACAGCATCAGGGTAAGGGTTATAGACAGCATTAGGGTTAGGGTTATAGACATCATTAGGGTTAGGGTTATAGACATCATTAAAGTTAGGGTTATAAACAGCATTAGGGTTAGGGTTATAAACAGCATTAGGGTTAGGGTTTTATACATCATTAGGGTTACGGTTATAGACAGCATTAGGGTTAGGGTTTTAGACATCATTAGGGTTAGGGTTATAGACATCATTAGGGTTAGGGTTATATACATCATTAGGGTTACGGTTATAGACAGCATTAGGGTTAGGGTTTTAGACATCATTAGGGTTAGGGTTATATACATCATTAGGGTTACGGTTATAGACAGCATTAGGGTTAGGGTTTTAGACATCATTAGGGTTAGGGTTATAGACATCATTAGGGTTAGGGTTATAGACATCATTAAAGTTAGGGTTATAAACAGCATTAGGGTTAGGGTTATAAATAGCATTAGGGTTAGGGTTTTATACATCATTAGGGTTAGGGTTTTAGACATCGATAGGGTTAGGGTTATAGACAGCATTAGGGTTAGGGTTATAGACAGACCTAGCGTTAGGGTTATAGACACCAATAGGGTTAGGGTTATATACAGCATCAGGGTAAGGGTTATAGACAGCATTAGGGCAAGGGTTATATACATCATTAGGGTTAGGGTTATATACAGCATCAGGGTTAGGGTTATATACATCATTAGGGTTAGCGTTATAGATATCATTAGGGTTAGGGTTATAGACATCATTAGGGTTAGGGTTATAGACATCATTAGGGTTAGTGCTATTGACATCATTAGGGTTAGGGTTATATACAGCATTAGGGTTAGGGTTATAGACAGCATTAGGGTTATAGACATCATTAGGGTTAGGGTTATAGACAGCATTAGGGTTAGGGTTATAGACAACATTGGGGTTAGGGTTATATACAGCATCAGGGTTAGGGTTATATACATCATTTGGGTTAGCGTTATAGATATCATTAGGGTTAGGGTTATAGACATCATTAGGGTTAGGGTTATAGACATCATTAGGGTTAGTGCTATTGACATCATTAGGGTTAGGGTTATATACAGCATTAGGGTTAGGGTTATAGACATCATTGGGGTTAGGGTTATAGACAGCATTAGGGTTACGGTTATAGACATCATTAGGGTTAGGGTTATAGACATCATTCGGGTTAGGGTTATAGACATCATTAGGGTTAGGGTTATAGACATCATTGGGGTAAGGGTTTTAGACATCGATAGGGTTAGGTTTATAGACAGCATTAGGGTTAGGGTTATATACAGCATCAGGGTAAGGGTTATAGACAGCATTAGGGCAAGGGTTATACACATCATTAGGGTTACGGTTATAGACAGCATTAGGGTTAGGGTTTTAGACATCATTAGGGTTAGGGTTATAGACATCATTAGGGTTAGGGTTATATACATCATTAGGGTTACGGTTATAGACAGCATTAGGGTTAGGGTTTTAGACATCATTAGGGTTAGGGTTATAGACATCATTAGGGTTAGAGTTATAGACATCATTAAGGTTAGGGTTATAAACAGCATTAGGGTTAGGGTTATAAACAGCATTAGGGTTAGGGTTTTATACATCATTAGGGTTAGGGTTTTAGACATCGATAGGGTTAGGGTTATAGACAGCATTAGGGTTAGGGTTATAGACAGCATTAGGGTTAGGGTTATAGACAGCCCTAGCGTTAGGGTTATAGACAGCCCTAGCGTTAGGGTTATAGACACCAATAAGGTTAGGGTTATATACAGCATCAGGGTAAGGGTTATAGACAGCATTAGGGCAAGGGTTATATACATCATTAGGGTTAGGGTTATATACAGCATCAGGGTTAGGGTTATATACATCATTAGGGTTAGCGTTATAGATATAATTAGGGTAAGGGTTATAGACATCATTAGGGTTAGGGTTATAGACAGCATTAGGGTTAGGGTTATAGATAACATTAGGGTTAGGGTTATAGACAGCATTAGGGTTAGGGTTATAGACAACATTGGGGTTAGGGTTATATACAGCATCAGGGTTAGGGTTATATACATCATTAGGGTTAGCGTTATAGATATCATTAGGGTAAGGGTTATAGACATCATTAGGGTTAGGGTTATAGACATCATTAGGGTTAGTGCTATTGACATCATTAGGGTTAGGGTTATATACAGCATAAGGGTTAGGGTTATAGACATCATTGGGGTTAGGGTTATAGACAGCATTAGGGTTAGGGTTATAGACAGCATTAGGGTAAGGGTTATAGACAGACTTAGGGTTAGGGTTATAGACAGCATTAGGGTTAGGGTTATAGACATCATTAGGGTAAGGGTTATATACATCATTAGGGTTAGGGTTATAGACATCATTAGGGTTAGGGTTATAGACAACATTAGGGTTAGGGTTATAGACAGTATTAGGGTTAGCGTTATAGACAACATTGGGGTAAGGGTTATAGACATCATTAGGGTTAGGGTTATAGACATCATTCGGGTTAGGGTTATAGACATCATTAGGGTTAGGGTTATAGACATCATTGGGGTTAGGTTATAGACATCATTAGGGTTAGGGTTATAGACATCATTAGAGTTAGGGTTATAGACATCATTGGGGTTAGGGTTATAGACATCATTCGGGTTAGGGTTATAGACATCATTAGGGTTAGGGTTATAGACATCATTGGGGTTAGGGTTATAGACATCATTGGGGTTAGGTTTATAGACATCATTAGGGTTAGGGTTATAGACATCATTAGGGTTAGGGTTATAGACAGACATAGGGTTAGGGTTATAGACAACAATAGGGTTAGGGTCATATACAACATAAGGGTAAGGGTTATAGACAGCATTAGGGCAAGGGTTATATACATCTTTGGGGTTAGGGTTATTGACAGCAGTAGGGTTAGAGTTATCAACAGAATAAGGGTTAGGGTTATAGACAGCATTAGGGTGAGGGTTATAGACAGAATTAGGGTTGGGGTTATAGACAGCATTAGGGTTAGGGTTATAGAAAACATTGGGGTTAGGGTTATAGACAGACATAGGGTTAGGGTTATAGACAACAATAAGGTTAGGGTTATATACAGCATAAGGGTAAGGGTTATAGACAGCATTAGGGCAAGGGTTATATACATCATTAGGGTTAGGGTTATTGACAGCAGTAGGGTTAGGGTTATCAACAGAATAAGGGTTAGGGTTATAGACAGCATTAGGGTTAGGGTAATAGACAACATTAGGGTTAGGGTTATAGACAGCATTAGGGTTAGGGTTATAGACAACATTGGGGTTAGGGTTATATACAGCATCAGGGTAAGGGTTATAGACAGCATTAGGGCAAGGGTTATGCACATCATTAGGGTTACGGTCATAGACAGCATTAGGGTTAGGGTTTAGACATCATTAGGGTTAGGGTTATAGACATCATTAGGGTTACAGTTACAGAGAGCATTAGGGTTAGGGGTTTAGACATCATTAGGGTTAGGGTTATAGACATCATTAGGGTTAGGGTTATAGACATCATTAAGGTTAGGGTTAAAAACAGCATTAGGGTTAGGGTTTTATACATCATTAGGGTTAGGGTTTTAGACATCGATAGGGTTAGGGTTATAGACAGCATTAGGGTTAGGGTTATAATCAGCATTAGGGTTAGGGTTATAGACAGACCTAGGGTTAGGGTTATAGACAACAATAGGGTTAGGGTTATATACAGCATAAGGGTAGGGTTTTAGACAGCATTAGGGCAAGGGTTATATACATCATTAGGGTTAGGGTTATATACAGCATCAGGGTTAGGGTTATATCCATCATTAGGGTTAGCGTTATAGATATAATTAGGGTTAGGGTTATAGACAACATCAGGGTTAGGGTTATATACACCATTAGGGTTAGGGTCATAGACATCATTAGGGTTAGTGTTATTGACATCATTAGGGTTAGGGTTATATACATCATTAGGGTTACGGTTATAGAGAGCATTAGGGTTAGGGTTTTAGACATCATTAGGGTTAGGGTTATAGACATCATTAGGGTTAGGGTTATAGACATCATTAAGGTTAGGGTTATAAACAGCATTAGGGTTAGGGTTTTATACATCATTAGGGTTAGGGTTTTAGACATCGATAGGGTTAGGGTTATAGACAGCATTAGGGTTAGGGTTATAAACAGCATTAGGGTTAGGGTTATAGACAGACCTAGGGTTAGGGTTATAGACAACAATAGGGTTAGGGTTATATACAGCATAAGGGTAGGGTTTTAGACAGCATTAGGGCAAGGGTTATATACATCATTAGGGTTAGGGTTATATACAGCATCAGGGTTAGGGTTATATCCATCATTAGGGTTAGCGTTATAGATATAATTAGGGTTAGGGTTATAGACAACATCAGGGTTAGGGTTATATACAGCATTAGGGTTAGGGTCATAGACATCATTAGGGTTAGTGTTATTGACATCATTAGGGTTAGTGTCATTGACATCATTAGGGTTAGAGTTATAGACAGCATTAGGGTAAGGGTTATAGACATCATTAGGGTTAGGGTTATAGACATCATTAGGATTAGGGTTATAGACGGCATTAGGGTTAGGGTTATATACAGCATTAGGGTTAGGGTTATAAACAACATTAGGGTTAGGGTTTTAGACTGCATTAGGGTTAGGTATATAGACAGCATTAGGGTTAGGGCGATAGACAGACTTAGGGCTAGGATTATAGACAGCATTAGGGTTAGGGTTATAGACAGCATTAGGCTAAGGGTTATATACAGCATTAGGGTTAGGGTTAGGGTTAAAGACAACATGAGGGTAAGGGTTATATACAGCATTAGGGTAAGGGTTATATACAGCATTAGGGTGAGGGTTAAAGACAACATTAGGGTTAGGGTTATATACAGCATCAGGGTTAGGGTTATAGATATCATTAGGGTTAGTGTTATAGACATCATTAGGATGAGGGTTATAGACATCATTGGGGTAAGGGTTAAAGACATCATTAGGGTGAGGGTTATAGACATCAATATTGTTAGGGTTTTATACATCATTACAGTTAGGGTTATAGACAGCATCAGAGTTAGGGTTATAGACAACATTAGGGTTAGGGTTATAGACAGCATTAGGGTAAGGGTTGTAGACATCATTAGGGTAAGGGTTATAGACATCATTAGGGTTAGGGTTATAGACCGCCTTAGGGTTAGGGTTATAGACAGAATTAGGGTTAGGCTTTTAAACAGCATTAGGGTTAGGGTTATACACATCATTAGGGTTAGGGTTTTAGACATCATTATGGTCAGGGCTATAGACAGCATTAGGGTAAGGGTCATAAACAGACTTAGGGTTAGGGTTATAGACAGCATTAGGGTTAGGGTTGTAGACAGACTAAGGGTTAGGATTATATACAGCATTAAGGTTAGGGTTATATACATCATTAGAGTTAGGGTTATAGACAGCATTAGTGTGAGGGTTTTAGACATCGATAGGGTTAGGGTTATAGACAGCATTAGGGTTAGGGTTATAGACAGCATTAAGGTTAGGGTTATAGACAGACCTAGGGTTAGGGTTATAGACAGCAATAGGGTTAGGGTTATATACAGCATAAGTATAAGGGTTATAGACAGCATTAGGGCAAGGGTTATATACATCATTAGGGTTAGGGTTATTGACAGCAGTAGGGTTAGGGTTATCAACAAAATAAGGGTTAGGGTTATAGACAGCATTAAAGTGAGGGTTATAGACAGAATTAGGGTTAGGGTTATCAACAGAATAAGGGTTAGGGTTATAGACAGCATTATGGTTAGGGTTATAGACAGAATTAGGGTTAGGGTTATAGACAGCATTAGGGTTAGGGTTATAGACAGCATTAGGTTAGGGTTATAGACAACATTAGGGTTAGGGTTATAGACAGCATTAGGGTTAGGGTTATAGACAACATTGGGGTTAGGGTTATATACAGCATCAGGGTTAGGGTTATATACATCATTAGGGTTAGCGTTATAGATATCATTAGGGATAGGGTTAAAGACATAATTTGGGTTAGGGTCAAAGACATCATTAGGGTTAAGGTTATAGACATCTTTAGGGTTAGTGTTATTGACATCATTAGGGTTAGGGTTATATACAGCATTAGGGTAAGGGTTATATACAGCATTAGGGTGAGGGTTAAAGACAACATTAGGGTTAGGGTTATATACAGCATCAGGGTTAGCGTTATAGACATCATTGTGGTTAGGGTTATAAACATCATTAGGGTTAGGGTTATAGACGGAATTAGGGTTAGGTTATAGACAGCATTAGGTTTATGGTTATAGACAGGATTAGGGTTAGGGTTATAGACAGCATTAGGGTTAGGGTTATAGACAGCATTTTGGTTAGGGGTATAGACAACATTGGGGTTAGGCTTATATACAGCATCAGGGTTAGGGTTATATACATCATTAGGGTTAGCGTTATAGATATCATTAGGGTTAGGGTTATAGACATCATTGGGGTAAGGGTCAGACATCATTAGGGTTAGGGTTATAGACATCATTAGGGTTAGGGTTATATACAGCATTAGGGTTAGGGTCATAGACATCATTGGGGTTAGGGTTATAGACATCATTAGGGTTAGTGTTATTGACATCATTAGGGTTAGGGTTATATACAGCATTAGGGTTAGGGTTATATACATCATTGGGGTTAGGGTTAAAGACATCATTAGGGTAAGGGTTATAGACATCATAAGGGTTTGTTTTATAGATATCATTAGGGTTAGGGATAGATACAGCATTAGGGTTAGGGTTATATACATCATTAGGGATAGGGTTATAGACAGCATTAGGGTTAGGATTTTAGACATCATTAGGGTTAGGGTTATAGACAGACTTAGGGTTAGGGTTATAGACAGCATTAATGTTAGGATTTTATACATCATTAGAGTTAGGGTTTTAGACATCATTAGGGTTGGGGTTTTAGACAGTATTAGGGTTAGGGTTATAGACAGCATTATGGTTAGGGTTATAGACATCATTAGGGTTAGAGTTATAGACAGCATTAGGGTTAGGGTTATAGACAGCATAAGGGTTAGGGTTTTAGACAGCATTAGGGTTAGGGTTATAGACAGCATTAGGGTTAGGGTTATATACAGCATTAGGGTTAGGATTAAAGACAACATGAGGGTAAGGGTTATATACAGCATTAGGGTAAGGGTTATATACAGCATTAGGGCGAGGGTTAAAGACAACATTAGGGTTAGGGTTATAGATATTATTAGGGTTAGTGTTATAGACATCATTAGGGTGAGGGTTATAGACATCATTGGGGTTAGGGTTATAGACATCATTAGGGTTAGGGTTATAGACATCATTATTGTTAGGGTTTTATACATCATTACAGTTAGGGTTATAGACAGCATCAGGGTTAGGGTTATAGACAACATTAGGGTTAGGTTACAGACAGCATTAGGGTTAGAGTAATAGACATCATTAAGGTTACAATTATAGACAGCATTAGGGTAAGGATTATAGACATCATTAGGGTAAGGGTTATAGACATCATTAGGGTTAGGGTTATAGACCGCCTTAGGGTTAGGGTTATAGACAGAATTAGGGTTAGGCTTTTAGACAGCATTAAGGTTAGGGTTATATACATCATTAGGGTTAGGGTTTTAGACATCATTATGGTTAGGGCTATAGACAGCATTAGGGTTAGGGTCATAAACATACTTAGGGTTAGGGTTATAGACAGCATTAGGGTTAGGGTTGTAGACAGACTTAGGGTTAGGATTACATACAGCATTAGGGTTAGGGTTATATACATCTTTAGAGTTAGGGTTATAGACAGCATTAGGGTTAGGGTTATAGACGGCATTAGGGTTAGTGTTATATACCGCATTAGGGTTAGGGTTATAGACTGCATTAGGGTTAGGGTTATATACAGCATTAGGGTTAGGGTTATAGACAGCATAAGGGTTAGGGTTTTAGACAGCATTAGGGTTAGGGTTATAGACAGCATTAGGGTTAGGATTATAGACAGCATTAGGGTTAGGGTTATAGACATCATTAGGGTTAGAGTTATAGACAGCATTAGGGTTAGGGTTATAGACGGCATTAGGGTTGGTGTTATATACCGCATTAGGGTTAGGGTTATAGACTGCATTAGGGTTAGGGTTATATACAGCATTAGGGTTAGAGTTATAGACAGCATAAGGGTTGGGGTTTTAGACAGCATTAGTGTTATGGTTATAGACAGACTTAGGGTTAGGATTATAGACAGCATTAGGGTTAGGGTTATAGACAGCATTAGGGTTAGGGTAATATACAGCATTAGGGTTAGGATTAAAGACAACATGAGGGTAAGGGTTATATACAGCATTAGGGTAAGGGTTATATACAGCATTAGGGTTAGGGTTATAGACATTATTATTGTTAGGGTTTTATACATCATTACAGTTAGGGTTATAGACAGCATCAGGGTTATGGTTATAGACAACATTAGGGTTAGGGTAATAGACATCATTAAGGTTACAATTATAGACAGCATTAGGGTAAGGATTGTAGACATCATTAGGGTAAGGGTTATAGACATCATTAGGGTTAGGGTTATAGACCGCCTTAGGGTTAGGGTTATAGACAGAATTAGGGTTAGGGCTATAGACAGCATTAGGGTAAGGGTCATAAACAGACGTAGGGTTAGGGTTATAGACAGCATTAGGGTTAGGGTTGTAGACAGACTTAGGGTTAGGATTACATACAGCATTAGGGTTAGGGTTATATACATCATTAGAGTTAGGGTTATAGACAGCATTATGGTTAGGGTCTTAGACAACATTAGGGTTAGGGTTTTAGACAGCATTAGGGTTAGGGTTATAGACATCATTAAGGTTACAATTATAGACAGGATTAGGGTAAGGGTTGTAGACATCATTAGGGTAAGGGTTATAGACATCATTAAGGTTAGGGTTATAGACGGCATTATGGTTAGGGTTATATACAGCATTAGCGTTATGGTTATAGACAGCATAAGGGTTAGGGTTTAAGACATCATTAGGTTTAGGGTAATAGACAGCATTAGGGTTAAGGCTATAGACAGACTTGGAGTTAGGGTTATAGACAGCATTTGGGTTAGGGTTATAGACATCATGAGGGTTAGGGTTATATACAGCACCAGGGTTAGGGTTTTAGACAGCATTAGGGTTAGGGTTATAGACATCATTAGGGTAAGGGTTATAAACAGACTTAGGGTTAGGGTTATATACAGCATTAGGTTAGGGTTATATACAGCATTAGGGTTAGGGTTATAGACAGCATTAGGGTTAGGGTTATAGAGGGCATTATGGTCATAGACAGCATTAGGGTTAGGGTCATAGACAGCATTAGGGTTAGGGTTCTAGACAGCAGTAGTGTTAGGGTTATCAACAGAATTACGGTTAGGGTTATAGACAGACTTAGGGTTAGGGTTTTAGACAGTATTAGGGTTAGGGTTATAGACAGCATTATGGTTAGGATTATAGATATCATTAGGGTTAGAGTTATAGACAGCATTAGGGTTAGGGTTATAGACGGCATTAGGGTTAGTGTTATATACCGCATTAGGGTTAGGGTTATAAACAGAATAAGGGTTAGGGTTATAGACAGCATTAGGGTTAGGGTTATAGACAGAATTAGGGTTAGGGTTATAGACAGCATTAGGGTTAGGGTTATAGACAGCATTAGGGTTAGGGTTATAGACAACATTAGGGTTAGGGTTATTGACAGCATTAGGGTTAGGGTTATAGACAACATTGGGGTTAGGGTTATATACAGCATCAGGGTTAGGGTTATATACATCATTAGGGTTAACGTTATAGATATCATTAGGGTTAGGGTTAAAGACATAATTTGGGTTAGGGTCAAAGACATCATTAGGGTTAAGGTTATAGACATCTTTAGGGTTAGTGTTATTGACATCATTAGGGTTAGTTTTATATACAGCATTAGGGTAAGGGTTATATACAGCATTAGGGTGAGGGTTAAAGACAACATTAGGGTTAGGGTTATATACAGCATCAGGGTTAGGGTTATAGACATCATTGGGGTTAGGGTTATAGACATCATTAGGGTTAGGGTTATAGACAGAATTAGGGTTAGGTTATAGACAGCATTAGGTTTAGGGTTATAGACAGAATTAGGGTTAGGGTTATAGACAGCATTAGGGTTAGGGTTATAGACAGCATTTTGGTTAGGGTTATAGACAACATTTGGGTTAGGGTTATATACAGCATCACGGTTAGGGTTATATACATCATTATGGTTAGCGTTATAGATATCATTAGGGTTAGGGTTATAGACATCATTAGGGTTAGGGTCATAGACATCATTAGGGTTAGGGTTATAGACATCATTAGGGTTAGGGTTATATACAGCATTAGGGTTAGGGTCATAGACATCATTGGGGTTAGGGTTATAGACATCATTAGGGTTAGTGTTATTGACATCATTAGGGTTAGGGTTATATACAGCATTAGGGTTAGGGTTATATACATCATTGGGGTTAGGGTTATAGACATCATTAGGGTAAGGGTTATAGACATCATTAGGGTTTGTTTTATAGATATCATTAGGGTTAGGGATATATACAGCATTAGGGTTAAGGTTATATACATCATTAGGGACAGGGTTATAGACAGCATAAGGGTTAGGATTTTAGACATCATTAGGGTTAGGGTTATAGACAGACTTAGGGTTAGGGTTATAGACAGCATTAATGTTAGGATCTTATACATCATTAGGGTTAGGGTTTTAGACATCATTAGGGTTAGGGTTATACACAGCATTAGGGTTAGGGTTATAGACATCATTAGGGTTAGGGTTATAGACAGACCTAGGGTTAAGGCTATAGACAGACCTAGGGTTAGGGTTATATACAGCATAAGGGTTAGGGTTCTAGACAGCAGTAGTGTTAGGGTTATCAACAGAATTACGGTTAGGGTTATAGACAGACTTAGGGTTAGGGTTTTAGACAGTATTAGGGTTAGGGTTATAGACAGCATTATGGTTAGGGTTATAGACATCATTAAGGTTAGAGTTATAGACAGCATTAGGGTTAGGGTTATAGACGGCATTAGGGTTAGTGTTACATATCGCATTAGGGTTAGTGTTACATATCGCATTAGGGTTAGGGTTATAGACTGCATTAGGGTTAGGGTTATATACAGCTTAGGATTAGGGTTATAGACAGCATAAGTGTTAGGGTTTTAGACAGCATTAGGGTTAGGGCTATAGACAGCATTAGGTTTAGGATTATAGACAGCATTAGGGTTAGGGTTATAGACAGTATAAGGGTTAGGGTTATATACAACATTAGGGTTAGGATTAAAGACAACATGAGGGTAAGGGTTATATACAGCATTAGGGTAAGGGTTATATACAGCATTAGGGCGAGGGTTAAAGACAACATTAGGGTTAGGGTTATATACAGCATCAGGGTTAGGGTTATAGATATTATTAGGGTTAGTGTTATAGACATCATTAGGGTGAGGGTTATAGACATCATTATTGTTAGGGTTTTATACATCATTACAGTTAGGGTTATAGACAGCATCAGGGTTAGGGTTATAGACAACATTAGGGTTAGGTTACAGACAGCATTAGGATTAGGGTAATAGACATCATTAAGGTTACAATTATAGACAGCATTAGGGTAAGGATTATAGACATCATTAGGGTAAGGGTTATAGACATCATTAGGGTTAGGGTTATAGACCGCCTTAGGGTAAGGGTTATAGACAGAATTAGGGTTAGGCTTTTAGACAGCATTAAGGTTAGGGTTATATACATCATTAGGGTTACGGTTTTAGACATCATTATGGTTAGGGCTATAGACAGCATTACGGTAAGGGTCATAAACAGACTTAGGGTTAGGTTTATAGACAGCATTAGGGTTAGGGTTGTAGACAGACTTAGGGTTAGGATTATATACAGCATTAGAGTTAGGGTTATATACATCATTAGTGTTAGGGTTATAGACAGCATTAGGGTTAGGGTTATACACGGCATTAGGGTTAGTGTTATATACCGCATTAGGGTTAGGGTTATAGACTGCATTAGGGTTAGGGATATATACAGCATTAGGGTTAGGGTTATAGACAGCATAAGGGTTAGGGTTTTAGACAGCATTAGGGTTAGGGTTATAGACAGCATTAGGGTTAGGATTATAGACAGCATTAGGGTTAGGGTTATAGACATCATTAGGGTTAGAGTTATAGACAGCATTAGGGTTAGGGTTATAGACGGCATTAGGGTTAGTGTTATATACCGCATTAGGGTTAGGGTTATAGACTGCATTAGGGTTAGGGTTATATACAGCATTAGGGTTAGGGTTATAGACAGCATAAGGGTAAGGGTTTTAAACAGCATTAGGGTTAGGGTTATAGACAGCATTAGGGTTAGGATTATAGACAGCATTAGGGTTAGGGTTATAGACAGCATTAGGGTTAGGGTAATATACAGCATTAGGGTTAGGATTAAAGACAACATGAGGGTAAGGGTTATATACAGCATTAGGGTAAGGGTTATACACAGCATTAGGGCGAGGGTTAAAGACAACATTAGGGTTAGGGTTATATACAGCATCAGGGTTAGGATTATATATATTATTAGGGTTAGTGTTATAGACATCATTAGGGTGAGGGTTATAGACATCATTGGGGTTAGGGTTATAGACATCATTAGGGTTAGGGTTATAGACATCATTATTGTTAGGGTTTTATACATCATTACAGTTAGGGTTATAGACAGCATCAGGGTTAGGGTTATAGACAACATTAGGGTTAGGTTACAGACAGCATTATGGTTAGGGTAATAGACATCATTAAGGTTACAATTATAGACAGCATTAGGGTAAGGATTGTCGACATCATTAGGGTAAGGGTTATAGACATCATTAGGGTTAGGGTTATAGACCGCCTTAGGGTTAGGGTTATAGACAGAATTAGGGTTAGGCTTTTAGACAGCATTAAGGTTAGGGTTATATACATCATTAGGGTTAGGGTTTTAGACATCATTATGGTTAGGGCTATAGACAGCATGAAGGTAAGGGTCATAAACAGACTTAGGGTTAGGGTTATAGACAGCATTAGGGTTAGGGTTGTAGACAGACTTAGGGTTAGGATTATATACAGCATTAGGGTTAGGGTTATATACATCATTAGAGTTTGGGTTATAGACAGCATTAGGGTTAGGGTCTTAGACAACATTAGGGTTAGGGTTTTAGACAGCATTAGGTTTAGGGTTATAGACATCATTCAGGTTACAATTATAGACAGGATTAGGATAAGGGTTGTAGACATCATTAGGGTAAGGGTTATAGACATCATTAGGGTTAGGGTTATAGACGGCATTATGGTGAGGGTTATATACAGCATTAGAGTTATGGTTATAGACAGCATAAGGGTTAGGGTTTAAGACATCATTAGGTTTAGGGTAATAAACAGCATTAGGGTTAAGGCTATAGACAGACTTGGAGTTAGGGTTATAGACAGCATTTGGGTTAGGGTTATAGACATCATGAGGGTTAGGGATATATACAGCACCAGGGTTAGAGTTACAGACAGCATTAGGGTTAGGGTTATCAACAGAATTACGGTTAGGGTTATAGACAGACTTAGGGTTAGGGTTTTAGACATCATTAGTGTTAGAGTTATAGACAGCATTAGGGTTAGGGTTATAGACGGCATTAGGGTTAGTGATATATACCGCATTAGGGTTAGGGTTATAGACTGCATTAGGGTTAGGGTTATATACAGCTTTAGGATTAGGGTTATAGACAGCATTTGGGTTAGGGTTATAGACATCATGAGGGTTAGGGTTATATACAGCACCAGGGTTAGAGTTATAGACAGCATTAGGGTTAGGGTTATAGACATCATTAGGGTAATGGTTATAGACAGACTTAGGGTTAGGGTTATATACAGCATTAGGTTAGGGTTATATACAGCATTAGGGTTAGGGTTATAGACAGCATTAGGGTTAGGGTTATAGAGAGCATTATGGTCATAGACAGCATTAGGGTTAGGGTCATAGACAGCATTAGGGTTAGGGTTCTAGACAGCATTGGTGTTAGGGTTATCAACAGAATTACGGTTAGGGTTATAGACAGACTTGGGGTTAGGGTTTTAGACAGTATTAGGGTTAGGGTTATAGACAGCATTATGGTTAGGGTTATAGATATCATTAGGGTTAGAGTTAAAGACAGCATTAGGGTTAGGGTTATAGACGGCATTAGGGTTAGTGTTATATACCGCATTAGGGTTAGGGTTATAAACAGAATAAGGGTTAGGGTTATAGACAGCATTAGGGTTAGGGTTATAGACAGAATTAGGGTTAGGGTTATAGACAGCATTAGGGTTAGGGTTATAGACAGCATTAGGGTTAGGGTTATAGACAACATTAGGGTTAGGGTTATAGACAGCATTAGGGTTAGGGTTATAGACAACATTGGGGTTAGGGTTATATACAGCATCAGGGTTAGGGTTATATACATCATTAGGGTTAGCGTTATAGATATCATTAGGGTTAGGGTTAAAGACATAATTTGGGTTAGGGTCAAAGACATCATTAGGGTTAAGGTTATAGACATCTTTAGGGTTAGTGTTATTGACATCATTAGGGTTAGGGTTATATACAGCATTAGGGTAAGGGTTATATACAGCATTAGGGTGAGGGTTAAAGACAACATTAGGGTTAGGGTTATATACAGCATCAGGGTTAGGGTTATAGACATCATTGGGGTTAGGGTTATGGACATCATTAGGGTTAGGGTTATAGACAGAATTAGGGTTAGGTTATAGACAGCATTAGGTTTAGGGTTATAGACAGAATTAGGGTTAGGGTTATAGACAGCATTAGGGTTAGGGTTATAGACAGCATTTTGGTTAGGGTTATAGACAACCTTGGGGTTAGGGTTATATACAGCATCAGGGTTAGGGTTATATACATCATTGGGGTTAGCGTTATAGATATCATTAGGGTTAGGGTTAAAGACATCATTAGGGTTAGGGTCATAGACATCATTACGGTTAGGGTTTTAGACATCATTAGGGTTAGGGTTATATACAGCATTAGGGTTAGGGTCATAGACATCATTGGGGTTAGGGTTATAGACATAATTAGGGTTAGTGTTATTGACATCATTAGGGTTAGGGTTATATACATCATTGGGGTTAGGGTTATAGACATCATTAGGGTAAGGGTTATAGACATCATTAGGGTTTGTTTTATAGATATCATTAGGGTTAGGGATATATACATCATTATGGTTAGGGTTATAGACGGCATTAGGGTTAGTGTTATATACCGCATTAGGGTTAGGGTTATAAACAGAATAAGGGTTAGGGTTATAGACAGCATTAGGGTTAGGGTTATAGACAGAATTAGGGTTAGGGTTATATACAGCATTAGGGTTAGGGTTATAGACAGCATTAGGGTTAGGGTTATAGACAACATTAGGGTTAGGGTTATAGACAGCATTAGGGTTAGGGTTATAGACAACATTGGGGTTAGGGTTATATACAGCATCAGGGTTAGGGTTATATACATCATTAGGGTTAGCGTTATAGATATCATTAGGGTTAGGGTTAAAGACATAATTTGGGTTAGGGTCAAAGACATCATTAGGGTTAAGGTTATAGACATCTTTATGGTTAGTGTTATTGACATCATTAGGGTAAGGGTTATATACAGCATTAGGGTAAGGGTTATATACAGCATTAGGGTGAGGGTTAAAGACAACATTAGGGTTAGGGTTATATACAGCATCAGGGTTAGGGTTATAGACATCATTGGGGTTAGGGTTATGGACATCATTAGGGTTAGGGTTATAGACAGAATTAGGGTTAGGTTATAGACAGCATTAGGTTTAGGGTTATAGACAGAATTAGGATTAGGGTTATAGACAGCATTAGGGTTAGGGTTATAGACAGCATTTTGGTTAGGGTTATAAACAACATTGGGGTTAGGGTTATATACAGCATCAGGGTTAGGGTTATATACATCATTAGGGTTAGCGTTATAGATATCATTAGGGTTAGGGTTAAAGACATCATTAGGGTTAGGGTCATAGACATCATTACGGTTAGGGTTATAGACATCATTAGGGTTAGGGTTATATACAGCATTAGGGTTAGGGTCATAGACATCATTGGGGTTAGGGTTATAGACATCATTAGGGTTAGTGTTATTGACATCATTAGGGTTAGGGTTATATACATCATTGGGGTTAGGGTTATAGACATCATTAGGGTAAGGGTTATAGACATCATTAGGGTTTGTTTTATAGATATCATTAGGGTTAGGGATATATACAGCATTAGGGTTAGGGTTATATACATCATTAGGGATAGGGTTATAGACAGCATAAGGGTTAGGATTTTAGACATCATTAGGGTTAGGGTTATAGACAGACTTAGGGTTAGGGTTATAGACAGCATTTATGTTAGGATTTTATACATCATTAGGGTTAGGGTTTTAGACATCATTAGGGTTAGGGTTATACACAGCATTAGGGTTAGGGTTATAGACAGCATTAGGGTTAGGGTTATAGACAGACCTAGGGTTAAGGCTATAGACAGCTTTAGGGTTAGGGTTATATACAGCATAAGGGTTAGGGTTCTAGACAGCAGTAGTGTTAGGGTTATCAACAGAATTACGGTTAGGGTTATAGACAGACTTAGGGTTAGGGTTTTAGACAGTATTAGGGTTAGGGTTATAGACAGCATTATGGTTAGGGTTATAGACATCATTAGGGTTAGAGTTATAGACAGCATTAGGGTTAGGGTTATGGACGGCATTAGGGTTAGTGTTATATACTGCATTAGGGTTAGGGTTATAGACTGCATTAGGGTTAGGGTTATATACAGCTTTAGGATTAGGGTTATAGACAGCATAAGGGTTAGGGTTTCAGACAGCATAAGGGTTAGGGTTATAGACAGCATTAGGGTTAGGATTATAGACAGCATTAGGGTTAGGGTTATAGACAGCATTAGGGTTAGGGTTATATACAGCATTAGGGTTAGGATTAAAGACAACATGAGGGTAAGGGTTATATACAGCATTAGGGTAAGGGTTATATACAGCATTAGGGCGAGGGTTAAAGACAACATTAGGGTTAGGGTTATATCAGCATCAGGGTTAGGGTTATAGATATTATTAGGGTTAGTGTTATAGACATCATTAGGGTGAGGGTTATAGACATCATTTGGGTTAGGGTTATAGACATCATTAGGGTTAGGGTTATAGACATCATTATTGTTAGGGTTTTATACATCATTACAGTTAGGGTTATAGTCAGCATCAGGGTTAGGGTTATAGACAGCATTAGGGTTAGGGTAGTAGACATCATTAAGGTTACAATTATAGACAGCATTAGGGGAAGGATTATAGACATCATTAGGATAAGGGTTATAGACATCATTAGGGTTAGGGTTATAGACCGCCTTAGGGTTAGGGTTATAGACAGAATTAGGGTTAGGCTTTTAGACAGCATTAAGGTTAGGGTTATATACATCATTAGGGTTAGGGTTTTAGACATCATTATGGATAGGGCTATAGACAGCATTAGGGTAAGGGTCATAAACAGACTTAGGGTTAGGGTTATAGACAGCATTAGGGTTAGGGTTGTAGACAGACTTAGGGTTAGGATTATATACAGCATTAGGGTTAGGGTTATATACATCATTAGTGTTAGGGTTATAGACAGCATTAGGGTTAGGGTTATAGACGGCATTAGGGTTAGTGTTATATACTGCATTAGGGTTAGGGTTATAGACTGCATTAGGGTTAGGGTTATATACAGCATTAGGGTTAGGGTTATAGACAGCATAAGGGTTAGGGTTTTAGACAGCATTAGGGTTAGGGTTATAGACAGCATTAGGGTTAGGGTTATAGACATCATTAGCGTTAGAGTTATAGACAGCATTAGGGTTAGGGTTATAGACGGCATTAGGGTTAGTGTTATATACCGCATTAGGGTTAGGGTTATAGACTGTATTAGGGTTGGGTTATATACAGCATTAGGGTTAGGGTTATAGACAGCATAAGGGTTAGGGTTTTAAACAGCATTAGGGTTAGGGTTATAGACAGCATTAGGGTTAGGATTATAGACAGCATTAGGGTTTGGGTTATAGACAGCATTAGGGTTAGGGTAATATACAGCATTAGGGTTAGGATTAAAGACAACATGAGGGTAAGGGTTATAGACATCATTAGGGTAAGGGTTATAGACAGACTTAGGGTTAGGGTTATATACAGCATTAGGTTAGGGTTATATACAGCATTAGGGTTAGGGTCATAGACAGCATTATGGTTAGGGTTATAGACAGCATAAGGGTTAGGGTTATAGACAGCATTAGGGTTAGAGTTTTAGACAGAATTAGGGTTAGGGTTATAGACAGCATTAGAGTCAGGGTTTTAGAGAGCATCAGGGTTAGCTTTATAGACAGCATAAGGGTTTGGGTTTTAGACAGCATTAGGGCTAGGGTTATATACATCATTAGGGTTAGGGTTATAGACAGCTTTAGGGTTAGGGTTATAGACAGCATTAGGGTTAGGGTTTTAGACAGCTTTAGGGTTAGGGTTATAGACAGCATTAGGGTTAGGGTTTTAGACAGCATTAGGGCTAGGGTTATATACATCATTAGGGTTAGGGTTATAGACAGTTTTAGGGTTAGGGTTATAGACAGCATTAGGGTTAGGATTTTAGACAGCATTAGGGAAAGGGTTATAGACAGCATTAGGGTCAGGGTTTTAGAGAGCATCAGGGTTAGGGTTATAGACATCATTAGGGTTAGGGTTATAGACATCTTTAGGTACCAGTCTTGTATTACAACTCCAATTTCCGGTGCATGTCAAAACATGGAGGGAAACAAAATAGTGCATTTTTTTCTGAATTTTGTTCTGAACTCAATTTTTTCTCTTTGATTATAGGTTTATGCTGAATTGAAACATATATATATAGACTTTAAAAAAAATCTTGCATCTTTTGGGGATATCAATCCAGGAAAGTGGAAGGATATCATGTTTACTTGAAGTGGTGCGGCCTAGTAAAAATAGCAAACAGAAAGTAGAAAAGAAATGTTTTGACTTCAGGATTGCGTAACTTTTTATTCTTCGTGGCAAGACCTCCTTTTTTTTCGATTAAATCACAATTTCACATAAGTACATACATGATATGAACATGAATTTTTTTTTCTATGTAGCATTTTTTATTTTTTTTATTTTCAAAGATCAGCTGTTTTGCATGTAAGCTTATGGAGGAGTCAATTACAAGACTGCAACCTTTAGGGTTAGGGTTATAGACAGCATTAGGGTTAGGGTTTTAAACAGCATTAGGGTTAGGGTTATATACATCATTAGTGTTAGGGTTATAGGCAGCTTTAGGGTTAGGGTTATAGACAGTATTAGGGTTAGGGTTTTAGACAGCATTAGGGTTAGGGTTAGAGACAGCATTAGGGTTAGGGTTATAGACAGACCTAGAGTTAGAGTTATAGACAGCATAGGGATAGGGTTATAGACAGCATGAGGGTTAGGGTTATAGACAGCAGTAGGGTTAGGATTATATACAGCAGTAGGGATACATGTAGGATTAGAAACATACCTAGGGTTAGGTTTATAAACACACTTGGGGTTAGGGTTATAGACAGAATTAGGGTTAGGTTATAGACAGCATTAGGGTTAGGGTTAGAGACAGCATAAGGATTAGGGTTAAAGACAGCATTAGGGTTAGGGTTATATACATCATTAGGGTTAGGGTTATAGACAGTAGTAGGGTTAGGGTCATAGACAGCATTAGGGTTAGTGTTAGAGACAGCATTAAGGTTAGGGTTATAGACAGCATTAGGGTTAGGGTTATATACATCATAAGGGTTAGGGTTAAAGACAGAATTAGGGTTAGGGTTTAGACAGCATTAGGGTTAGGCTTATAGACAGCATTAGGGTTAGGGTTTTAGACAGCATTAGGGTTACGGTTTTAGACAGCATTAGGGTTAGGGTTATATACATCATTAGGGTTAGGGTTAAAGGACAGAATTAGGGTTAGGGTTCAAAACAAAAGGCATACAACTCAAAACAATGTCAACAACTGATAGACATATGCCAAAAAAACTATTTGACACAAGTCGTAACAAAGCGACTGAATATATAAGAGGCTTCCGACTTGGGACAGGCACATACAGAATGTAGCGAATTGGCAATAAACCCTCCAATATATCCAGGGAAAGTGGAATGCTTGGTGGGATTGATTGGAATAGTAACTATATAGTTATAAAACAAAAGGCATATAACTCAAAACAATTTCAACAACTAATAGACATATACCAAGACAACTATTTGACACAAGTCGTAACGAAACCACTGAATATAAAAGAGGCTTTTGACTTGGGACAGGCACATATAAAATGTGGCGAATTTGCGCCAAACCCTCCACCCTATGGCCTGGGAAAGTGGAATCCTTGGTGGAATTGATTGACATATTACTCTATAAAACAAAAGGCATACAACTCAAAACAATGTCAACAACTTATAGACATATGCCGAGACAACTATTTGGAACAAGTCGTAACAAAACCAACACATTACACAGAAACATCACAGCCCATACTTGAACTCTTTTTTACTTATATTAGCTCCACCCGTAGAAGATAAAACTTATGAATCAGAATCAAACTTAAAACGTAGAAGAGCAAAAAATTAAAAAAAAACAACACCTAGATTTTAACAAAGCAAATACTGAACAATTTAAAGAAAAGCTAAATAACATAAACCTTAACGATATTACGAACCCAGGAAAACTTACAATGGATGAACGTTGGGATAATTTCAAAACAAAGGTATTTAAAAAAAAAACACACTATGGAAGAGTCAATTCCTACTAAAATGATAAATGACACAAATCAGAAACTACCATAAAATCACTGATTAGAAAAAGGAATACAGTGTTCAAAAAAGTTAAAACAGACTCGCACAATAAAATTTATAAACAGTACAGGGACACAAAGAAACTACTTCAGAAAGAGACAAGAAAAGCTTATTGGACATATCTGGAAAACATCATTTGTTACTACGAAAGCTTACAAACTTCGCAAATACAGAGAAAAAAAATGGAAGTATATTAGGTCCACCAGAAAAGACAGTTCAGGAGTTGCACCATTAAGATCTGAGGGCATGCTGATAGATGACATAAATTTAAAAAACAAAAAGTTGCAATCTGACTCAATAAACAATACTACTTTGTTTTTACAGCTGAAACATTGAAAATGATAAAGAAAAAATACCAACTCTTCCAGACAACTATCCATCTCTGGCAGAAATACATGTAACACCAAAATCACATAGAAAAAAAATCCTAATAAATTATTGATCCATCTTAAGCTACAGGTCCAGATGAAATACCAGCACGCATTCTAAAACAATTTGCATCAGAATTTACACCACAACTCACTTTCGTTTATGACCGTGGCATCCTTCTTGAAGGGAGATGTACCAACAGACTGAATAGACAGGCAAATGTGAACACTATTCTAAAAAAAATATTAAAAAATGCATGCATCTTAGACAAAAATATCAATCAGTACACATCCAACATCAATTGGATTTAGTTTAAAGACGTCATAAACAGTAGTCTTAGTGCCTTGTTGTATCATCCCTTTATACTGTCTTTAAAAGAAGTCTGCCAGGAAATGATTAAATATATTTTTATTTATAGGAACCCTTGTATAATTAATTTTATATTGAAACATACTGTTGTCGTCAGGAAAATGAAATGAACACTTTATGTTAAGGGTAGGGTACTCTTTTAAAAGAAGACAGAAAAAGGATTGCGGGAAAGCAGACAGTGTTTTTGTTAAAAGCAGCAAAAAGAAATTATTTAAATGTTTCAAAGCAATTTTGATGTAGATTCGAGAAAAAGAAAGGTGTTTTTAATCATAGAAATATTTTTTTATAGTTTACAAATGTTACATTTCATAAGATGAGGTAAAGGTTACTAAATAAAAGTAAAAACGGTTTACAAAAAATAATCATAAAATAAGAGAAAGATTTGTCACTGTTGGTTTATTATATAATTTGACTTATGGAATAAATTTAATTTAAGTTTCCATTCCCAATAACACCACAATTACCAAAACTACAGACAAACTTTGTGTTAATGCACTGATAGGGCAAATCCAACAAAATCATGATGAAAATGGACTGGTTGAAACATTAGGAATACTTGCGCTTTCTGTTTCTGTTCTCCACCCCTTGTAACTAGAAGCCCATAGGAAGTCTGCAACTTTTATAAAAGCTATAAAAGCCTGATTTGACCAATATTGATTTACTGCAAGTGAGCATTCATCCCGCATGGTCATGATTTTTATACAGCAGTGTCTGCATGTATGCAGGGACGAGTAGTCAAATTGCCATTCGTATGCTACGCATACCTGCATTTCTTTTTATAATAAAATGCCATTGGACCTGTTAGAATAAGTTTATTTAAAGGATCTACTCCAATCATATCTTAATATCTAAATAATACACAATAGAATTTAGGATGTGTTATTGAGTTTGTTAAATTGAATTAACAAATCTGCTGAAAGGTAGAAATTTTCATTACAATGGTCTGTAACATGTATAATACTTACTGTAATCATAAGGATCTTGTGTTCTTTTACATTTCTATTTCTATTTCTAGCTTGATTATTCCAGGAAGAAAATATATCATGACCAAAAATTAACAACAAAAACCAACATTTTTAAAAATAGCAATGTAACAAAGACCAGTAAAGTTTCAGAATGGCAGAGAGCTACAGAAGGGTTCTCTGGATTTACAGAATGTGACGATAGGAGGCCAACCAAAAGGAGAAGTTTGCCTGCAAGACAACCCCAGAAATATAGAATATGCATGCCTTGTGATTCAGAATCAGAGGCAGAGTTAGAAGGTAAAGTTTATTTTACATAACAAATCATTTATGTGCATTTCATGTAACTGGTCATGATCAGCTGTCTTAAATCTTTGTTGAGGGCTTTTCATTTTTTTTTATTTAGCTGACCCTTTAAGTTTATATTATGATTTATTCACTTACTTTTCACATTAATTAGCATTTGTGTTCTAAAACCTGACATTATTTCAATGGCTCCTATAAAAATAAGAAGATGAGATATGATTATAAATGAGACAACACTCTTCTAGAGACCAAATGACATAGACATAGGTTTATACATAGTAATATAATCAGACCCTTTTCTAAGAATATTGATAAAAAAATGAAGGATTTATAATTATGAGCCTGGAGTACATGATGAGTACTTGAAGGATATTGTTGCATACATGTTTGATTTATTTATCATGGTACTTTTTGCTAATCTGATATTCAAATATGATGGACATTGAGTATGTTATTCTCCTCTGACAATGTCTGATACATATTTTAGGGAAATGGTATGCTCCTTAATGATGTTTTATGGATAGTCATGTTGTTAAAGGACTTTCATTCTACCAATATTTTCTGATTCCTTCTTGATTATGTATAATACGTACTATTAATTTTTCATGACAATGATTTTTTTCCAATTGTTTTAAAATATTGTCTTTTATAAATCCTGAATGAAGCAGTTTGTTGTTGCAGTTGAAAATACCATTAAATGGAGTTCAAGTGAAGATGATTTATCACCCGTATCAGATAAAGAAGAAAACTCAAGAGTAATTAAAAAAGAATCAAAATGTCAGACTACTGAAAAAAAGAAGATAAAGGAAACAGACATGCCACAGCAGAGTAAAATAGATTTTGAAAACAGTGATAATGAAAGTGAGGCTGAAGGCAGTTTAAAATTTAGCTGCAAGATCTCAGCACAGGTATACAATTAATTTGTATTCTATAACATTTAAAAACAATACCATTTATATTATGTAAAATAAATTGTGTAGGGCTAGCAATTTTCTTCCTTGGAGAGTAGGTTAAATATATCATAAATTAGAAAGGTCAAATGAATAAATAATTAAAAAAAAAAGATTAAAGTTTCCTTTTTGCTCACTTCAGAATTTTTTTCTTTTTATGTACAAATGAAGTTGGTAGAAAGAAAATGGGTGTTGTAGAAAGTTTCTTTGTAAAAAATTATCAAACTAGGCATGCCAGCAGTCTTTTGGTTATTTGTGCTACTGTCTCATGATGTTTATTTAACATATATTCATTCATACATTTTGTACATATGGTGTTATTGGATAAGAAAGAATTTTAGTTGATGTACATTACACGATAATGTGGTTTTATGCTGGGGATAGATATTTCAAATTCATACAGTCGGATGAAAAAGCCTGCTATCAAGAACTTGACATTTCTGTAAACTCTTTTACACCATAGGTTCTTCTACAATTTAGTCTGAATCTGAAGTGGATTTAGATTTGTTTTTTTCAATTTTGATTTAGAATGAAGCAGACTTGATTGAAGATGCAGATTCAAGATCTTCTTTTACACTGAGTGGATCTAACACAAAGTCAGATAAGGTAATGGTTTCAATATAAGTATGCACATTATAGTTATTATAAAATATTGTTTATTATAATCAACAGGAGGGGATGATCAGCTTAGACAACCAGTACCCCACCCTGTTCCTGCATTTTGCAAAAATGCATACCTTTCATAAATTTTTGGAACATTACATACAACAGACCTGAAGCTGTGTCAACTCTATTTCATAGAGAGTTATCAACATTTGAAAATATCTGATGCATTTATAAAATTATTATTCTGACTTTTGTCTTTTAAAACTTTCTGACAACTTATCGGAGGGTGTGTAAATATTGACAAAAAAATTGTGTGTGTAATATGTCTCTTTGCAAAAGCTTTTATGTAAAATACATTTACATGTTGATTGGAATATAAGGAATTTTTACAATACTATATACAATTCAAATTAAGATCTATTACCAGGAGAAACTTCTGATCTGTGTTTTTGAAGAATAGGTACAAATATGTTATGTTTAATATCGATAATGTTGGTATACATTGGGTACCTCTTCATTCCAAAATAAATTTCTCATGATAAAATTGGGGGGTCATCATGATTCACAAAATGTTCTATTAGCTGATTAGTTCAAAGGAAATAAAACCGTGAAGGATACAAATAACCCAAAAAGTATAGCCCCTCACAAGTCTGTAGGTAATTGACATCTATTTTGTTATCTCCCCTTTATTCTTGTAGAAAGGAAAACACATAAAAAAGCCTTACTTAAAGTTAAATAATTAAAATAAAATTTATAAAGAATTTTAATTACTATTTTAAATGTTTAAGTTCATGTATTTAATCAATTACTGTGATATCGATGCCAGACTTTGCTTATATGAACTTTTATTTATAGCATTTAATTGAAAACATAAATTCAATATTGCCCTAATGAGAAACATTCATACAGCTCTCTATCTATTATAGTATTATTTGTTGACATAGAACACTCCAGTGTTCCTAATATCTACCATCAATTAAAAAAAATTATTCTGACTGAAAATTTACTTGCTCAGCACAGTAGAGTGATATGAAAAACTATTGCTAGAAACTAAGGACGCATTTGCTCATTGATAATGAAATTACTAAAGTTGTCATTAGTTAAATAGGGATACTCAATTACTTTTCTCACTTTCCCTATACCTGCTCAAGCGAGAAAGAATCTATTTGAGATGATCAAAGATAATAACACTCTTACTTGCTGTAATCTTTGTTGAAACCAGGTCAGAACGCTTAGCTGGTACAAATATCTATAACTTTCATTTGAGAAATCATATACTGAGCCAAAAAAGTTAAGCAACACTTTTTTTTTTTTCGTTTCAACAATTTTTTTTTAAATATCATTGATATAATCTTCAGTTTTACCTGTAATTTTAAACAATCGTCCTTTTTTCCAGTTGATTGATTTCGCGCCATTTAAGCTTTGCACGTGAAATCGATGTTTTACCTTTTTTACCTGTACCTTTAAAACGAAATTTAAAATTTATTTTTCACTGACGTTCAGAAACACAACAATTTTCAGAAAAACACACGTAAGTTTAAAAAAATTGCATGGGGCGTCGACCAGGCCTCCCCGAAAATGACCGCCACAGAGCTATTGGGATGGTTGATGCCGGAATGAGTGTTGCCGACGTAGCAGCTCAATTTCACGTGCATAGGGCAACAGTTTGGCGACTAATAAACAGATTTCGACAAACTGGAACTTCAAAGGATAGACCGTGATCTGGTAGACCCAAAAAACTAACACCAAGGGAGGAGCGCTACGTTAGATTAACGTCAACACGTGACAAGTTTATTCCCGCCACACGAGTAGTCCATAGACTCAGGGCAGCTACTGGAGTACGTGTTTCAGCTCAGACTGTTAGAAATCACCTTCACAGACTAGGGATACATGCACGAAGACCACATCAAGGAATGGAGCTAACACCTAACCATCAACACCAAAGGCTAGTCTGGACAAACCGCCATTTACGCTGGCTTAACAGGGACTGGAGAACAGTGATATTTACAGATGAATCCCGCTTTACATTGAAGTTCGCCGATGGTCGCATACGGGTATGGCGTTGTAACAATGAACGATACCATGCAAGCAGTGATGCAGAAGGATCGGTTCGGTGGTGGCAGTTTGATGGTTTGGGGAGGAATTCGTTATGGTGGTAAAACAAATTTAGTGATGGTTCGTGGGACATTGAATGCCAGGAGATATTGTGATAACATCTTGACACCTGTTGTTCTCCCCTTCTTTGCCCAGCGTAATCATAATGGATTCCATTTTCAACATGACAATGCAAGACCACATACTGCTCGCCTGACGATGAATCTGTTCCAAACGAACAACATTAACGTTCTTGATTGGCCAAGTCGACCCCCAGACCTCTATCCAATCGAACATGTTTGGAATCTGTTGAACCGACGCATTCGCGAAAATCACGGTGATTTACAAGAACTTGAAAATGCACTGATTAGAGAATGGAATGCGATTCCACAACGACAAATTTGAAAGATACTTAATGGAATGCGAAAACGCTGCCAATCCGTCATCGATGCACGTGGAGCATGGACCAGATATTGACTTTTGATAACTTTATACCCATTTACACGTTTTGAACCTTCTGCGCTCCACCCCGAGAAATTCTTAGTGAATTTGAGTGAAAAACATTCATAGTGCTTCTGACTTCATAAAATTTTATTTTATTTTCATTAAAATCATATTTTGTTAAGTTTTTGTAATCAAATAAAATTTCATAATTTTGTTGCTAAACTTTTTTGGCTCAGTATATTTGTTTTTTTTTAAATGGAATGTCGTATTCATTCCCCTCTTATTTTTAAGGGAAATCCTGTGGTAAAATCTAGATATATTCAATCCCCCATGAATTATTTCGATTCTAATAGGACAAATACAGCAATTCTTTTGGATCGAAGCGCTCTAGGTGGAGGCAAATATTTGCCATTCCAATAAATTAACACACTTTAAGATTGGCATAAAAACCGTAGCAAACAGGATAAGTGACATGCTCAAACTATTTACAATAACGTATTTAGATAGATTTGGATGAATTTTAATGATTATTTACTTATATGTCTTCTATGTATAAAAAAATGGGTTTATACCACATTTATCATCGTTTGTTAAAGTTTCCTTGTTGTGATGATTTGGGGTATCAGAAGCATGTATTGTCCCGTAAAATGCTTAAATTATTACGTCATCATTCTATGACGTCGAGTACTTCATTCATAAAAAAACATATGACGTGGGAGAACAATTGGAACAGCCAATGCAATATATTCATATTTTACCACGGGTGTGTATTCAAAGCGTTTGAATGGTTGATTAAAGTCTGGTGGCAAATATTTGATTCATGTTTAATACTAACATAATAAAGATCAATTGGCAGGAAAATAAAATATGAAATAGTAAAACAAATAAAAAAAACATAGAATTATAGAAACAATGATCTAACCTCCCCCCCCTCCCCCCCCCCCAAAAAAAAAAAGATTTTGCCTTTTGCACTGTGTTGGTACTTTGTAAATATTAATTATCAATTGATGGCATTTTTCCTTTTTTCTAGAATTCAGATATTCAAGATAGCATTGAAAGTATTAAAATTCCTACTAGCACTGAAGCATCAGCAACATCCATTAGTCCGAGCCAAAAGACAAAAGTAAAAGCCAGTGAATGGCTTAAATCCCTTGATATGAAAACCCCAACAAAGCAATCTCCTAGCCCAAAAGTATTGTTAAAGGAAGATTCTGCCAAAAAGAAAAAGAAATTTACAAGGTATATATTTTTATGTGTATGTGGATAAATTAGTTTCACTGTGTGCTTATTTATTCCTCATTAGCTAGAGGTAAAGGTAGAGGGTTGAGATTTTACAAACATGCTAAACCCAGCCACTTTTTTTGTGCCTGTCCATAGTCTGGAACCTTAAGCTTCTATCTATAGTCTTGCTTTTTTTTTTTTTAATTATGAATCATTCAAAGAGTTTAATGTGGTTCATTACACTGAACTAGTATATATTATTGTTTAGGGACCATCTGAAGGCATAACTCTGGATGCAGAATTTTCTCTCTTAGAATATTCATCTATCCCATTTTTGTTCAATGTTGAAAATGTTGGATCATGAATTCATGGTTCCTTATTCAATGATGAAATTTGACTTCATAGAGAGTGTGAAATCCACAAAGTCAATATTGCTAGATTAAAAGTAGTTTTGTAATATATAATACAATTTGATTACAGAAATGGTCTAGCTGACCAGTTATATAAGTTACAAATTAGAGAACGATCAGCTGTTAGAGTGTGGAACCATCAGACTGTTACAGAAGAAAAAGGTAATATAAAATCATGTGTATGTACAACAATAATTATTATACCCTGCTTTAAAAAAGTGGGGGTTTATTTTTTAACCTCTGTCTGGCTGTCTGTCTGTCCACACATCCGTCCGTCCATCCACCTGTCAGTCCTTCTGTCCGACCCATGAATATTTTCATTGCATCTTTTTCAGCAACTTCATTACAAGGATTTTTGAAATTTAGTTTACAAGTTTATATGAGTCAACTTTACTGTGTGATGTGTTTTCAGATTCATCTCTCAACAACTTCCTACATTGTTGTATTTACAGAACACTGGTGTCATTTAACACATGACATCCAAGTTGAAAATTTATGTCAAATTTTTTTCATGAATTACATTCTGATATTTGGTTTCAGGGTTTATATAAGTCAGGTTTACTGTGTGATGTGTTTTCAGGTTCATACTCAATAACTTCCTGTTTACTGAACACTTACATAATTTGACACATGACATCCAAATAAAACAGTTTTGTAACATTTTTCTCAGGAAGGTTAACTATTTACTGTGTAAAGGCCAAAATGATCATAATCGAAGATTCTCATCTCTACTTTTTTATTTTTCAAATTTTAGAAAAGAATAATACGAATTCTAGCTATTTTTCCAGTTGAATAGACTTATTTATTTTTTACCAAAAATAATAAAAAAGTAAAAACAAAACCACTCACACACCCCAATTGAAAATATATTGTGACTCTATTTTGGTATAGAATTGTACACAAGTATTTATTTATTTATTTTGATTTGACAGTGTCTTCCAAGTCAGTAGTTGTTAAAGTCCTGGACTATGAAATGCTGTATTCTTTACAGTTAGCTAAATGTCAGGAGCTAATAAAGACAGAAGGGAACAGCATTGGAGAGGAGAAGGAGTTTTATGTTCTATTCACGTCAGAAATGGCGGAAGAAATGAAGATTTCTATTGGAACCATTGTTAGAATTTGTCCTCCTTGGTAAGATTGGGTATTAAATATTTGTATAAAAAAAAAATGAAAAGAATAGAAACCAATTGTTTGTAGAACAGTTGAAGATCTGAAATGCAAATATCTTGATAGGAAAACATTAACTTTTGGTCATTGTCAGATGACAGCTTAGTACTTTATCCTGATTTAAAACAAAATATAGCTTTTAATTATTTTGCTTGAAATAAGGGAGATAAGTTGCAACATCTGGTTTCATAGATTTCTACACACTGGTTTCAAAAACATATGGTAGCAGGTTCTTTTAAATAAAATTAGTGTAACAAATGGCTATACCTCCAGCTAAAATTTTCAAGAAGTCATATTCACCTTGGTTACAAAATATCAATGGGACAGTTATTTATGAAACATCTTTTTATTATATTTTTTACATGTTGTATTTCTTTTTACATAAATAAATGGTTTTAAGTGTGATTTTGCCCTAAGATTTATTTATACCTCACAATTTTAATGATACTTCAGTTTAAAATAAAATAAAACATATAATTAGGGGTTGTTTTTGAAATCCCAGCTGCTTGTCTGTAACACAAATCCCATATTTTTCACTTGATCTTTGACGGATATAATTTAATTATTTTCTTTTTCATAAACATTCAACTTAAATTAGAACACTTTTAAAAGGTCTCTATATATAACTTATATAGTTTACATTTCACTTTTACATGCTCACCTTATATTTGTAATTATGCAAGATAATACATTACCAAATAGAAGCAATAAATATATTGTGTTGATATTGTGCCTCACTTTTCTTTCCTGTTGTTTGTAAAACTATTACACACAATTTATTTTAAATGTATTTTCTGTCAAACAGCATATATTTTTATGCCCCACCTACGATAGTAGAGGGGCATTATGTTTTCTAGTCTGTGGCTCCGTTCGTCTGTGCGTCCGTCTGTTCAGGTTAAAGTTTTTGGTCAAGGTAGTTTTGATGAAGCTGAAGTCCAATCAACTTGAAACTTAGTAAACTTGTTGCTTATGATATAATCTTTTTAATTTTGAAGCCAAATTAGACTTTTGACCCCATTTCACGGTCCACTAAACATAGAAAATGAAAGTGGGAGTTTCAGGTTAAAGTTTTTGGTCAAGGTAGTTTTAGATAAAATTGAAGTCCAATAAACTTGAAACTTAGTACACATGTTCCCCATAGTATAATCTTTCTAATTTTAATGCCAAATTAGATTATTACTCAATTTCACGGTCCATGGAATATGGAAAAGGATAGTGCGAGTGGGGCATCCGTGTACTTTGGACACATTCTTGGTGTGATGTAAATTTTATTTTATCTCCCCTTAATTCTGTAAGAATGAAAATTGAATTTTAATCCAAGATTATTGCTTTTTCTAAAGTAAAAAGCAGAAAGAGTTCAAAACTATTTCACATTGTTTTAATAGTAGTGTTTATCAGTGCCTGTAATACTGATGCAGACTTTGCTAAAATAGATTTTAATTTAAACCATACAATTGTGAACCATGAATTTAAATTTTGTTAAATTTGAAACCTCTGACTGTCTCTCTATCTTTTATAGTTTTTAATTGTTAAATGAGAACACTCTGAAGTGTTTATACCCATCCCTAGATTTTCCATCATCTAGCATGGAAAACTTCATGGAATTCCATGGAATTCCATGGAGTATTGGAACCTGTTTTCCATGGAAATCCATGGAAAATAAAAAGAGAAAAAAAAAGAAATAATAATATTTCCATCTGAAACATTTTCCATGGAATTTCATGGAAATATTTTCCATAATGTTTTTCCATGGAATTCCATGGAAATATATTCCATAGGTTTTTTTTCCATGGAATTTCATGGAAATATTTCCATGTAAAGTGAATTGCTCAAATTAACCTTTTGGCAATATACCCTGTTTAACTGTACCTGTAATAATGAAGGTATAAAATTTAGGTGCCATGCTTTAATCGGTTTGATAAGGTCTTCTGAGTCTTGCATTGGTCAGTAGTAAGAAATAAAACTCAACCATCATTTTAACCTTTAATTCAAATTCATTTGATGTATTATAATAAATACAATTAACAAGCAAAAACTTTCAAAATTGGTATATGTTTGCACTGCCTTTATAACCAGAAATTAAGGTTATAAATGTCACTTTTTTCAACACCAGGCTTCTGTAGATCCATCTTGTAGAACTGCATTAACCATTTTATTTGGAGTTTCAGTTCTTCCTCTTGATACCTAAAAATAATTGTACTGTTATAGATAAAGAGATATTCTTTAAATAATGTCCTTTATAACACAATAATGGTTAACAACTTTAGTCTTTGTCCTAAATATTTTTTTCTTCATAATTATTGTATATAAATGTCTTCATTGGTATTGTCCATATCTTTAGAACTTAGTTTTATCTGCAGTTTGCTGTAAAGATACACTTTTTTTTTACTTTTATGGATCTATTTCTCATTGGCAACCAATTTCAACAGATCTTAAATTATGTAACCAAATTACTTCATTAGTGGATTATCAGTTATTATGATACACTATATACAGTTTGTCTTGTCTTAATACCCAATCATAATAATTATAAGTGAAAAATCTACTATAGGTGTTTTCATTATGTTATTATGTTGAACTAAAGGAGCTTGCACACATACAAAATGGTAGATTCTAATTCAGTGTACTTACCACAAAATATGCTCCTAAATCCAACAGTCAATGCAAGTCATCAGAGAATAAATCTGCACTATTCAATGTCAAGAACTATTTGGAACAATTTAATCTACGTCCAATATAAATTTTACATTTTGTTCAGGAGAGAAGACATCTTTGTTTGTTGCCTGCATATCCATTGCCAGTTCAAATTTTCAATGTGTTGGGGGTTGTATGAGGAGTTATCTGATTTCTTTTAAAACAGTCCCAATTGAATACTGTTATTTACCTATATCTTGAATATTTTATATATATTTTAATAAAAGATTATCCATTTATTGTTTATTTACCATTTTTATGTTTTAAGTAATAATAATTGCACAAAAATGTATAAATCCATGTGCTACCCTACATTTGGCCTCACACTGTATGGTCATACCACTTCCTGTTTTCTACACAAAATTTTTCCATGTTTAAAATATTCTAAGTCAAGATTCCATCCTCTTTTCCATCTCAAAAATATTCTAAGTCCACTTTCCATCCTCTTTGCCATCTACAAAGTTTTATTAGTCTACTTTCCATTACATTTTCCATCCAAAAAATATTTTTTCCATGGAATTCCATGGAAAGTTTTCCATCTTATCATGGAAAATGTTGGAATAAGTAACACATATAAGTTTTCCATCTATGATGGAATATTTTTCCATGAAATTCCATGGAAAAAAACGAAATTTCCATCATTTTCCATCATTTTTTCATGGAAAAAGTTGAACTGCATGGAAAATCTAGGGATGGGAAATTAGTATAATCTGTTAACCTTTATTCAAAAGTGTGAATAAAGTTTGTTATTCCATATATTGTAATCCCGACTCAATGTTCTCCTTAATTCGAAGATTTTCCTCACTGATACCAGTGACTGCTGCTACATTAAAAGATAACTTAATATGATTGATCCTAAGGCAGATTCCATGTAAGCAATGGAAATGTCTGTCAAAATGAATACATGAATAAAATAATAATAACTGTTATTTTAAAGATAATCTGAATAATGATGTAAGATGAAATTATAAAAATAATTTTTGGATATGATTGTTTCTGTTTAAAGTAGAAATGATTAAAACAAGTTGAAAAAATTCAAAAATTTTAATACAATTAACTCCCATTTTTTTTACGCAATGTAACAATGTGTCGCAATACTTTATGTTGACACTTGTATACTGGTATTTACTAGTGTAGTATGGTTATTCAAAGAAAGATCATATACCATGGTTATACATAATTAATGTCAAATTTGATTTTTGACCCCAATTTCATGGTACAATGTTTTTTATGCAACAAAGATTAATTCTTTCTTCCAATAGATGATCACGATCAGTAATTACATTTTCATCATCATTTAACCCTTCAGCCTAACCTGTCGAAGTATGTTATTCATATGTCACCAATTTAGTTTTCTTGTCCTTGACATAAAAATTTGATAGTGTGTTTAATGGAAGCTAGAAACAGCAAACATTTGCCTTACGCTAGAAGGCTTTGATCCATAAAATATGTGGGGTCTTGAATTTGAATATAATATATATTTACCATTTTGCTGGTTCTTAAATTTACAATATTGACACTTGATAATTTTACACCGTAATGGGGGGGGGGGGGGGGGTCATCATGATTCACAAAATGTTCTATTAGCTGATTAGTTCAAAGGAAATAAAACCGTGAAGGATACAAATAACCCAAAAAGTATAGCCCCTCACAAGTCTGTAGGTAGTTGTCATCTATTTGTTATCTCCCCTTAATTCTTGTAGAAAGGAAAACACATAAAAAAGCCTTACTTAAAGTTAAATAATTAAAATTAATTTTTATAAAGAATTTTAATCACTATTTTAAATGTTTAAGATCATGTATTTAATCAATTATTGTGATATCTATGCCAGACTTTGCTTATATGGACTTTTATTTATAGCATTACATTGAAAACATAAATTCAATATTGGCTTAATGAGAAACATATATGGAGTACTTTATCTATAATAATATGATTTGTTGACATTGAACACATCTGTGTTCCTTATATTTATCATCAATGTTTTAGAATATCATTGTGACTGAAAAAAAATTTCTTAGCACAGTACTAAGAGTGATATTATCTGATTATTACATGTCATTTTTCATATCGCATGTATTATCAGCCCTATGTTCAATATCAGCCCAAGAGCCGCATGGCTCGAGGGCTGATAATACATGCGATATGAAAAATGACATGTTATGATCTTTTTATCATATGCTTCAACAGTAGAGAAAAATAACAGATTTATATATTGATCCTTTTACATGGTTCCCGAAGTTTAAAGAGTAAAAACATGAGTTCACGGCCGTCGGACCCAAAATTTGATACATTCAATCTGAAATCTTTCTATTATATGCCTCAATAGAGAGAAAGAAAGAAAAAAAACCATATAAATATGGACGAATCGACAAAAAAATAAGTCAACAATATACATAATGATCATTGTTTGGAAAAGTCAACTTTTTAAAGAAACTTTCTAAATTATGTTTCAGAAAAACTTAAAAAATGCATTTACATGTATTAAATAATTTGTTCGGTTTTTTTTTTTTGGTTTTTTTTTTTATTATTTTAAACAATATACTTTCCAGTATTCAAGAAATTATTTTGTACACTACTTTGTAATGTTTTTCACTGAAAACGTAACATTAAGGTGTATTTTCCGGAATTGGCCGAGTATTACCGGAATGCCATGTGATAACGTTATGGAAAGGCATGTGATAACAATCGAAGCATGTGATAAACTTTTCATATCAGCCTGCTAAGCACCAATTCGAAAAATATGGAATTTACGTCAATTTAATGCTATTATCATACGGTAAAATTTATATGTTATTTAGTCTAAGTATATGATAAGTATAGATTATTACATGGCATTTTTCATATCAGACCCTTTATCGGCCCAAGGTTATGATATCAGCCCAAGAGCCGCAGGCTCGAGGGCTAATATCATGAACGAGGGCCGATAAAGGGTCTGATATGAAAAATGACATGTAATTATCTTTTTATCATAAACTTCAGCAGAAGAAATACAGACAAGAACTATTAAAATTTAAATTTGTTTGTCTTTGCACTTTCAGATAATATTTACAACCAACAACCAAAAAAAAATCTTAACTTTAATTGTTTTTATTGATATTACAAGCATTTTATTTATCTTGTCACAACAATTATCATGTTCTTCAATAATATTTTTACCTCATTTATGTCTTTCAAAACATATTTAACTTAAATCTTTTTTGCTCCTCAAACATTTTGTGAAAAGTCTTATCACTTGCCGTTTTCCGCTTTCTTTTGTCGTTTCAAACAAATTTCCGGAAATGCACGAAGTTGCATGTGATAAACGTCACGGAAATTAGCGGAAAGGCATGTAATAACATTCCGGAAGCAGTCAATAAAGGTACCTTTATCAGCCCGCTATGGAGTTTCTTAGGAATCTGGTCAATAAACCTAGTAATCCTTTCATAGCCTTTTGATATTTTCAAATGTTATTGAACTGTAAAATTTTAGTAATATTTTATACAAGTATATGATAAGATAAATTATTGCTAGAAACTAAGAACGCACATGCTCATTGTTAATGAAATTACCAAAGTTGTCATAGGTAAAATAGGGATACTCAATTACTTTTCTCACTTTCACTATACCTGCTCAAGCGAGAAAGAATCTATTTGAGATGATCAACGATAATCTATAATCACACTCTTACTTGCTGTAATCTTTGTTGAAACCAGGTCAGAACGCTTAGCTGGTACAAATATCAAATATCTATAAATATTCATTTGTGAACTTTCATTTGAGAAATCATATTTGTTTTTTGTCATTCAATAAGATGTGTAAAAGGTTGACCAAAGCATATTTTTATGCCCCATTTAAGGGCATTATGTTTTCTGGTCTGTGCGTCTGTTCGTTTGTCCATTTGTCCGTCTGTCCCTTTTCAAGTTAAAGCTTTTGGTCAAGGTAGATTTTGATGAAGTTGAAGTCCAATCAACTTGAAACTTAGTACACATGTTCCCTATTATATGATCTTTCTTATTTTGATTAGAGATTTTTCCACATTTTCAGGTTCCATTGAACATAGAAACTGATAGTCGGAGGGGGTATCCATGTACTATGGACACATTCTTGTTTATGAAAATTCTGATGGGTACATATTAAAACTATGTGCATGATCACTGATTTGAAAACTCTTTAATTTCAGAAAAGTATTCAAATCTAATAGTTAAATTTCTATGATACAAATTTGAGATGAGAAGTGCAGCCAGTGCATATCAAAGATTGTCAACCCTACAAATTTCTCTTACTTTTTGACTGCACTCTGAAAAATAATCTTTAATGGTTCAGGTTGACAAATCTAATATTTAGGGTAATACACACATATAAAATTATGAGAGGTGGTATGATTGCCATCATGATGAGAGAACTATCCACCAAAGTTCAAATGAAGTGAATGTAAGCAATAAAATATATATAGCCAACCATAAGGCCTTTAACAATGAGAAAAACCTATAATTTAAAGTCAGCTATAAAAGCCCCGCCTTGAAAATACGAATTAGTTCAATTCAGATTTCAGAAAAAAAACCACTATTTTATAACAAAAAAGTTTATGAAAAACAAATATGACGAACATGAACCAACAATAACCACTGAACTACAGACAGGCACTAAAAGAATGTTGTATGGGTTAAACATTTTTGTGAGTGCTCAACCCTACCCCTAACCTGAAATAGTTGTGTAACATTACAACATAAGAACAAAATATAAAAATCAGATTGACACAATAGAAATACATCTAACAGAACACAAAGTACCCGGCCGCGTCCACTTGTATTTTTGTCCATCTGATGAGTTAAGCCTTTTTCAACTGATTTTTATAGTTTGTTCTTATGTTGTACTGTTATACCACTGTCCCAGGTTAGGGGAGGGTTAGGATCCCGCTAACATGTTTAACCCTGCCACATTATTTATGTATGTGCCTGTCCCAAGTCAGGAGCCACTAATTCAGTGGTTGTCGTTTGTTTATATGTGTTACATATTTGTTTTTCGTTCATTTTTTTTATATAAATAAGGCCTTTAATTTTCTCTTTTGAATTGTTTTACATTGTCTTATCTGGGCCTTTTATAGCTGACTATGTGATATGGGCTTTGCTCATTGTTGAAGGCCGTACAGTGACCTATAGTTGTGAATGTCTGTGTCATTTTGGTCTTTTGTGGATAGTTGTCTCATTGGCAATCATACCACATCTTCTTTTTTATATGGCGTGATACCATACAATTGGGAACCATGAATTTAAAGTTTCTTAAATTTAAAACGTCAATCTGTCTCTCTATCTTTTATAGTTTTTATTTTTTAAATGAGAACACAATAATGTGTTCATAACAATTCGAGTCCTATAATCAAGATATATTAGGTGTATCTAGTTGTCATTCCATAGACTTTGTAAAGATTTTACTCTCTGAAACCACTAGACCAGTAAAGTGATTGCTGAAACATTGAAAGATAAGTTAACCATGTTAACATGATTGGTCTAAAGTTAATATGATATAATATACATACAACAAATGGAAGTTTTTACTGACCTTGACTGGCAATACAGCCCTTGCATGGTCGGTGGTATACATATTCACTGGGAAGTAAACACATAAACCGGGAAGGATACAAAAAACCCAAAAATTAGAAAGATCATATACCATGGTATACATATTTACTATGGTATATGATGTTTCTAATTTTAATGTCAAATTTGATTTTTGACCAATAGATGATCACGATCAGTATTTACATTTTCATCATCATTTAACCCTTCAGACTTACTTGTCTATAAGTGTGTAAATAGTTATTCATATGTCACAGGCCCGTAGCCAGGAATTTCCAAAGGGGGGGGGGGGGTTGTTGGACTGACATGAACTCAACTTTAACAGTCACAATTTGAACAAAACATTGACTTTAACAGTACTTATTTGATTTCAAGGGGGGGTTCACCCCCCCCCCCCCCAAAACCCCCCTGGCTACAGGTATATGTGTCACCAATTTAGTTTTCTTGTCTTTGACATAAAAAATTGATAGTGTGTTTAATGGAAGGAACAGAAAACATTTCCTTTAGCTAGAGAGCTTTGATCCAATAAAATGTGTGGGATCTTGAATTTGAACATAATATATATTTATTTTACCATTTTGCTGGTTCTTTAAATTTACAATATTGTACACTTGATAATTTTACACCGTAATGGGGGGGGGGGGGGGGTCATCATGATTCACAAAATGTTCTATTTGCTGATTAGTTCAAAGGAAATAAAACCGTGAAGGATACAAATAACCCAAAAAGTATAGCCCCTCACAAGTCTGTAGGTAGTTGTCATCTATTTGTTATCTCCCCTTAATTCTTGTAGAAAGGAAAACACATAAAAAAGCCTTACTTAAAGTTAAATAATTAAAATTAATTTTTATAAAGAATTTTAATCACTATTTTAAATGTTTAAGATCATGTATTTAATCAATTACTGTGATAATGATGCCAGACTTTGCTTATATGGACTTTTATTTATAGCATTTAATTGAAAACATAAATTCAATATTGGCTTCATGAGAAACTTATTTGCAGCTCTCTATCTATAATAGTATTATTTGTTGGCATAGAACACTTCAGTGTTCATAATATCTATCATCAATTTAAAAAAATTCATTCTGACTGAAAATTTTCTCTATCAGCACAGTAGGGTGATAAGAAAAATTATTGCTAGAAACTAAGAACGCACATGCTCATTGTTAATGAAATTACCAAAGTCATCATAGGTAAAATAGGGATATATATATAATATATATATACTCAATTACTTTTCTCACTTTCCCTATACCTGCTTTAGCGAGAAAGAATCTATTTGAGATGATCAACGATAATCTATAATCTAACTCTTACTTGCTGTAATCTTTGTTGAAACCAGGTCAGAACGCTTAGCTGGTACAAATATCGAATATCTATAGATATTCATTTGTGTACTTTCATTTGAGAAATTATATTTGTTTTTTGCCATTCAATAAGATGTGTAAAAGTGTTGACCAAAGCACATTTTTATGTCCCATTTATGGGCATTATGATTTCTGGTCTGTGCGTCTGTTCATTTGTCCATTTGTCTGTCTGTCCCCTTTCAGGTCAGGGGCGTAGCTACCCGGAGGCACGACAGCACGTGCATCCACGTCGTTTTCACAAAAAAAAAAAAAAAAAAAGCAGAAGAGAGAGAGATGAGTTGGTCAATCTGAATCTGAGACTGTTGGTGTCTTTTCCGTCTATCCCGGATATGAGTTTGACAACCTAGTTACAAGTGTTGATGAAGCTGTTCATTCAGAAAAAGATCGTAGCTCCGAAGTTGCGTGCACATTGATTCGGCATGCAAAAAAAGAAATGGCAAAATAAAAATTTATAAATTGAATTTTAAAGGAAACACCTATGTTGTCACTTTTTTTAATTGATGAAATATCATAAGATAACGACATTTGGTTTCAAAATAATTTTTTTTTTGGAGATTATGACAAAATCGGAAGGTTACTTGTATCTTTTACAAGATTTTTACTTTTGAATTTGTAATACTCAGTCTATTCTAAGATATGTAGTTTTGAAGCACATTTTACAGTGTACAGTTCATCAGTTTGGAATGAGATGTACCAATCAGCATTAGAATTATCAGATCCCTTCGATATCGTTGAAAATATGCCGAGGCGATGTGGTTGACAGACTGGAGCCAATCACCCTGCAACCACGCCAAAACAGTATTGGAAAGCCTCATTATTTTTTGTGTTCATAGACCATATGATAAGGCAACTGGAGAGTGGAGTCGCGTCAAGTTATCAGAAAATCGCTTCCTTGTGCTGTATCTCATGGCTTCATCGTGTTGTAGGAAATATCACAAACGAACAAATCTCAATATTGTCTGAAACATACGAAACTGACCTAGCATGTAATTTTGACGAATTCAATTGGGAGGTCGCTCGATGCCGAACACGTACGCTGGTTTATAACATCTCGCGAGTGCTACCATGCCATGATGGCCCTGAGATCTATCAGTCACGGTACTACGTATGTAATTGAAAACAAATGTACGATGAACAATGAACAACGAAAGTTACATAGCATTACTGCATGTTCATCGGGATTTCAGTGTGAATGTTGACAAAGTAATAGAGACGTTTGTTTCTGCCCAGACCCGAAGAGCAGATTTTGGACAATTTTGAGTAAATTCTATATCACAAATATTTGTTGTTTATGTATTACTATATTCAGAAGATTTATTAATAGTTTTACATTCATAAATTTTTATCTACATATAGCTCCTCTTTTAACCGTCCTATGACCGAAAACTGAAAAAAAAATAATTTCTGCATAATAGGGTCCCAAAAATTTTTGTAGTTGCTTCCACATCGTTTCTTTCTAGCTACGCCCCTGCAGGTTAAAGCTTTTGGTCGAGGTAGATTTTGATGAAGTTGAAGTCCAATCAACTTGAAACTTAGTACACATATTCCCTATGATATGATCTTACTAATTTTGATTAGAGATTTTTCCACATTTTCAGGTTCCATTAAACATAGAAACTGATAGTGTGGAGGGGGTATCCATGTACTATGGACACATTCTTGTTTATGAAAATTTTGATGGCTTAGTAACATATTAAAACTATGTGCATGATCACTGATTTGAAAACTCTTTAATTTCAGAAAAGTATTCAAATCTTATAGTTAAATTTCTATGATATAAATATGAGATGAGAAGTGCAGCCAGTGCATATCCAAGATTGTCAACCCTACAAATTTCTCTCACTTTCAACTGCACTCTGTAAAATAATCTTTAATGGTTCAAGTTGACAAATCTAATATTTAGGGTAATAAACATATATATATATAAATAAGGAGATGTGGTATGATTGCCATGAGACAACTGTCCACCAAAGTTTAAATGAAGTGAATGTAAGCAATTATATATATATAGCCAACCAACCATAAGGCCTTTAACAATGATAAAAACCCATAATGCATAGTCAGCTATAAAAGCCCCACCTTGAAAATATGAAACAGTTCAATTCAGAAAAGTAACAGCCTAATTTATAACAAAGCAGTTTACGAAAAACAAATATGACAAACAGGTACCAACAATAGTCAATAACCATGGAACTACAGACTTAATTTAGATAGGTACCAAAAAGAATGGTAAGGGTTAAACATGTTTGTGAGTGCTCAACCCTATACTGCTAACAGGAGATGGTTGTGTAACATTACATAAAAACAAACTATAAAAATCAGATTGATACAATAGAAATACATCTTACAAAACACAAAGAAACATGACTGGGTATTTATAGATGGGGTAACAAAGGTAATTTTTTTTATCAACTATCTTTTCTTTATTAGACCTGTATTAATGACCAGCTCTCAGACACATAATATGGAATTTATGGACAATTTATAATACATTTGAGTAAAAGTGGTTACTTTTAAACCAATATACAAATCTACATTCTCAGTTACAGCAATTTTATAGTTACAGCAATTTTATAATTGCTGTAACTGAGAATGTAGATTTGTATACAACATTAGAAGTATATATTCACTGTTCAAAACGTTACTGATTGAGTATTCCATTATGTTGAAGCCATTTAGTGAGTACTGCTTACTCATGGTAGCCTCTTGTTCTAAATATTTTCATCTATTATTTCAGGCAAAAACTTTTATTACAGTCAATGGATAGATCAGTATTATTATGCACCAATTTTATCAGAGTAGAGGGTAGTGTAGATGTTGTGCAACAGAATCCTGAATCAGCAAAAATAACCATGGAATGGACATGTCCCTGTGTTACAGGTAAAGCCTTAAAAGGGCACTAAAATATTGCCAAATTCTTGGCCTCTCAGAATTGATTCAAACTTAAATTTAATTTACTGTAACTAATTTTTCACACTCAATTTATTTTTGCCACTTTTTTGAGTAGAAAAATAAAGAAAATATAAATCATCATGAATATGTAAAACTTTGATTTTTCCTTACAATACAACATCAAGTAAATTTGAAAATCCAGAATTTAAATCACAGTAAAATTGGCTAGAAAGGGCTAAATGCAAAAATAAGTTGGTTCATGGTAATTTGTACCAAAATGTAACTCAGAACTAATGAAATGCAGTATAAAACCATACCCAATTAATGGACTCATTATAAAGTATCAAAACATCTTACATATATATTCCTGGTTAGACACAATCAACTTTTGATGTGTTTGAGCTTTTGATTTTGCCATTTGATAAGGGACTCTCCGTTTTGAATTTTCCTTGGAGTTTAGTAATTTGTTATTTGACTCTCTGAATAACCATTGACAAGTGGTGGACACATAAACTTAAAAGTAATTGCATATGTGCTTTTTGGATTATATGCAAAATTAGGGTTTAATTGGACCATAATTTGGTGATTTACTGAATATGTAAATGATAGTACAAGCTGGACATGCTGAGGTGACACATATTCTTGTGTGTCCTTATTTTAAATATGATATTATTGTATGCATATCTATTTCAGGGTTAGTAAAGGACTATAAACAGTGTCCAGCTTACCAGTTCCCATGTCTGCCAGGCATAATGCTTCAGGTATAATAGATGAATCATTGCTTCCAAAACAGTCATGGCCATCAAATTTAATTTTAAACTCTCTACTGTACGTCTGAAGCGGACACATAATTTTGGGTTTGCAACTTTAACACAAAAAAGTTTGAAGTTAAGGTGAATTACTGTGAATGTTTACATGCATGAGCTTTTTAGGAAGAATGAAAAGAAGCTAGCATTAATTATTCTCTTTAACAATAAGCAAAAATTGTCCTACTTTTCATTCTGACATCATGACTGTATCCTTTTATTTACGGACCATTCAGTAAAACATTGCCATCAAGAGGGGGTGTACCTAGTGAAATCGTAATTTTGATTAATTCCAAATCTGATAACTGCTTAAATTATAGTCCTTTAAGGTGATACCTAACACTACAGGGAGATAGCTCTGTAAAATCAGCTAAACGTTTTAATTACGTTGTGCTGTTAAGGGAACATTAAGCTTCTCAATGATCAAAATAAGTGTTTGTCAAACTGCTATATAACCAGTGTAATTTTTCTGATAAAACGGTTGGTTCAAATTTTTTGAAATTTTTATATTTTTGTAAAAGGGTCAAAGTAAATACTTTGTCAAAATTTTAAGAAAATTAAACGACCCAAATTAATTTTAGCTAAAGTGTTGGGTACCACCTTAAGTATCATTATTTTAAATAACTATGGATTATTGTTATGTCCAACTTAAGGGCATTATGTTTTTTGGCATTGAGTCCGTTGGTCCATTCATCTGTTCGTCCGCCTGTCCTATTTCAGGTTAAAACTTTTGGTCAAGGTAGTTTTTGGTAAAGTTGGAGTTTAATTAACTTGAAACTTAGTACACATGTTCGCTATGATATGATATTCTAATTTAATACCAAATTAAAGTTTTGATCCCAATTTCATGGTCCACTAAACATAGAAAATGAAAGTGCATGGGGGTCATTTCTGTACTATGGACACATTCTTGTTTTATATATTTTTATCAGTTAATTTTCATATTAAAACCTCAATGATTATTGCAGACTGAGAATAAGTAGACAAAACCCTATATAAGCATACTAATAGTTATGATTAAACTGAACCAATTAACAGTCTTTTCATTTAAGAAGCAAAGAAGTAACAATAGAAATACAACAATTCCAACCTTTTGTAACAGTCATGCATGATCATATCATCAGGTCATAATCAAAATGATTAGGGTTAGTTGTACATTGTGTTAATGTAAATTATACAAACAAAATGCTTTACTGAAATTTTACTTACATTTCAGTGTAAAGACAACAAAGTGAATAGAAGTACACATACATCAGGACTTCCAGACCATGAACAGTCATTGTATATGATACAAGCTACCCAGGCTTCAACAGGGACACCAACTGTATCAGACTCTATTCTAGAAAGTATAGATAAATCTTCCAAACAGACAGGGGTATGCTTCAATGCATTGGTCCATAGAGTATTGTGCAAAACTGTTCCAAATTCAAGTATAAAAAGGTACAGTCTTAATACGGTGGATTCCTTGGGGATTTGATCTGAAGGGTAATCTATGAAATACCACATGTTCTCCAACTTTTGAGCCCATGCCAAAGGCAACATAAGCATTTTGTATTACCCTTGACAGATGTCTGCCCATCTGTGACTGTCAATTTCCACTCTCTTAACTCAAGTTTGCCACATCCAAAATTTATGAAACTCATGTTAGTGGACCGTGAAAATGGGGTAAAAACTCTAATTTGGCATTAAAATTAGAAAGATCTTATCATAGGGAACATGTTTACTAAGTTTCAAGTTGATCGGTTTTCAACTTCATCAAAAACTTCCTCGACCAAAAACTTTAACCTGAAGCAGGACAGACGGACGAACGGATGGAAGGACGAACAAAAGAAAGGATGCACAGACCAGAAAACATAATGCCCATAAATGGGGCATAACAAGTGGAAGGCATCTGTTATGCATAGATCAACCACTTATAATTTTATTTAAAAGTTTTATAAGGATGAGTAACTTGTTAAAGAGAGGCTTAAGATAACAAAGTGATATTTGAAGTGGGTCTCATTGGGGTCTAAGCGTGACGCGGGATTGCCTATTTTTTGTAAGCGTGACAGGTGAAAGTCAAATTATTGTGTCGTGAAAACGGGAAATGAGGTCCAACGGGACCCGGGAAATGACAAAATAATGAGAATTGCTTACGTACATAGAGTAAGCGGGATACGGGAATTTGACAAATCAGTAAGCAGGATCCAGGATCGGAATCCCCCAATGAGACCCCCTTTGAACACATATATGTCAATATAAAACTGACAATGTCATGACAAAAAAACAAGAAAACTTTCTTAACATAAACTATGATATACAAAACACAACAAAAAACTAAAGACTGAGCAACACGAACCCCACCAGTGTGTTCCAGAAAGGTATGTAGAGTCTGCTCCACATGTGGTATCTTTTGAGTAAAAGTTTTGAGATAAATCTTAAGGGCATACGATACAGTTTTGATCCCAAATTTATATTCGCAAAAATAACAATTTACGTTAGCAACTTAATTACCTCCCCTGTAACTGTATTGTTCTCCCTTAAGAAGACACATCAGATGTAAAACAGAATAATGTGTCATAATTCTTAGGTTATTAAAAAAAAAATCGATTTTTTTAAAGAAAAAATAAATTATACATTTGCATTTCAGATATAGTCTGTTAGTAGAGGATGGTCATGGTATTATGTGTGAGATACAGATTCCAGATAATTGTGAACATTTGTATGGTGAGGTGATACACAATGGTGAAGGCAGTTCTTACATATTTACTGGACTTAAGGTGCTGGCTAGAACAACAAGAGACAGGTAATTCTAAACTTCTAAACTTGTGTAGCATGACTAAATATGTAGTTAAAAACGACAAAATTATCTACTATCTACTGTATGTTAATGTAGATGTTGTTTATTTTTCAGAGATCCAGTCCTATTCAGTATGATAGATACTGTTGGTTAATGTAGATGTCTATTTTTCAGAGATCCAGCCTTATTCAGTATGATAGATACTGTTTGTTAATGTAGATGTTGTCTATTTTTCAGAGATCCAGCCCTATTCAGTATGATAGATACTGTTTGTTAATGTAGATGATGTCTATTTTTCAGAGATCCAGCCCTATTCAGTATGATAGATACTGTTTGTTAATGTAGATGTTGTCTATTTTTCAGATATCCATCCCTATTCAGTATGGTAGATACTGTTTGTTAATGTAGATGTTGTCTATTTTTCAGAGATCCAGCCCTATTTAGTATGATAGATACTGTATGTTAATGTAGATGTTGTCTATTTTTCAGAGATCCAGCCCTATTCAGTATGATAGATACTGTTTGTTAGTGTAGATGTTGTCTGTTTTTCAGAGATCCAGCTCTATTCAGTATGATAGATACTGTATATCAATGTAGATGTTGTTTATTTTTCAGAGATCCAGCCCTATTCAGTATGATAGATACTGTATATCAATGTAGATGTTGTTTATTTTTCAGATATCCAGCCCTATTTAGTATGCTATCTACTGTATATCAATGTAGATGTTGTTTATTTTTCAGAGATCCAGCCCTATTCAGTATGATAGATACTGTATATCAATGTAGATGTTGTCTATTTTTCAGAGATCCAGCTCTATTCAGTATGATAGATACTGTATATCAATGTAGATGTTGTTTATTTTTCAGAGATCCAGCCCTATTCAGTATGTTAGATACTGTATATCAATGTAGATGTTGTTTATTTTTCAGATATCCAGCCCTATTTAGTATGCTATCTACTGTATATCAATGTAGATGTTGTTTATTTTTCAGAGATCCAGCCCTATTCAGTATGATAGATACTGTATTTTAATGTAGATGTTGTCTATTTTTCAGATATCCAGCCCTATTCAATATGATAGATACTGTTTGTTAATGTAGATGTTGTTTATTTTTCAGATATCCAGCCCTATTCTGTATGATAGATACTGTATGTTAATGTAGATGTTGTCTGTTTTTTAGAGATCCAGCTCTATTCAGTATGATAGATACTGTATGTTAATGTAGATGTTGTCTATTTTTTCAGAGATCCAGCCCTATTCAATATGATAGATACTGTATATCAATGTAGATGTTGTTTATTTTTCAGAGATCCAGCCCTATTCAGTATGATAGATACTGTATGTTAATGTAAATGTTGTTTATTTTTCAGAGATCCAGCCCTATTCAATATGATAGATACTGTATATCAATGTAGATGTTGTTTATTTTTCAGAGATCCAGCCCTATTCAGTATGATAGATACTGTTTGTTTATGTAGATGTTGTTTATTTTTCAGAGATCCAGTCCTATTCAGTATGATAGATACTGTTTGTTTATGTAGATGTTGTTTATTTTTCAGAGATCCAGCCCTATTCTGTATGATAGATACTGTATGTTAATGTAGATGTTGTCTATTTTTCAGAGATCCAGCCCTATTCAGTATGATAGATACTGTATGTTAATGTAGATGTTGTCTATTTTTCAGAGATCCAGCCCTATTCAGTATGATAGATACTGTTTGTTAATGTAGATGTTGTCTATTTTTCAGAGATCCAGCCCTATTCAGTATGATAGATACTGTATGTTAATGTAGATGTTGTCTATTTTTCAGAGATCCAGCCCTATTCAGTATGATAGATACTGTTTGTTAATGTAGATGTTGTCTATTTTTCAGAGATCCAGCCCTATTCAGTATGATAGATACTGTTTGTTAATGTAGATGTTGTCTATTTTTCAGAGATCCAGCCCTATTCAGTATGATAGATACTGTATGTTAATGTAGATGTTGTCTATTTTTCAGATATCCAGCCCTATTCAATATGATAGATACTGTATATCAATGTAGATGTTGTTTATTTTTCAGAGATCCAGCCCTATTCAGTATGATAGATACTGTATGTTAATGTAGATGTTGTCTATTTTTCAGATATCCAGCCCTATTCAGTATGATAGATACTGTATGTTAATGTAGATGTTGTCTATTTTTTAGAGATCCAGCTCTATTCAGTATGATAGATACTGTTTGTTAGTGTAGATGTTGTCTATTTTTCAGAGATCCAGCCTTATTCAGTATGATAGATACTGTTTGTTAATGTAGATGTTGTCTATTTTTCAGAGATCCAGCCCTATTCAGTATGATAGATACTGTTTGTTAATGTAGATGATGTCTATTTTTCAGAGATCCAGCCCTATTCAGTATGATAGATACTGTTTGTTAATGTAGATGTTGTCTATTTTTCAGATATCCATCCCTATTCAGTATGGTAGATACTGTTTGTTAATGTAGATGTTGTCTATTTTTCAGAGATCCAGCCCTATTTAGTATGATAGATACTGTATGTTAATGTAGATGTTGTCTATTTTTCAGAGATCCAGCCCTATTCAGTATGATAGATACTGTTTGTTAGTGTAGATGTTGTCTGTTTTTCAGAGATCCAGCTCTATTCAGTATGATAGATACTGTATATCAATGTAGATGTTGTTTATTTTTCAGAGATCCAGCCCTATTCAGTATGATAGATACTGTATATCAATGTAGATGTTGTTTATTTTTCAGATATCCAGCCCTATTTAGTATGCTATCTACTGTATATCAATGTAGATGTTGTTTATTTTTCAGAGATCCAGCCCTATTCAGTATGATAGATACTGTATATCAATGTAGATGTTGTCTATTTTTCAGAGATCCAGCCCTATTCTGTATGATAGATACTGTTTGTTAGTGTAGATGTTGTCTGTTTTTCAGAGATCCAGCTCTATTCAGTATGATAGATACTGTATATCAATGTAGATGTTGTTTATTTTTCAGATATCCAGCCCTATTCAGTATGTTAGATACTGTATATCAATGTAGATGTTGTTTATTTTTCAGATATCCAGCCCTATTTAGTATGCTATCTACTGTATATCAATGTAGATGTTGTTTATTTTTCAGAGATCCAGCCCTATTCAGGATGATAGATACTGTTTGTTAATGTAGATGTTGTCTATTTTTCAGAGATCCAGCCCTATTCAGTATGATAGATACTGTTTGTTAATGTAGATGTTGTTTATTTTTCAGAGATCCAGCCCTATTCTGTATGATAGATACTGTATGTTAATGTAGATGTTGTCTGTTTTTTAGAGATCCAGCTCTATTCAGTATGATAGATACTGTATGTTAATGTAGATGTTGTCTATTTTTTCAGAGATCCAGCCCTATTCAATATGATAGATACTGTATATCAATGTAGATGTTGTTTATTTTTCAGAGATCCAGCCCTATTCAGTATGATAGATACTGTATGTTAATGTAAATGTTGTTTATTTTTCAGAGATCCAGCCCTATTCAATATGATAGATACTGTATATCAATGTAGATGTTGTTTATTTTTCAGAGATCCAGCCCTATTCAGTATGATAGATACTGTTTGTTTATGTAGATGTTGTTTATTTTTCAGAGATCCAGTCCTATTCAGTATGATAGATACTGTTTGTTTATGTAGATGTTGTTTATTTTTCAGAGATCCAGCCCTATTCTGTATGATAGATACTGTTTGTTAATGTAGATGTTGTTTATTTTTCAGAGATCCAGCCCTATTCAGTATGATAGATACTGTTTGTTAATGTAGATGTTGTCTATTTTTCAGAGATCCAGCCCTATTCAGTATGATAGATACTGTATGTTAATGTAGATGTTGTCTATTTTTCAGATATCCAGCCCTATTCAATATGATAGATACTGTATATCAATGTAGATGTTGTTTATTTTTCAGAGATCCAGCCCTATTCAGTATGATAGATACTGTATGTTAATGTAGATGTTGTCTATTTTTCAGATATCCAGCCCTATTCAGTATGATAGATACTGTATGTTAATGTAGATGTTGTCTATTTTTTAGAGATCCAGCTCTATTCAGTGTGATAGATACTGTTTGTTAGTGTAGATGTTGTCTATTTTTCAGAGATCCAGCCTTATTCAGTATGATAGATACTGTTTGTTAATGTAGATGTTGTCTATTTTTCAGATATCCAGCCCTATTCAATATGATAGATACTGTATGTCAATGTAGATGTTGTTTATTTTTCACAGATCCAGCCCTATTCAATATGATAGATACTGTATATCAATGTAGATGTTGTCTATTTTTCAGAGATCCAGCCCTATTCAGTATGATAGATACTGTATGTTAATGTAGATGTTGTTTATTTTTCAGAGATCCAGCCCTATTCAGTATGATAGATACTGTTTGTTAGTGTAGATGTTGTTTATTTTTCAGAGATCCAGCCCTATTCTGTATGATAGATACTGTATGTTAATGTAGATGTTGTCTATTTTTCAGAGATCCAGCCCTATTCAGTTTGATAGATACTGTATATCAATGTAGATGTTGTCTATTTTTCAGACATCCAGCCCTATTCAGTATGATAGATACTGTATGTTAATGTAGATGTTGTCTATTTTTTAGAGATCCAGCTCTATTCAGTATGATAGATACTGTTTGTTAGTGTAGATGTTGTCTATTTTTCAGAGATCCAGCCCTATTCTGTATGATAGATACTGTATATCAATGTAGATGTTGTCTATTTTTCAGAGATCCAGCCCTATTCAGTATGATAGATACTGTTTGTTAATGTAAATGTTGTCTATTTTGTAGAGATCCAGCTCTATTCAGTATGATAGATACTGTTTGTTAATGTAGATGTTGTCTATTTTTTAGAGATCCAGCTCTATTCAGTATGATAGATACTGTTTGTTAGTGTAGATGTTGTCTGTTTTTCAGAGATCCAGCCCTATTCAGTATGATAGATACTGTTTGTTAATGTAGATGTTGTCTGTTTTTCAGAGATCCAGCCCTATTCAGTATGATAGATACTGTTTTTTAGTGTAGATGTTGTCTGTTTTTCAGAGATCCAGCCCTATTCAGTATGATAGATACTGTATGTTAATGTAGATGTTGTCTGTTTTTCAGAGATCCAGCCCTATTCAGTATGATAGATACTGTTTGTTAGTGTAGATGTTGTCTGTTTTTCAGAGATCCAGCCCTATTCAGTATGATAGATACTGTAAATCAATGTAGATGTTGTCTATTTTTTAGAGATCCAGCTCTATTCAGTATGATAGATACTGTATGTTAATGTAGATGTTGTCTATTTTTTAGAGATCCAGCTCTATTCAGTATGATAGATACTGTTTGTTAATGTAGATGTTGTCTATTTTTCAGAGATCCAGCCCTATTCAGTATGATAGATACTGTATATCAATGTAGATGTTGTCTATTTTTCAGAGATCCAGTCCTATTCAGTATGATAGATACTGTTTGTTAATGTAGATGTTGTCTATTTTTTAGAGATCCAGCTCTATTCAGTATGATAGATACTGTTTGTTAATGTAGATGTTGTCTATTTTTTAGAGATCCAGCTCTATTCAGTATGATAGATACTGTTTGTTAATGTAGATGTTGTCTATTTTTTAGAGATCCAGATGTTGTCTATTTTTTAGAGATCCAGCTCTATTCAGTATGATAGATACTGTTTGCTAATGTAGATGTTGTCTATTTTTTAGAGATCCAGCTCTATTCAGTATGATAGATACTGTTTGTTAATGTAGATGTTGTCTGTTTTTCAGAGATCCAGCCCTATTCAGTATGATAGATACTGTTTGTTAGTGTAGATGTTGTCTGTTTTTCAGAGATCCAGCCCTATTCAGTATGATAGATACTGTATATCAATGTAGATGTTGTCTATTTTTCAGAGATCCAGTCCTATTCAGTATGATAGATACTGTTTGTTAATGTAGATGTTGTCTATTTTTTAGAGATCCAGCTCTATTCAGTATGATAGATACTGTTTGTTAATGTAGATGTTGTCTATTTTTTAGAGATCCAGCTCTATTCAGTATGATAGATACTGTTTGTTAATATAGATGTTGTCTATTTTTTAGAGATCCAGATGTTGTCTATTTTTTAGAGATCCAGCTCTATTCAGTATGATAGATACTGTTTGTTAATGTAGATGTTGTCTATTTTTTAGAGATCCAGCTCTATTCAGTATGATAGATACTGTTTGTTAATGTAGATGTTGTCTGTTTTTCAGAGATCCAGCCCTATTCAGTATGATAGATACTGTTTGTTAGTGTAGATGTTGTCTGTTTTTCAGAGATCAAGCCCTATTCAGTATGATAGATACTGTATATCAATGTAGATGTTGTCTATTTTTTAGAGATCCAGCTCTATTCAGTATGATAGATACTGTATGTTAATGTAGATGTTGTCTATTTTTTAGAGATCCAGCTCTATTCAGTATGATAGATACTGTTTGTTAATGTAGATGTTGTCTATTTTTCAGAGATCCAGCCCTATTCAGTATGATAGATACTGTATATCAATGTAGATGTTGTCTATTTTTCAGAGATCCAGTCCTATTCAGTATGATAGATACTGTTTGTTAATGTAGATGTTGTCTATTTTTTAGAGATCCAGCTCTATTCAGTATGATAGATACTGTTTGTTAATGTAGATGTTGTCTATTTTTTAGAGATCCAGCTCTATTCAGTATGATAGATACTGTTTGTTAATGTAGATGTTGTCTATTTTTTAGAGATTCAGCTCTATTCTTTATGATAGATACTGTTTGTTAATGTAGATGTTGTCTATTTTTTAGAGATCCAGCCCTATTCAGTATGATAGATACTTTATATCAATGTAGATGTTGTTTATTTTTCAGAGATCCAGCTCTATTCAGTATGATAGATACTGTTTGTTAATGTAGATGTTGTCTATTTTTTAGAGATCCAGCTCTATTCAGTATGATAGATACTGTATGTTAATGTAGATGTTGTCTATTTTTCAGAGACCCAGGTCTATTCAGTATGATAGATACTGTATGGTCTGGTATGACTGCAATAGCTGTCAGTGAAGAAAGTGAAATAGCATCAGGCTCTTCTGTAAGTTTATACTGTCACACAAAAAGGTTGCAGCTGTTTTATTATGCCCTCTCTACCATTATTTGTCAGGTCTGTCACTGCAAGGTGAAAGCATATTCTCAAGCATCTATCTGTATGAAATTATTGGATTACTTAGAATTTAAGTATTAGTAACTAATAAAAAAAAAGTGAGATTGTAAAAATTTCACAATGAATAAGCAAGGGAAAAGAAATCCAAAAATGATCTTTTCATCTCATCTGTTTTTCAATTTCTTCCCATCATGAAATTTAATGTATGTACAATATATTGATGCATTTTTGGCAATTATAAAAAAAAAATAGTGTATAATTCTCAGTACTAAAAACAAAATCAATGTTCAATAGGGTTTGCTTACACACATAAACATGGTAGTAAGATGCCAGTCCTTTCAAAAAACCTCAAGAAGGATTCTATTCAGTGCCTTTTTTTTTTACATAACGAATGAAAATTTTTTTATGATATTTGTAGTAATTGGTATTTGCATTTGGGGTAAAGATGCAATTCTATAAAAATACTTTTAGTTATGAATCCTTACATTATTTAGTCAATATAATACATAAGACAATTAAATTTCAGTTCTGTGCCCAAAATGCATCATTATATAAGTTCATCTATTCTAAGGACAGTTCCCATATAGGCAATACTGGCATGAACTTTTCGTTTTCAGAATTTAGAAAAGAATTATTTTTCAAAACTCTTTTTAATTTTACAGATATCCCAAAGGTTGCCTCCAGGATTTTGTTATAGTATGGTAGAACATGAAGATACTGATTTAAAGATTACAGAGCAAGCAGCAGTAGTTACAACTTTCAAACAGATACAAATGATTTCATTGGACAACCTTAGACAGGTGAAATTGTAAATCATTTAGTCAAATAGGAATTTAGGTTTTGTAATGTCCTGATGATGGTAGTAGAGAGGCATACTGTTTTCTGTTGTGTGTTTTTGTTCGAGGAATTGTAGCATGGTGTTTAGGTCACATTAGCTTGAAGCTTAATTAAGGTAGAACCAAACACTTACGCTGACACTAATGTGGCTCATTTACAAAAGATTAACTTTGACCCTTTGACAAAAAATATAAAAATTTCAAAAAGCTTGAACCAATCTTTAAAATTTCTTAAGATATATAGCAGTTTAGCAAACACTAATTTTGATTATTGTGAAGCCTAATATTTTCTTAACAGTAGAAATTGATTAAAAGTTCAGCTTATTTTTACAGAGTCATCTTTCTGTAAAGTTATATACTATCTTAACTTTTTTTTAAAGGAAATTTACCATAAACTTTTAGTCCAATCAATTTGAATTTTAGAACATGTGTTCATTGTATAAAAAAAAAGAATATTTCTTATTCTGAGGATAGATTTTAAAATTCTATTACACATTACGATTTTGACCCCAATATCACGGTTTACTGAACATTTACCCATAATACTCTGTCTGTGAATAGTGTGATATTGTCACATATGTTTTTGTATTATTGAAATTCAAATATTGCTGCATAAAAATTTTGTAACCAGATTTTTAAAATAAAACCATCTAACAAAACATTTGATATTACACACATCTATAATGTTACCAACTCCAATCACTATATAGATATTCTGCCACATATTTCATTGATCAAAGCCATATATCCCTGCTACATAAATGGTTTCATCACTAGAATTTGATGTATAAGTAAAAATCAAGTATAGACTGGTATACTAATCTTGTCTGACAATCTTGCCTTCATTTGTTGTCCAGTTATTAATAATTGGTCATTGCAGAATTCAGGAATCATGTAAAAAGTTTGCATGAATTTATTAAGATTGAATGTATCTATGATGAATAAAATAGTTAACATTGTATCAGATGGTTCTTTATCAATATATTTTTTTACAGAAGAAAGATGAAATCAGTAGATTAACCATGAAAGTAAAGTTGCTGACAAAATTAAGTAATGTATGTACATTTTATTTGTTCCCTTGTTTTTCATATTGACTTATGCCATCACTTTGTATCAACCTTGATAGATCTTTATCATATTTGTTGAACAGTTTGGATTTTATTGCCTGTAAATATCAATTTGATAAATATGAATTCAGCATTAAACCAAACTATCCTAAAACTTTATACACATAAAAGTAGTTTTACTTTCTATTTCAACTTCATAATCTCAAAAAAAAAACCAACATACAGTTAAGAGAAATTGCTGATAAAAAAAATAATAGCATTTAATTTTTTGATACTGCTGTCTAGCTTAATTTTCTTGCTGATAAAGTCAGTATCAGAAACAAAATGCCATTATGCTATAATCATTTGTGGAATAGACATTAAGATAAGATAAACTCTACTACAAAACAAGTATATTTTTGTCTTTATTTGTTTCAGTCAGATTTATCCAGTTCCACATCAGTAGATTTTAGATATTTGCTGTACATAACAGACGAAAGTTTGGATCATACAGATTACAGAATTATAAAAGTTAAAGACACATGTCATATACAACAACCTATTGGTGGTACAATTGTCACTAAAGATGTTCTTCATTCAAATGGTATTTTACAAACTATGTATAAAAAGAGATGTGTAGGTATTCACCAATGTGACAGCAACCCAATTATAAAAATATCCAAAATAAATCTTAAGGATAGAGTCTTCATCAATAGACATGTGTCTATAGAATATGTCAAGCTTTAATTCATTCTGGGTTTGTGAAAGTTGTGAATAAAGTGAACAGAAACAATCAAAGATAAGCCATTTTGATATTTATAGAATAACTAATCGAAGAATTCAAATAGAGAAAAATATTCAACGCGTGACCGAACAACACATTAATTCACGAATGCGCGTAGCGCATGAGTTAATTATCAGAGTGAGTGTTGTTCGGTCACGAGTTGAATATTTTTCGATATTTGAATTCTTTAATTAGTTATTCTTTTTATTACATTGGCAAATGGCTTTTTTTAAGAAGTTATTGTATAACATGTAAGGAACTATATCTTTTTTCTACGCATTCACAATTTGTTTTGATCCGCCGTTATCGACGTCTTGACAACGCCTATTGTTGTACGACGTCAGAGAGTGAAATAACCACGTTTATTTCACATGTGAAATTATCGGTTTTTATCTAACTGGGAAATCAATGTAATTCATTGCAACCAATGTAATAAATATAAATATAGAAATGAATATCAAATAAAAAATGGTTTTTGATATTTTTAAAAAACATTTTGTGACTAAAAAACGTGGACAATATGTATTTAAATTTGATTATTTAAACACTTTTTTCAATTTTTTAAGTAGCAGAATGAATGTTTAGCAGTATTGTTCTTTAAAAGAGTAATCCAATGACATTTTGTTCCCAATATTATCGAAAAAAAAATCTGTCTTCATCCATCCTTAATTGTATAACAGTATTTATGGAATTATGATTACTTTTGTATTATTAACTTACTGTAATAAATATAAGAAGTTGTGGTATGAGTCCATCCAAGTCACAATTAGTATAAGCATATTTTTTTTAGGCAATTTGATATGTGACTGCTACAGCCAAATATTGCCAAGCAGTTCCCTACCAAAACTAGGTTTCGAGTTATCTACAGAAGACATGATCGATCACTTTTCACCTCCTGACCTAGATAAAGATTCCAAACTATATGATTTGTGTAAGGTTAAAGGTAAGTCTTCAGATTCAGTCATGTGACCTTAAATTAGTATACATCTTGGGGAGTCCTTTGGTGTACAGTTTTAGATGTATTAGTGTGCTTCTTTTAAGACCTATTTCTTGAAGAATTTATTAGATTGGAATGTAGTGTGTAAGCAATTTCTACCTCAGTGATGCAACCACTTCCTGTTGGTCATAGAGTAAAATTTTACAATACTTGCAGTACCAGGAAATTGTTTTTCAAACTTTTCTTGGCTTCTGTTGAAGTGAATGATTAGTTATGCATCAGTATATTCAAGAGATTCTATCATGAATTTGGAAATGTGTCAGATTATATTGAAACAACACAAGAGGGGGAACAGGACCTCTATAGTGACTACAGGATTGGGTGTTTTTACGCTCGGGAATTCAGGATTGACCCTTTGGGGATCCGGGATTTCTTTTTTCAAATTTCTGATTTCGTGTTTTTAAGCCCGGGATTTGGGGATCAGGACCCCTCCTATACCCCTATTCCCCCCCTCACACAAGGACAACTTGAATGACTTTTGAATGTGGTAAGTAGTTACAAAATATTGAACAAAAATCTAAAAAATTACCTGACATAGACTTTTTAAAAACATTTTCTTTTGTAATGCAATGTAAGATACACCAAAAAAAGATCAGAAACAAATGAAAATCTGGTATCCTGAATTCGTTGTCTGTTATGTTTCGATTACTATGTTTGTTTTGTATATTATAGGTATGATTAATGAAATAGATGAGAGTTCTGCCTATTCCTGGGATGTATGTGATCAGTGTGGGTTAGACAAGCTAGCTGAGAAAGCAAACACTAAGTATGTTAAACTAAAATGATGCTCTTTTATTAAAGGCTGCCTATAATATCATAGATATGTTGTACAAACAACCTACTAAACAATTAAATACAGTTTCAAGTGTTCAAGTATAAAAAAAAAATGGTCAGTGTGTCTTTTACATATTAGATTTTTATCAAAATTCCTAGCAGTTTTTTGCGAAAATGTGAAAAAAAATCCAACCATTCATCCTAATTGGTTGAGAACATACATGGCACGAAAAAAAACAAGATTAACACCAAACAGACAAACAGGACAAAAATGAGCATGTTATATTAAATATTCATTCAATTTGACAGCATGAGCTAGCTGCAATAGTTTTTGAAAAGAAAATTGTACTCATCCGGCAACTATTTTCTTCTCTCATAAAAATGGCTACAAATAATAACAGCACAAACTAAAGTGATGGTGAAAAAACGGTCATCTTTTGGGACTTGCATTTGCAGCCTGTATCACCTGATCTACCCTACCACCTATATAATTTTTTGTCATATATGAGGATTTGGAAGGGGTTTATAGAATAGAGAATACTGGACAAAAAGGGCAGAATAATGGGGAAAAATATAAAGATTGGAGAAAAATAATCCAAAAAAATAAAGAATAGATGATAATAGAGTACTAAAATGTAAAGAATGGAAAATAATTGGCACAAAATATAAAGAATAGAGAAAAATAGCGAAGAAAATTAAATAATACAGAACTTAGACACCCAATCTCAACTTTCATATACTTTTTGGGATAAAATTTCCAATCCACAATATAAATTTCATGCAAGTAGCTTCAAATCAATGTTACGTAACAGACAGTCCTGAGTTATTTGCTCCTAACTGTATTTTTCATTAAAATTTACTTTGTATATTTTTATGCCCCACCTACGATAGTAGAGGGGCATTATGTTTTCTGGTCTGTGGCTCTGTTCGTCTGTGCGTCCGTCCGTTCAGGTTCAAGTTTTTGGTCAAGGTAGTTTTTGATGAAGCTGAAGTCCAATCAACTTGAAACTTAGTACACTTGTTGCTTATGATATGATCTTTCTAATTTTAAAGCCAAATTAGACTTTTGACCCCAATTTCTCAGTCCACTGAACATAGAAAATGAAAGTGGGAGTTTCAGGTTAAAGTTTTTGGTCAAGGTAGTTTTTGATGAAGCTGAAGTCCAATCAACTTGAAACTTAGTACACTTGTTGCTTATGATATGATCTTTTTAATTTTAAAGCCAAATTAGTCTTTTGACCCCAATTTCACGGTCCACTGAACATAATAAATGAAAGTGGGAGTTTCAGGTTAAAGTTTTTGGTCAAGGTAGTTTTTGATGAAGTTGAAGTCCAATCAACTTGAAACTTAGTACACATGTTCCATATGATATGATCTTTATAATTTTAATGCCAAATTAGATTTTTTTTATTTTTACCCAATTTCATGGTCCATTGAACATGAAAAATGATAGTGCGAGTGGGGCATCCGTGTACTTTGGACACATTCTTGTTATTATTGTTTTTCTACCTTTTTTTAGAGAACTTGTCTGTCTTGGTTGTAAGAGAGTTGTTAAGCATCCTGTTACCAAAATGAAGATGGAAATTTATGCTTCAGTTACTAATCTTAAATCAAACAGAATCAAAATAGATGTAAGTTTTTTCATTTATACTTGAAGTAGTTGCCATGGAGTGACTTTAAATAATTGCCATAAAAGTCACATGTTGAGGTAATTACCGTAAAGGTTTCCTCTTAACTGATTGAAGAAAACAGAAATACTTTTGAAAGAGACATATAGGTGAAGTTCAAAGAAACAAAACATTGTAAAAGAACCTGCACATTAGCACTTTTAAGCACTGCTTTCAGGCTATTTTGTGGCAGTCAGTCTTAATTGGTGGAGGAATCTGGAGTGTGCCCTTAGAAAACCAGCGACCTTCACGAAATGTACAATGAAATGTAATGTTAATTAATATGTTTTTCTTTATACCTTTGTTCAACTTAGGTGATACCAGAATAAAATGATATATATCTTAAAAAATAGGCAAACTGACAATCCTAATCAATTAAGATAGGAGTCGAGGACACCAAGACTACCTCAGTGTTGACAGGCTGGTGGTTACAGTAGTAGAACTACTTACATCACTCAACCACCGAGTCCCACGCAAAGACATACAAAGTTTTTATAAATGTTTTATGCATTGTATAGGGTAAAGATTGCATTCATGCTATCAAAACCCGAATGTGGCTTATTTTCAATACTTTATCACAACTTTTGAGATTAAAAAAAGTAATTGTTTAAAAAAATTATTACAGTAGTATTATACTTAGTCATAAGAAACCTCAAATTAAAAACAATAATGCATATGTTTTTCTATAACTCAATGGATAGTTTTCATTATAAAACTTATGTACATATACTTTTTTCTGAAGACAATTCTTTAATTTATTCATATTTAGAAGAAGTTTACTTTATTTTAATTGCTTCCTTCCAGGAAGCAATTCCCCGACATATTTTCCATATGCAAAGTAACCTCAGTGTGACCCATCTCGTAAAATTAATCCAGTGATCGCAATACGCATGGATTCCTTAAAATAAACTATTATCTGATTGTACATGTTAAACATGTGCTCAATATCCATGATTTTTTTGTGGTTTGTTGACAAACAGGTGACAATCGTTAAACTTCGGCTTCAAAACACGAACTTTAATTACCTGCCATATTTTCACAACAACACTGACCAATTGAAAAAAAATTGACGATTATACGAAATTTATGGAACAAAATTATAAAATTGTGCACAGAAGACTAAGTTTATAATGTTTGTAGACAATAGACAATATTTTGACAATAGACAATATTTTATTCGCACAAACACATTTACATTAAATGGTTATGGCATACAAAATTAAGACAATAAACTGAATTGGTTCAAGAATTGGAATAACATTATTTTTCACCGGTCACTCGTTTCATATGACTTTAATATGTTCATAATGTAATTAAGTTTTAGATGTGCAATCTTGTAATTTTCAGCTTTTAGAAGACACGATACAGTCATTATTACCAGAAGATGAAAATGATGAAGAGGTAAATTTGTCACAATTTGCTTTAACATGTTGTCTTTCTCATCTTTTCAAATATACCTGGTAAAATATCATATTAGTAGTATTAATATTTCATTTACAATAAATGTTAATCACTAAAAAAATGGCATTATTTTTTTCTCGAAAAATTTGACAAGACTATATAATTTTTTAAAACAGAATATCACTTTTTTTGGCCAGGATCTTTTCAGATGGCTAACGTCACAGTACCCAAATTGCACCTATTTAGCAAAAAAAGCTTCAGAAATCCTAGAGACTAAACAATTTGTATTTTTATGATTTGATACTATGCACGTCTTTCAACAAAGGTAAAAGTATTAAGATATACACAAAACATTCACAGTATTTATCAACAGATGAAGTGTTTACTGAAAAAACAAAATGTATGGAAACGTCGCCATATGACGTCATCAAAACAAAATACAATAATTTACAAGTAACCATTTCTTTAAAAATTTAAGAGTAATCATGGACTTATATCAAATTGTTCAAAATATTTGAAGAAATTAAACAAAAGCTCTGTTATTCAACTTTTGACGATGTGAATTTAAGCATGGATGCAATTTGGGTACTCCTCATTACAGAATCATTGATGGTTTGGAGGTCAATTCAGACAAATTTTTCTATGATTCCATATGGATTCAAAATTAAATTACTGAAACTATATAGTAAATAATGACACATCTTCAAAATAAACACATAATTAAAACTTTTGTCTGAAGCATAAATAAACGTAAGTTACAAAACTGTCAAAATACTGTGGATTAATTATTATTCGTTGGATACAATTTTCGTGGTTTTCGTGGGTACAGGCAAACCACGAAATCAAATGTTCAATGAAATAAAATTGAGAATGGAAATGGGGAATGTGCCAAAGAGACAACAACCCGACCATAGAAAAAAACAACAGCAGAAGGTCACCAACAGGTCTTCAATGTAGCGAGAAATTCCCGCACCCGGAGGCGTCCTTCAACTGGCCCCTAAACAAATATATACATATTGTCAATAGGTGTTGTATACAAAGGTTGTCAAAGCAACAAAATCAAATATCAACGAATATGCAAGTTTTCAGCAATCCACGAAAATTGATACCCATGAAAATAAATGAATCCACAGTAGGTGCAATTTGGGGACCCTCACGTTAGAACTGCACAGATTTTAAACTGTTTTTGTATGGTTATTAGTTCCTAGCCTGATGACTAAATTATTTTAATTTTACTTTTTTTGTGCAAGTTAAATAACAGTTTTATTTAACACATGTTATTTCTGTTGTTACAGGGTTATGACATTAGTAGTGTGCTGAATTCTGACGTCGGACCAGTTACCTGTGTTGTGATGAAGAAGAACAATAATGACATATTTTTAAAAGAAATAAGAAAATCCTGATGACTTTTTCTCAGTGTGATTTCTTTTAACTTATATAATTAATTGCAAAATAGAATAGGTATTTCTGAAGATATGTTTGAAGTTATTTTATGTACCTTTTAGAAACATTCCAGTTTTTTTTTTTTTTTTTTTTTACTTTTACAAAAAAAAAAAACTTTCTATAAAATAAAAGTTGTATTGTCATTTAAATCTCAGCATATAAGAGGCTAAGCATAGAGTTAAACTTATGCTAAGAAACTTATGGCTCTGATAAATCTTGAAATCCATTTAATTGATACAATTCACACAAAAAATGTTTTACTCAGTACTTGTTTTATATATTTTGTGTTTGTAAGGGACGATTTGAATATCTTATGATATTCCAGTGTTTGACTGGTAATGAATAGTTATTTTAAATCTTGTAGCTTTCTTTGTATCATTATTTACTGTTATATATTATTGTTAATGAAGTACATTCCAATAAACTCAGAAAATTGATTATAAACGAAAATTTGATAAACGAAAATTTTGTTTCATTTCTCAATTGTGCTGATTTTAAAAAACAAAGAGTTTAAGGTTATGGTCAAAATTTGTTTGATGACAAATTCCATGTTCATTGCAGTCATTGGGTGAAAAAAAAAAATGAAAGTTTTTTCAAAATAGAAGTGACTGGCCAGTACTGAGTAGATCTGTAAATCTCTTGCATGGTACATCTATTCTCAAAATTAAGAAATTCTGAACCAAACATCAAATCATTCTTTTAATGCAGAAGCTACATGATATGTAACAAAAAAAATCAATACTCTTTGGTTATACTAAAAATTCATTGCACTGTCAAACAGGAAGTGACTGACTAGTAGATAAAAAAGGGTGTACACAGAGCTAATAAAAAAAGTTCTAAATCATTCCTTTCTTAAGAAGCTAAGTAATTCAAAACTTTAGAATAAGTTTAAAAAAAAAAAGCTTAGTGGGTTATTTATTATTCAAAGTATTGTTTAACAGGGTTAGACTACCAGAAAAAAAGGAAAACCACTTACATACTTTCTGTTCAACTCCAGATCACAAAGTTCCAGACAAATAGCAAATCATTCCTTATTAAAAGGCATAGTAGTAAGTAATAAAAGGTAATAAAGAACATACAGAGAAGGTGATTATAGTATACTACTGGATTTCAAAAGGCCAAAGTGAACAGTTTTTGTCATTCTTTTGTGTCTGTCATTCCTCTGCTGTCTTTTTCCTTTTAAATTTTTTCCTCTTAAACTGTTAGTCCAAATGAAACTAATAGTTGACGCAAAAGACTTGCTATATATCGTATCTGATGATGAAAAAACAGTGAACCAACGCAGCTGCCCTTACTATAAATAGACATACATTTGTGTTATGTGGCCAACTAAACCCCACCTCCAGTTGCAGAATTTTCTCACTGTGTTGAAGACTACTGTAAATTCAGAAATTATTGTGTGCATTTATAATTGCCATTTTTTCATTTAAGACTAAAATGCAATTTAAATTTTTGCGATATCGAGAAAAATCCTGTTTAATTCCTATTGAAAAAATCAAATTGTGAGTTTAAATTATTGCGATTATAACCCTGTCGTATTGTTCGAAAAATTAAAAACCTCACAATAATTTCTGAATTTTCAGTAATTAATGACCTTGGACTGTGTTCTGCTGAATGGTCTGTTTGTTGTCTCTTAGACACATTCTCCGTTTTCATTCTCAATGTTATACATGTAGATTAAGAAATAATTCCTTCATGTCATACTCTATGCTCATTTTAACATGGGTAGGCATTATATTTGTCGATATTTTACACTGAGCGTTAGCGAGGTGTAAAATGAGGTCAAAAATAATGCCTACCCATGTTAAAATGAGCATAGAGAATGACATGAAGGAATTATTTTGATTCTAAAAGGACAAATACAGTATTTTTATAGGTTGAAGCGTACGAAATTACCGTAAAAATGTTTGGCTGTTTTTTCCTCCTCGAGGAGTCTGTGCATTGCATTTCAAATTTGATAAGTTTAAAAACTACGAGCAGGGTAAATGTATGTTGTTTCATAAAAAAATATAATAAAAGTTTATGTTAGCTGCTTAAATGTATATATTTTAAAGGATAACGATGGAAATAACGTTAATATAAACAGTAAGTTCGTGCGCATGTGTCAAACCTATTTTGTGCTCATTAGAACACGGCTTTGTTTACAAAGCGTAATAAGGACGTCATATTAGAATGCACAATATAATGCATATATTTTCAGTTCTTAGTTTACTGTATCTAGGCCAATGCTTCTAAAACAGTCATATTTGACAGACAAATATAAATTTATCTGATTCAAGGCTAGAAATTTCAATTAAATCCTCTATGAAGCTGAATTGTTTGTGTCAATATTTAAAACTATTCACTTCATGTGTTTTGTGAGTATATATCACTTATTGCAGTTAGTGTACATTTATATTTAGGCCCTTATATTTATCCCTTGGTGTTAGTTGTCCATTTTTGTAAACTTCTCTTCTGAAACCACTGGACCATTTCAATATAACACTACTTGAATGATCCTATGAAAATAAGTGATCTAGTCTAAAGTTTTTGCTTCTTATCAATCTGAATATATAATTTAAACAACATCGCTACGACCGCTATAAATAGAACATAAGGGTAAAGTGCATTTATTGTCTCCCATCTTGAAATCCATAAAAAAATTGGTCGAAACTGTAAAACTAAAAAATGATTAACATAACAATAATAGATCTATAAAATTGATTGACTGTGTTGTCAAAACCATTATTTATTATAGAAGTCATTGCCCTTAAATAAAAATTCTTTATTTATTTATTTTCAGTTTTGTCTTTTACCTCATTTTTTTTACAGCTGAGGGATTCACGCCCACAGGAGCCTCCCTTTTTAGATCTTACCCATGGCCATATATAGTGAGCCTAAACTGATATTCTTTTTATACGACCGCAAAAAGGGGCCCAAATAAGCATTTTTCTAGTTTACAGACAATAACTTGAGAAATGATGTATGGATCTCTGATATTATACCACAAGTTTCCATAACAGAAAGGGATGGTTAGTATTATCTTTGGGGGGTTATGGCTTAAACCGTTTAGGAATTAGGGGCAAAAAATGGGGGAAAACTAGGGTTTCCTGGTTAATGGACAATAACTTAAGTACAATACATAATTTAAATGCAGTGTAAGGGAGGTAATTCAAATGTAACATTTGAATTACCTCCCTTACAAGGCTTTTAAATTATGCTGATTAATTTAGCAATGATAATGTATGTCATTTTCTATTTAAAGACTTATGATGTATTTAAATGGGTAATTATAGTTGCAAACTCCATTGGAAATTTGAATTGAGAATAATTATGACCATATCTTGGGTGAGTTTATCTTCCTCCACCCAGCAACCAAACATAAAAAGATTTGCAAAATGACAACATACTAATGTCATTTTGGGTTGCTCAATATTACTGAACTACAAACAAGTGGGAGGTTTAGCTAGATATAAAACCAGTCTTTTTGGGTGCCTCTATAGCTTGCGGTACAGCAGAGGCTTTGTGTTGAAGGCTGCACTTTGACCTATAATTGTTTAAATTTTACACATTGTGACTTTGATGGAGCCTAGAGTTGTCTCATTGGCACCCATACCACATCTTATTTCTATTAGCCCACCATTTTCCTTGGAAAATGCCTGTACCAAGTCAGGAATATGATATTTGTTTTCAACTGGTTCCATTTGTTGATAAAGTCTAGTGTTTGATTTTGTTAGTTTTAATGGACCCCCCCCCCCCCCCTTCTTAAAGTTGGATATATTTTTTCATGATACAAAATATACATGAAAAAAAGTGTTCTTACAAAAAAATGTCATTATGAAGCAAATCATTACTACCAATACTATATGATTCGTGTCAGTAACATGCATTAGATAGCACTGAGATGATTTCTGTGATATAGTACTAATCTCAAGATAACAAGACGAGTGAATGATCATACATTATCTTTAAACTCTCTAGTTAACAAATACTTTTTTGTTTCAAAACCCAAAAGGGATAGATATTGGAAACATATTATTACACACAAAGTGTGTTCCAACAAACCTACGTTAAACTTATTGCAACTATTTTCTACTTCAATAACTTTAAGCCACTTCATTACTTTCGAATTAAGAATTGTAAACAGTATATTTAAGTTCCAATGTTTTAGATGTACACATGTATGACTAGTCTAATTACAGGATAGGTTAAATATGTAGAGCCTCTGTCCAATAAATTTTTGATTTACGTTTTAAGAATGGATTGTAATTGCAACAGTTTAAAAACACACAACTCAAGCTGCATGTTTGCATGCCTTTCTACATTTGTATTAAGAGGACTTCCCTCTTTTGAATAATGTTTGACTGAGGTGGGCATTGAATCAACTACCATCTTTCATCAAGGCAAGTATGCTTCTTTTAGACCACATATGCTTTTCTCTTTCCAGATTTAAGAAATACAAAAGACAATCCCTGCCGGCCACATATATTCTAAAGCTTATAAAATGCATTTGAATACTTGTACATCTTGAATGCTTCTAAACTTTTTCTGGTGACCGTGCACATGTTTGTTTGTGCTCAAGGGTGAAATTTGTTGTAAAAAATACGACCATATTTGCAAAAAGGTTGGCCTTCGGCTATTCAGTGTCTGCTCTATGGTCGGGTTATTGTCTCTTTGACACATTCCCCATTTTCATTCTCAATTTTAAGATGAACCTTAATTGCTTTTCTATGTACGCATATGCTTTTGAACTCTTTGGAAATTTGAGGAAGCTTTTGGTATAGAGACATAAACTCGTCTGTTTAAATACTAGAAAAAGTTATAACACAAATACCGTGGCAAAATTGACCTTGGGCTTTTGACACCAGTTGATTACATATCGGATGATGACCACACCACCATATAGTATTAATTTATTAGATTCAGTCACCTGTAACAGCACTGGTATTAAAGAGATAATCGTAACTGGAATACGACTATCCCAATATGGCGATATAGGTAAAATCTTTACAGTAATTTTTCTCAAATGTAGCATGCTTTTGTCAATAGTTACTCAGCTGCAAGGTTTTCTTATACCATTACATCATATTTGAATCGTAATGGTGTACTAGAATTGTCTAAGCGATTTTAAAATTGCCGTCTAAAAATTCGGGATGATAATCGTAACTCATAAAAAAGATAATCGTAATTATGGTATTAAAAAATGAGAAGATAATCGTAACTAGATAGTGTTTTATTGATATTGACACTAAAAACGTATATATCTGATAGCACATGATGAAATTATGGTGATGAATAAATCACGTTTCAACATCTTGTGACATTTCTTTTTGTGCATATATTATTAATAGTTCTAATAAAAACAGCTACATACTATTATATCATAAAATTGGAAGGGTGGACAAGCTTCAAGGAATTTGGAAATGGGAAAACACGAACTATGTTAAGATACAGAAAACTCCAAGAACTATGAATTTCACAACATATGCGAATGACCGAAGAGGCAATTTTATTAAAAGGAAGTTATGATATATGGCAATAATGGTCGGGCGGAACGCATGTGTCACCCTACATCAGATTTGTGATTAAGACTATTAAAAACATTGATTTATCCTGAATAAAAACATAGTAAATATAGTAAATATTGTTTTAAATTATTTATTGCAGGTGGCTAAATGTGCTATTTCTGCCACCGGGAAGCCACTGCTGATTCAATTCTAGCCCGTGTCCTATTATGCCATAATGAAGTAGGAAAAACGTTTAGTATTCGCCAGAGACAGTTTTGCGAGAAATTAGGAACTACAGTTTTGTACTTTTGGGATACGGGACATTCACCTCTATTTTCTAAAAAAAAAAACCGTTAAACGTGCACATAACATTGAAACTTTGAAAGAAATAAAAATATCTACTTACCACAATACCTGACTCGACAGCTGCTTAATTTTTGATATCGTTAACAGGTACATGTATATTAAAAGGTTACGCATATTGGTGTCAATTATAAGGGCTGAAAAATCAACTTGTCGATTTTTTTTAATTTCTAGAGTTATTTTAAATACCTCTATTATAGACCTGTTTGTAAATAAAAAGTGCAATCTTAAATACTCTTTAAAATGATATCATTTTCATAATGAATGTACTGTTTCGTAGGGGACATTTGTCCACTACGAAACTGCTTTTAAACGCACATCTTATTGCATGTTAATGTCTCCTATAGACATTCCAGTTTGTTTACTTTAGAAAGATCTCATTTTTTTTTGGAATTTGAGAACCATTTTTTTATCGAGAAAGATTAGACAGTACTTCACATATGAACGTACAACTCATGTTACGTAGTGGACATTTTGACGAGTGTCGGGAGTGGACAAAACCGTTTCGATCGTAGTGGACAAAAAGTTTCGCAGTTGACATCAACCCTATTCTATATGTTGATAACATACTGAAAATTACACGAAACTAACCCTTGCTATTTGTTTAGCACGAATATACTAGTAATTGAAAAAATACAAAATCTCCAATACTTGTTTCGTAGGTGACCGTTTTATAGTAGACATATTTACATGTTTTATTTTTTTCCCACAATCCCTATATTGCAATAGTAACAAGAATGATTCTATTCACTAAAGCACGTACTAAGCTGTACACTGATATTTTTGTCATAATTTAAAAACCAGATACTGAAGGAGATTTGAACCGTTTCGTAGTGGACATTCACAAAAATATGATACGGTATCATTCTGGTCCATTAGATGTGCTCTTTTAATTAAACAATTAAACTGCCTTTATAAAAGCATAACTTCTTTTGCAAGACCATTATGTTCATATATCTTGCAAACATTGAGAATGAATGTTGAATAGGGCGTCTAGGGATATGCCATTTTGGTTATTTTGAATCATTCAGGAATCAATATCTTATTAATCCCTCTAAAAATAGTATGTTTATTTGCTTAAAAATGTTAAATCTAATTCCATGTACTGACTGCACAAAAAAAATCAGTTATTTTTATTTTCCGTTAATGTCATCAATTAACTGGACATTTGCATTTTAACACACAAAATACCATTGAAATGTTGAAAGAAACATTTATTATTTTTCAGTTACTATTATCCGATAACGAAATTACGATTATCAAACAAGAAAAATTCCATAGAGTTACGATTATCATCCCGAATTTTTCACCAGCAATTTTAAAAGCGCTTAGACAATTCCAGTGCACTGTTACGCTTCAAATATGATGTAATGGTATAGAAAAACCTTGCAGCTGAGTAACTATTGTCAAAAACGTGCTACCGTTGAGAAAAATTACTGTAAAGATATTACCTATATCTGCCGTCGCCATATTGGGATAATCGTAATTCCAGTTACGATTATCTCTTTACTACCAGTGAACAGAAAGTTTGAGTAAGAATAGTCGTATGAATTGTTAGTAAACAATATTAGATATTCAAGGATACATTCATTAGCGTAAGTAGCCTTATTTACCCTTCGAAATATAATGTTTTTTCTGTCTTTAATGAAATGTGCATAGTTATTTTAATTGCATAATTAGAATACTTGTTACCTGTAATAAAACAAAAGATGCTTAGAATATGACAACTATCAAGCGAATGGGACAGCTTTGAGGATCGGAAATATCATGCCGACCGACCACTGCATCATTTGGTAGTTAAGGTATGTTTGTCATGATTGTCACGGGATCATCTGAATTTAATGAAACCTTACAGACTCCCCATCGGAGAAGGAACAGACTGAATACTATTATAAAATTTATCAGCTATTAATAATAACACTTTGTATAGGACGCAATGCACAAACTCGTGCTTTATTAGGATGAAATGATGTATATCAGAATATGACATTCTATACCGTGACATAAATGTTATAAAAGCTTTTAAAGATGGGTCGCAGTTATTAGAAAGTTCGATACGGTTCTCAACATACATTGAACTACAAATGTCCATATTGAATAAGCGTTGGAGGGGATATGTATTTGTGTATGGCCATCATGTTGTGAATAGATACAAAAATATGTGGCATGGGTGCCAATGAGACAACTCTCCGTCCATGTCACATTTGTAAAAGTGAAACACTATCCCAATAATTTCTAAAATTTATCAACTGAATTTTTAAAACAAATATGTGATAAATATGACCGTATCAACGTTTACATTGCTTGTGTTATTTAATAAGAAGATGTTAGCTTTAGTACTCAGAAAAGTTTAAAAGTCTCTGTGAGAAGCCTCCAGGGGTAGTCAATTACCTGGGTCTATTAGTGTTAGTATAATATTCCCAGGTATTAAATGATAGATACTTGTGAACTTGTCATCGTACATTTATTACATGAATTGTGAATAATAAACAGATTCTAAATAAACAATGTTTAAGTATACAACTTTTAACGGTTTCAGGAGTCCTTTGTCCTTGAATCTCGTTTGTAGATGAGATAACTATAACATTGTATAACAGTGTTACAGTTATCTAAGTTCGTTTATAGATTGCATTGTTTGCAAGTAATGTTTCAAAGAAAAATCGTTTTATAACTTTATTAATGAACAGACAGACAAATCGTTATTGTCACAGAACTAGGGCTAAAAAAGCATATATGTGATAAATTATATAACTAAAAATACAACTTATACAAACAGTATAACATAAAATTTATTACTTGGTATAATATGGTGACTTCGATTCTCTAGTGTTGGCCGGAATAAGTTATGTTTTCTAAAACCCAAACGGAGACTCAACATTTTTTAGAAACATGTCAAAATGTCAATGCAAAATTACCCACAGTACATTAGGGACGACATCAACAGTTCAATGAAGGATAAAAAACTTTTTTAATTAGAATATTTTTTTCACTGAACCCCCGCCCCCTCTTTAACTTAATTTGGGAAAAATTGATTGACCAATATGGATATATGTAAAAATCAATGTCAGATAAACAAAACTTGCAGCAGTTTAGCCGTCCTTTATTATAGAGGTAAGCTTAACAAAATCCTTTTTTTTTTATATATAGTTATGCAAATCGTACAGTAATTTTGTAACAAAACTATTTGAGGTTTCCATGCAATGCACTTTGTTATTTCTTATAATTAAATAGTTATTTAGTTTTCATTTCATATATATCAGGTACTTTGCAAAAATTCATCTAGTGAAATGGAGCGGAAATTGGCTACAAAAACCGTGAAGTCGTTTATTCTAAATTGTAGTGTTCACTAGTACTACAACTCCAATTTAGGCGGAAGAAAGAAAAATCTTTAACTTTTTTTAATGAAAATCGAAATTGTGCACACATAGTAATGGCAGTTTTTGAAATGTATCGACATTGTTGACATTCAAAGGAGAAATACCCAGCACACGTACCAAAGTGGTATTGTTCAGAGTACCCGACTTGTTTACCAACTGTATTTGTGGTACATTTGTATTTAATTTTGAGTACGAAAGTTTTGAAATTAATACCCTTTCCTTGCTTAAAGTAAATGCAGTTAACTCAGTCTATCATTTCAGTGACCATGCTGTCAGTTTATGCGGCGTTCCTAGCCACGGGCCTTGCTGTGGTTGCTTACTTTGGCCACCAAGTATGGTCAGAAAATAAAGCACCAACGATGGCGGAACAAGTTAAACGAGAGCTCATTCCAAATGAGGAGTTTGTCAAACACTCAGATATATTCAACAAGCAGCAAGTTATAAAGGTATCAATTAGGATTTTTACGTCTATATACATACCTGTATTAGAATGCAACATATTGTACATGTCCGATCTCTAACTAGTTGGTCTTTTGCAATATATAAATGGTAAATAGGTTTTGGGGAAACAAGAGAATTATATGTTTATTGCATATAATATTGATATTTTATCCTAACATTCGCAATTTTCAGCCAATTCGATGCATATTGAACTGAAACTATTTCATACACCCCTCAGTCACTAGTAATTACTTTACAATTTGTATCGAACCGGCTTATTGTTGCTCTACTTATTTATTGTTATATATATGTACCTGTTTTTGCTGAATTCCTCTTTTTGAAGTTTTGGTACTAAAAGACAAATGACCTACAACATTTCTTGTTACCCTAGACACTTGACTTTTATCATCAGTAAACCTATAATATACCAGTTTCAGTGTGTAAGATTGATTGATTGATGGATTGGTGTTCTCATAATTGTAGCCACATAATATGTTGTTAAGATTCACTGTTTAATGTACGTTGCACGTATTACAACCATGCAGGATGCTTTAGTGCCCCGCCGTAGTTACCCTTGACCGTTTGTCCAATTTTTGTTTCTGCGCTCTATCTTGAGTTTGCCTCTTGTAAATTTTGTGAAACTAATACACAATGCTTATAAACCAAAACTGCTATAGACATAATTTGTCATTCTAGAGTTATGCACCTTTTGAACTTTGAAAATTACAAAACTTGAGCGGGGGCATTCGTAACGTATTCTTCTAAAGCTTGTATATCATAATTTTATATGGCAATCTTATTTTATAGGTTACGGATAATATCTACGTAGCCATTGGCTTTGCTTTAGGGAACTCTATAATGGTGATCGCACCGGAAGGTCTTATTATTGTTGATGTAACTGAAAGTGTCACAGCAGCTACAGAAATTCTCAAGGAGTTTCGAAAGATCACAAACAAACCAATTAAAGCTATTCTCTACACTCATCATCATCAAGACCATATAGGCGGAGCGCAGGTAAAAACATAACAAACAAGACTGAAGTATTTGTCTATATAGATAGGACACCTTTCCTGCTGCGACCGCTATAGCTTTTTATGTCCAGTAAAATTGGGATGAATCAATAATTTGGCACATATTTAAAAAAAAATTCAAATCCTCATGAACCCGTGTACAAAGTTTCAAGTTAATATGACACAAATTCATGGTAAACTATACATTGACCAAAATGTTTGACAAACTGGAAAGATGACACGAAGCGGACGAACTGCTGGGCGCACAGACCGGAAAACGTTATGCCTCTTCTTTCATAAAGACGAAGCATAACAAGCACAGGGAAAGCCTTAGACAAATGTACTGAACAATAATAACAAAAAGATAAACATATAAATTAAATTAAAAATGGGAATTGGGATTCTGCCAAAAGAGACAACAATCAGATCAAAGTACAGAAACAGCCCAAGGCCACCAATGTGTCTTCAACACAGCGAAAAATCCCGGTTTCAACCGGCCCATAAACAAAAATGTGTACTACATATTTAAATAGAATATAAAATACAGGTAATCAGAGACTGTAAATGGATAAAACAATCAATGATCAATTTAGAATTAAAAAGCTATCAAGTACAGGAAAAGCGAAAGACACCAAAGGGACATCCAAACTCAGTAGTCGATAATAAACTGACATTGCCATGCAAATAGAAAGAAGGAAAAAAAATACCAAAAGACAACAGAAAGCAAACTTACGTCTGAGTAAAACAAACTTAACAAAATACCGAGTAAATCGCATGTTCTCCGAACAGGTAAGCAAATCCAAGAAATTGTACATAACAAAACAAAAGGAAAGTGAATTGTGCATTTGAACTCAGAAAATGTTTTTACCAACAAGTTAACAGGGGAAACGAGAAAAATATACAAAACAATGTTTTAACACTTTCAAGCACGTAAAAAGGTAAAAAAAAAAACAACAACATACAAACAAACAAACAAAAAGAAAGCTGCATTGGAAAACTAGGAACAAGTAAATGAGAAAGTCTGGATACCATTTTCTTCTTTTTTAATAAAGGGATTCTTAGAAAAGGGTGTAGCATTGCCAGAAGTCTGGTCTCATCACAAGCTACCACATGAAGTCGCTAGTTTCTTCACTACATCATATGGTGCTAAAGTTAGACGATCTTCACGACAGTTTGGTGTAATGGTACCAGCTTCACGCAAGATCAATGCTGGTTTAGGTCTTAACTTGCGATATGATTCTCAAGGGTTCATTCCTCCTTCCAAATTAGCAACTGAGAAAGTCACATTTGCTAAAATTGCAGGCAAGTATATTGTAATCTTTTATTTAAGAGCCCATCAATCGTGATAAGTAATAGCGATTGTAAGTTTATTTCACGCACAAATTTTCATGCAGCATCTCATAACTATTTGTATTTTAGAAGAATTGTATTAGATATATTTATAAATTTTGACTCTCGACTTTCATGTACCATAAACGTTGTCTTCATTTCATATACTTTTAAGTAATAAAAAGAGTATGCTAGTGTTTTATGTAGTGTTATGTAGTCGTTACAATTGAGCTTTTTTTTTAAATACATTACAATCTTTTTCAATCCAAATGGTTTTTTTACGTGTTTCTACTTACAATCACAATAGAAATCAGTATGAATCCGAATACTAGTATCATTTCTATATGTATCTGCGGATCTTGAAGTGGAGGCAACATATTTCGTTAGTCGTTGGTTTTTTACCATTTTGTTCTATTCTCTTTTTCTTCTGCCCATTAGTATATATTCTGTAAATCCAATCCAGGCCCTTATATCTCTCGTTAACTAGATATACTGTTTTAACTGATTTGTATTCTCCTTTCTAGGACTAGATGTGCACATCCATCATATTCCAGGGGAAACATCAGACCAAATTGGGGTATGGATTCCGTCCTGGAAAGCATTCCTCAGCGGTGATGATGTCTACAAAGCTTTCCCGAACATTTACACGATACGCGGAGCACCAGCCAGAGATCCGGTAGACTGGTATACATCTGTTCAGAAAATGCTAGATCTGGATCCCGACTATCTTGTTCCTAGTCACCATCGGCCAATCATTGGGAAAAATGACATTCGGAATGTATTAATTCCTTACAGAGATGGAATTCAGTTCGTTCACGACCAAGCACTGAGGTTTATCAATAAAGGTTTGACACCTGATGAAATAGCAAAGCGTGTGAAATTGCCAGAAAAATTAGAGAAACATCCTTATTTAAGAGAATTTTATGGCACTGTTCCATGGTCAGTGAAAGGGGTGTTTCAGTTGTATCTTGGATGGTTTAGTGGGGATCCAGTAGATCTTTTCCCCTTATCAACACCCGAAAAAGCATCACGTGTCATTGCGTTGGCTGGAGGAGTTGATAACACTATTTCCGAGGCTATTAAAGCCTGGAATAAGGATGATATACAATGGTCTCTCGAGCTTGCTTCATATGTTCTCATACAAGATAAGAATAACAAAGATGCCAAGAAACTTAAAGTTGATGCTCTTAACTTATTGGGCAGCAGACAGATCAATTCCATTGCTGCTAATTATTACATCACATGCGCACTCGAGACAGAAGGCATTGTTAACCTCGAAGATGAGTCAACTAGGAAAAACGAGTGGCAGATAATCCAAAAGCTGCCAATGAAGCAGTTGTTCCAGATATTTAGTTCTATGTTCATGCCGGAAGTTGGCGTTTGTGAAACAACCGAAGGAATCGTCCAGTTTATCTTTTCAGATACAAACAGTTTTGTGGTATTGAGAATTCGAAATGGTGTCGCTATTATTGAGGAGAATGAAAGAGCAAAGAATGTGGATGTAACTGTAAAGACAACCGAGGCGAAACTTAAGGCAGCGTTCATAACGAGACTTGATGGACCAGGAGACTATACAAAAGACCTAAATATAGATGGCGGCATAGTCAAGTTTAAAAATTATATGAATTGTTTCGAAGAAGATTTCCAACTTCTTTTGCCGTAGACAACAACGTAAATTAGAATAACAACATATCATATTACGTCAAAAACAAAACAATACAGGGTTTATTAAGCAATTTTAAATGCCATTGTTTGAACCTATCATTGAACATCAGTTTTATAAAACAAGTTATCATGACATCACATTATTTACTTCAGAAAATAAACTGTTTGTCAGTGGTTGACAATTCATTTTACTGTTGGGAAATTATTGAATCCTGGGATGTAATTCGTGCATGGTGTATTTCCCCCCATCGAATCAACTTTGAAAGCAATATATAGATGAATGTTAATAATATACAATGCATTGAATCGCTTAGCACGTATTAAACATGTACAAACTGTTATTTGCAATCAAACACTATTTATAAAACAAAATTAAAAGAATTAACCCATTTGTACGGAGTTGTTGCACGAATCGATTTTTTTTGGGTCTTGTTGGCCCAGTTCAGTAACATATATTATATAATTTATATATATGCCCCAGAAAATGTGTTTTAGTCAATTATAAATGTATAGGCAGTAAACTGATATAGACATTTACTAAACTGAGATCTGGCTGCGACTTCCTTATTAAATATCTTCCGAGAAAAATATTAATAATTTTAATTTGGTAATATCAAAATAAGGAGATGTGGTATGATTGCCTTTGAGACATTCATCCACCAAAGTTCAAATATAGTGGATGTAAGCAATTATAGGGAACTATACAGCCTTCAACAATGAGATAACCCCATACCTTATGTCGACCGACTACAAAAGAAAAAGCTGCGAATTGAAAAATATGAAACAATTTAATTGAGAAAACAAACGGCTAAACAAATAATTCACGAAAAAAAAATATGACAGACATGGCCCAACCGTGGCGATCGACAACCACTGCACTACATTAACCCTTTTTCAACTGAGTTTTATAATTTGTTCTTGTGTTGTACTGTTAAATCACTGTCCCAAGTAAGGGGAGAGTTAAGCGCTCACCTTAATCCTTTACGTGTCTGTCGTTCAGAGGTTAATTGTCGTTGGTTCATGTCTGTCATATTTGTTTTACGTAAATTGTTGTTATAAATTAGGCTGTTAGTTTTCTCAATCGAACTGTTTCATATTTTTAATGTCGAGGTCTTTTGAAGCCGACCATACGATATGGGGTTTTCTCATTGTTGAAGGCCGCACGGTTGCCTATACTTGTACTTGCTTACATCCACGTCATTTGATCTTTGGTGCATAGTTGTCTCATTTGTAATCATACCACATCGCCTCATTTTTATACAGGCTCCTGACTTGGGACAGATAAATAAAGAATGTGACGGGATTAAACATGATTGAAGGCGCCAACAACCCCCTAACCTTGGATAATGATATATTGGCACAGCACGAAGAGCACCAATTTGTCAGTATAAAATCTAACTCTAACACTGTTTGGTGTAATTTTCAGACTTATATATATATATATATAACTTATAAATATAATTATTTTCTGTGACTGTATCTTGCATTAATTTGTAGGATCCTTTACTATAGATAATTGAGCTGATCTGTAACAATAACATCTCCATGCCTTATATATCATGTACTGTAGTACGCCGCTAGATTAAAACTGACGTGGAAAGGTAACACACGGCCACCGAAAGCTTTATTTTTGTGAAGCCCAGGTGGTCGTGTGGTCTAGCGGGACGGCTGCAGTGCAGGCGATTTGGTGTCACGATATCACAGTAGCATGGGTTCGAATCCCGGCGAGGGAAGAACAGATCTAACATTGTTGGGTTGATGTTTAGACGGGTTATATATATATATATATATATATATATATATATATATATATATATATATAAGTACGTCTGAGTCAGTGACAACTATAAGTACGTCTGAGTCAGTGACAACTCTACAACAGATGTATCCATCGAATCTAAACGAGTCTAAATTGAAAACTACGTTCAAACCTATGATTGCGTTGGATAAAAACCGCAATTTTTATACGTGTGCATGTAAAACAAATTTCGTTGTAGAAGGGTCTAAAAACAGCACAAAAAACATTTTCCAAAAGACCAAAAAAGTGAAAAAGTATATTCAAACAAAACGCATTTGACTAACAGGTCGAACAGCTGATGTTCTTTAACCCTGCTGACTGCCATTGGCGATTGCCAAATAAAATTGATCACAAGATGTAACAAAATGGATCTTAATATAAATTTAATACTAAACCGGGAAAAAAATTAACTTGTTGCCACGATGTTATGCCACAAACATACGGTGTCAATATTTTTTTAGAACACCAGATCCGGATTTCGACAATAAATGTCTTTTCAGTGATGTTAGGGATCGAAACGGTATTTGGAAGGCCATATAAAAAGTACCCTAATTTTTAGATAGACTTGAATTTTAAGAGTCAATATAGGTTGAACGGATCATATAAACCGGAGGGAAAATATGATACAAGCCCAAACGAAAAAATATAAACGAGTCTAAATTGAAAACTACGTTCAAACCTATGATTGCGTTGGATAAAAACCGCAATTTTTATACGTGTGCATGTAAAACAAATTTCGTTGTAGAAGGGTTTAAAAACAGCACAAATAACATTTTCCAAAAGACCAAAAAAGTGAAAAAGTATATTTAAACAAAACGCATTTGACTAACAGGTCCAACTGATGTATTTTAACCCTGCTGACTGCCATTGGCGATTGCCAAATAAAATTGATCACAAGATGTAACAAAATGGGTCTTAATATAAATTTAATACTAAACCGAACGATAAACTTGTGACCAAGATGTCATGCCACAAACACAAGGTGTCATTATTTTATTTTATTTTTTTATTTTTTTATTTTTTTATTTTTTTTTTGTACACCAGATCTAGATTTCGACAATATATGTATATATATATATATATATATATATATATATATATATATATATATATATATACAACTCGTCTAAACATCAACTTAACAATGTTAGATCTGTAAATTTGCTTTCGCAAATTTTTTGTTCTTCCCTCGCCGGGATTCGAACCCATGCTACTGAGATATCGTCATATGGACACTAAATCGCCTGCACTGTAGCCGTCCCGCTAGACCACACGACCACCTGGGATACACAGCCATGTATCACCATCATTGCTGGTGATCCGATGGATAAATCTATTGTAGAGTTGTCACTGACTCAGACGTACTTATATATATATATATAAAGTGCCTAGAAAATCAACCTAACGATGTTAGAGTAGATTTGATTCGTAACTTCCTCCCCGGCGCCGGGGCTGGAACCTGTACTTTATTTTCTAACTTCTACGACAACACCGCCTAGCATATATTCATATATTTATGATATGGTGGAGTTTGACATGCTTGAAGGCGCCCATGAGCCCTCCTCTAATCTGGGACAGTGGTGTAACGTTCCAGAAGACAAAAGTACAAATTGTAAATATCAGCTGTAAAAGGTTTACCTCACCATATCGATACAAATCAGAAAAAAAATAATAAAACAACAGACTTGACGTGGCTAGGTATTTATACATCCCTCACAACAGAAAAGACATAAAGTTACACTTACGAGTTTGTTTGTTTTTTGTGAAAAGAGTTGCTTATCCAAAAGCTTTTTATTGTCTGACCCTCAAGACAAAAATATATTAAATTCTGGCTAAAAGTATAGTTACTGTTATCTTGTGTGCATATATATGGGTCGGGGCAGAAGATTACGCGAAATTCAAATATTTTAAATAACGAGGAAGACATTTTTTATTTTTTTTGTAATCGTCTAATAGGTTATCCAAATATCGCTCATTTAACATATAATCATACAGTAAAACAAACAATACATTCCCATTAACAAATTATAGTTACTTTGACAAAATCAAATATCAGGTTTCGGCAAAATATTTCCTTGTAACTTAACAATAACAATAACCATAACCATTATTGAATTTTAAGTGGATAAAAGGTTATTATATCAATTTAAACAAAAAAATAACGAGATAGATAAAGTGACTATAATATATATTTGTATATTGAAATCCAATTTCGTTGTATCTGTTGTTTAGTTTCCCTTTCATATATATATGTTAGCGGCAATAAGTGAATCCTAGGCAATAAGCTAACGCCTAGGAATTAAGTTTAAGTTTATTTCCTGAAATTTAATGATGATTATTCATCCTATTGCGAAACATAATTTTAGGCAATAAGTAAACTCTGGGATGTATGCATATTTAGTGATTTATCCTTGAAATAAAGTCGTTTCTTAATAATATTTCTAATATTACATGTATTAATATACACTCATTTGACAGATCTTCAAAAGTATGTTTAATTAGTTATTTTAACAGTTTAACAAAATATTAAATAGATTTAAAATGAAAAAAAAACCCGATTGTATCCAATTAAAAAAGGGGGCGATTCTATAGAATAATCATAATATTTATTTCAAATTTGTACACTTCACTAGTCGAGCTGGTTAGAACTGCACAAAAGTAGGCAATATTAAGATATGATTGTTTGCTCACACCATTTTCCAATTTTTTTATTGGATAAGTAAGTTTTCTTTGTTCACAGTTCCAGAACATGTGATATCAAAATGAATTCGACACAAATTTCTATCAAATTTTCATATTTATGCCCCACATAGGGGCATTATGTTTTCTGGTCTGTGCGTCCGTTCGTCCGTTCGTTCGTCCGTTCGTTCGTCCGTTCGTCCGTCTGTCCCGCTTCAGGTTAAAGTTTTTGGTCGAGGTAGTTTTTGATGAAGTTGAAGTCCAATCGACTTCAAACTTGGTACACATGTTCCCTATGATATGATCTTTCTAATTTTAAAGCCAAATTAAACTTTTGACCCCAATTTCACGGTCCACTGAACATAGAAAATGAAAGTGCATGTTTCAGGTTAAAGTTTTTCAGGTTAAAGTTTTTGGTCAAGGTAGTTTTTGATGAAGTTGAAGTCCAATCAACTTGAAACTTAGTACACATGTTCCTTATGATATGATCTTTCTAATTTTAAAGCCAAATTAAACTTTTGACCCCAATTTCACGGTCCACTGAACATAGAAAATGAAAGTGCATGTTTCAGGTTAAAGTTTTTCAGGTTAAAGTTTTTGGTCAAGGTAGTTTTTGATGAAGTTGAAGTCCAATCAACTTGAAACTTAGTACACATGTTCCTTATGATATGATCTTTCTAATTTTAAAGCCAAATTAAACTTTTGACCCCAATTTCACGGTCCACTGAACATAGAAAATGAAAGTGCATGTTTCAGGTTAAAGTTTTTGGTCAAGGTAGTTTTTGATGAAGTTGAAGTCCAATCAACTTGAAACTTAGTACACATGTTCCCTATGATATTATCTTTCTAATTTTAATACCTAATTATATTTTTTATCCAATTTCATGCTCCATTGAACATGGAAAATGATAGTGTGAGTGGGGCATCCGTGTACTTTGGACACATTCTTGTTTTAGATTATTATTTGAAGCGTTTTAATACAAATAACATATTTTATTAGTGTTTCTATTTGAGGTCTCTTGTAGACAGTTGTCTCATTGGCAATCATACCACATCTTCTTTTTTATATCTTTAGGATGAAATTGGGCCCTGTAGTTTGGCATCAGTACAATATTATTTTTTTTCTTTTGCAGTAATAAAATAAGATATTTGAAGTACTCTGTATCTATATGAGGGATGTACGATTATATTAACTATTAAGAATTCAATTCTAATATAAAACGTAGCTATATATTTTGTTTACTAGTTTTTTTGTTTCAAAGAGTTTAAATGTACAATATTATTATAATATCAAAATTATTTATTACCCTTAAATTTAAAATTTCAAATAAGTATTTTCTAATTATAAATCGCTTTTTAAATTTAAGTTCTTGGTTAAATTTGATACAATATTTCAATTTTTTCATTTGCTATTTTCTTTTACGCCAAAACAAAGGACAGCGGTTAGAACATCCTAGCTAAGATAATCCTCAAAGGAAAAGCTCAGATAGCTTCGATGTGTATGTTGAGACATGTCGTAAGTCGGTCCTTACTTTATCATAATTTCTGTCTTAAGAATATAATTTTACAAGACCAACCACAGGACAGTTTAATTTCGATAAACCTAGTTCTCATAATGTTATTATGTAACAAATATATTTTTATTTAAATGAATAAATATCTTTTATTTACTCGCATTTATACTTTAGGCATTAAGCTTAATGCCTGCACATATTTTTCAGGATTTAAGCTTAAATCCTAGGATTTAAGACTAATGCCTAACATCATTTAGGCAATATACTTACTGCCTAGGCGTTAGCTTATTGCCTAGGATTTAAGCTTAATGCCTAATTTCACTTATTGCCGCTAACATATACAAATCGCCAATTGTCCAATTCAAGTCTGTATCGGGATTCTGAAATTAAATGCACACACAATGTTCCCTATATAACCACCCAAATGTTTCCAACAAAAGGCAGGGGCTGCCCCCTCCCCCTCCTAAATCCGCTTCTGGGAGAATCTATTCAATAGGTTACCTAAATGTTCGCACCAATTGAATTTGCATCAATATTCATTCATTAATTAGTTTGCAAGAAAGAACCATTGTTGCAACTCGATCATTAATTAGTTTTAAAAGTGTAAGAATATATCCAGATGCAAAGATTATATACAATTTAGTTAAAAATTTGAATAAACATGGTACCCTTAACAACGTCATATTGCTGGGTCGTATTAGTGCTCATAAAATCCTCTTTCTAAATTATTAACATCAATTTTCAAATGATCACCAATCAAAACCTGGCTTCAAAGTTATTGTAAAACTACCTATTTTAGAGGTGGCGTGAATCAGACTAGTGTGGATACTAAAAAAATCCAATGATCTTTTAGACAATCTAATTGAAATATAGATCTACTACGTTACTACATATAGAATATAGATCTCCGATTTCGTTTTACTACGCTACAGTATATGTAGAAACGTAGTATAACGTAATCGGAGATTGTCTTTTAGAGTACATCATTCTAAGTCTCTTTCATCTTGCAAATTAAAAAAAAACGTTTGACTTTTCTACACTTTACATGTAAACATTACCAATTCCAGTCTTCACCTGTAACAGTGGCATTGCACAAGGTCATGTTTTTCTTTGACTTTTGTGACGTCCTTACAATAAATCCATTATATGTTGGATGTGTACTGATTCATAATTTATTCTCAGATGCATGATTTTTTAATAAGTTGTTAGTGGCTTCTAACTACCTGTCAGTAACTGTAAGTACTCTCAGTACTTCGTGTCTTTTTGTTGTTGGGATATACAAGTACCCGGCCACGTCCACTCTGTGTTTTTGTTAGATGTGATTTCTATTTGTATTCATCTGATGAGTTAAGCCTTTTTCAACAGATTTTTGTCGAGCCTGCGACTTTTGTGCGTACCTTGCAAGGTCCCCATGCCCGTCAGATAGTTTTGACTTGACCTTTACCTCGTTTCATGGATCATTGCAGTGGCGGATCCAGAACTTTTCCTAAGGGGTGGGGGGCCCGCTGACTGACCTAAGGGGGGGCCGCTCCAGTCATGCTTCAATGATTCCCTATATAATCAACCAAATTTTTTCCCACGAAAGGAGGGGGCCGGTACCCCCAGGCCCCCCCCTGGATCCGCCTATGAATTGAACAGGGTTAAGTTTTGGTGGTTAAGTCCATATCTCAGATACTAGAAGCAATTAGGTCCAGTATATTCGGTGTATGGAAGGACTGTAAGGTGTACATGTCCAACTGGCAGGTGTTATCTGACATTGACCTCATTTATATGGTTCAGTGGTTATAGTTATTTTTTGTGTTTTGATCTGTTTTTCTTATACTCTATGCAATAGGTCTAATATGTTTGATGTATGACATGATTGTAAGTTTACAAGTCTAGCCTAGTCTCATTTTCATGGGTCATTTGTCAATGTTTAGTTTTCTTGGCCAAATCTGTTTCTTAGAAACTATAAGCAATAGGTCAACTACATGTATATTTAGTGTATTGAATGATTGTAAGGTGTACATGTATATCTTGTAAGGTTTATATTACCTTGACCTCATTTTCTTTGATCATGTTAAGTTTATGTGATAGTTGTTAAGCTTTATATTTATGACTATCAACATATTGATATCAATGATCAGTTAAGAAGGCGAGACATTCAAAGTGTGCACTCTTGTTATAAATAGTTCTTATGTTTACTGTTACACCTCTGTCCAAGGTTAGGGGAGGGTTGGGGTCCCGCTAACATGTTTAACCCCGCAACATTCTGTATGTATATATAATGTGCCTGTCCCAAGTCAAGAGTCTGTAATTCAGTGGTTGTCGTTAGTTGATGTGTTACATATTTGTTTTTATGCCCCACCTACGATAGTAGATTGAAGATCGTACGGGTGTCTATAGTTGTTAATTTCTGTGTCATTTGGTCTCCTGTGGAGAGTTGTTTCATTGGCAATCATACCACATCTTCTTTTTTATATTCAAGAGTTGGTGCGGCTTCGTTTCATAAAAAAAGAATGACCAACGTAGATACAAGTACTATCTTTTCTTAGGGAGGAATAAATCGTGCTAATTTTTTTTTAACTTGGATTCATGATTGACAACATACGGTTACGTTTGAAGGACGTACTTTTAAAAAACTATTGATATTCTCATGGGAACAAACTGTGCTCCTTTGTCAGTGGATGACTTTATACAGAAAGAAAGAAAAGAAGTTATATAATAGTATCCTTTAGCTTTACTTTCCGCTATAAAGATGGTGCTATGTAACTAATAACTCAAAATTTAGTGACTAGTCTGTGTTTAACGCGTCTATCCTATAGAAATTGAAATAACGGATAAGACATGTACAGAAGTTACAGTGAACTCTTCTTCAAATCTCGACTAACACCTGAGAAATTAAATAAGAGGGCCGCGGTTACAAAACTAATATTGATGACAAAAGGCATTTTTTTTCAGCTTGCAAATTGTGAACTTTCCATTTCTATACTAGCAACATTTCAGCAGCCACTGCATACGGAGTATAATATATCTCCCAGAGCTTGCATTTCTCATCGGCATGATTTCCGGCTTGCTAGAGGATTGTTCCTCACAAGGAAGCTATTAAATCACTGAGAGTTCCAAGTGGTGAAGTTGAATAATCAATTAAGTCATCCCTTGGTTAGTTTTACGGACGCCATCATCGAACGTAATGGAATATATGGTAACTACAATCCACAGTGACGGGTCCTCCTTTCCATTAATGTGACGTACCGAATTAAACTTATTACCGGGTTTGTATTAAAATGAGCATGGCATGAGGATCTGTTTTTTTTCGGAGTATCTTAGACTACCCCAAGTTTTTCAGGTGGTTTTCGTGCTGCGGAGTGACTACTACACTTTGTTCTGATTCAAAGTGAAGCTAATTGTGTATTCTTTGAGTGTAGCGTAATACAAGCCGATTCCAGTTTATTCCCCTTTGTACATATAGTATGCCAATCCGGAATTTTCTTCATATCCATTTTCATTCATGTTTCTTCGTGTGACGTCTTGCGCAAAGTTATGCGCACTGTTTACGTATTGTAATGGAGTGTTGATATTGTCATTGAAACGACGAAATGTGTAAACTTTTGGAGTTATCTAGGCCTCCATAATAATATTTTATAAGTTAAGAAAGCAGACATGGCACAGAGGAAATCGAAAGGAACATTAGATGGAAAGATCGCTGGTCTATATGATCTGGATAAGACGATAGGCAAGGGGCATTTTGCAGTTGTCAAACTTGCAAGACATGTTTTTACTGGTGAAAGGGTTGCAGTCAAAGTTATTGATAAGACGAAACTTGATGAAATATCTAAGTCACATTTATTTCAGGAGGTTCGTTGTATGAAATTAGTTCAGCACCCAAATGTAGTACGGCTTTACGAAGTGATAGATACTCAAACTAAACTGTACCTTATTCTAGAACTTGGAGATGGGGGAGATTTGTATGATTATATTATGAAACATGAACAAGGTCTAGGTGAAGATTCAGCTCGGAAATATTTTAGGCAAATTGTGGAAGCAATTTCTTACTGTCATAAATTACATGTTGTACACAGAGATTTGAAACCTGAAAATGTTGTGTTCTTCGAGAAACAAGGAATAGTGAAATTGACAGATTTTGGTTTCAGTAATATGTTTAAGCCAAGCGAAAAACTTGAAACTGCCTGTGGATCTTTAGCATACTCAGCACCAGAGATTTTACTAGGAGATTCTTATGATCCCCCAGCAGTAGGTGAGTCTAACAATGTACAAGGCAATGTTGCAAATCAGCATGCATACATAAGGGGGTAGGAGGGGTTCTGATCCTGTAAAGTCATAAACTAAAGTGGGTCTCATTGGGGTCTAAGCGTGATGCAGATTGCCGATTTTTTGTAAGCGTGACACGTGAAAGTCAAATTGTGTCTGGAAAACGGGAAATAAGGTCTAGCGGGACCCGGGAAATGACAAAAAAAAATAAGAATTGCTTACGTACATACATGTAGTGTAAGCGGGATACGGGAATCCGACAAAACAGTAAGCGGGATACGAGATTGGAACCCCCTAATGAACCCCCCTGGAAATACTTGGCTTAAAAACACAAAATCCTGAGGTCCAGAATTGAAATAAATTTAAATCCCGACATCCTGAAATTTGAAAAAAGAATTCCCAGATTCTGAAAGGGTAAATCCAGAAATCTGAGCTTAAAAACACCCAATCCTGGAGTCCTGATAATGGTCCTATTAGTTCTCGTACATGGGGGGGGGGGGGTGTTGGAGGGGTCCTGATCGCGAAATCCCAGGCTTTAAAACATAAAACTGAGGTTCTGAATTTAAAGAAATTTAAATCCCGACATTCTGAAAATCGAAAAAAGGATTTCCGGATTCCTGAAAGGTACAATCCTGAAATCCCGAGCTTAAAATCACTAGATCCTGACGTCCTGAAAGAGATACTGCCAATTCAATTGTTCTTGTATTATTTTTAGAATCCATGACATCTCGTCTGGTTGCTCAGTTAATATCCTCTAACATGTCTGAAAAGTAGGCACAAAAATCGCCCAACTTGCATGTTCATGTAAAATGTATGAACTGTAGTTTAGTCAATATGAAAGAAGGCCCACCAACACCCCCCACTAGTGAACATACATGTAGTGAAAAGAGTTTAATTCCAAATTTGTGTCTCACTCTGTTCGCCAAAAACCACATTCACACCCTACACATGTACAAGTTTGCAACCTTTTAAAGAAGGGGGAGGGGGGAGACAATACCTAATGTTAACTTGTTTTGGTCTGTTTCAAGGTGTTGTTACATTGTTATCTGAGAAAAATTTAAACTGTTAACTTTTTTCAACCCACTGTGTTAACTGATATCAGCATTTTTGCATTTGTTGTTAACTGTTTTTGCCAAAATCGAGGTGTTGTTAACATGTGTTAACAGACCCGGCCACCCTTAAAAAATTGTTTGTTTGGCATTGCCGACCCACACTATCAGCAGGTGGGTAGGTAGGTAGGGATTTTTTTTTTTTTTTACATTTAAAAGCTTTATACATGTAAATCATGAAGTCTCTAGACCAATGTTGTCTAAAGCATTGCAGCATTGTTGTGTGTACATGCTGGTGGTTTCTTTGAACGGGGTCAACCGTCAATGTCACATTCTACATCATATGGATAATTTCATGTAAGACAGTCAGTTTTGTTGGCAGAGTTAACCAAAGGACCCAGAAAAAAACACAGAACTGAGGCAGGAAACTGACAAATTAACCATATAAAATGTACAATGTATGACGTGAAAATTGAACTTTTATTGTGGGACTGCCAATTGAACAGAGGCCTGATGTCACATCTTGTGGTCACAGTTTGGTAAAATTACCATAAGTTAAATGGCTCAACCACTACGGCTCCTTGTACAAATGGACAAAGATTTAAAACTTTTATTGTTTGCTTTGGTTTTATAAACATCACTTTCTACACCGTATGTAATTTCATGGCAGTCAGTTTTGTTGGCATACTATTAAACCGTAGTACTTGAAGGAAAACGGCGGCAACCTGCGGGAAGAAACTGACTAACCTTATCACATTTGACATGAAAATCAAACCTTAATTTTGCAACTGCCCAACTAGGGCTCAAACCAATACCTAGAGGCTAGTAATCATACATGAAAGGTGTGACGATCTACCATACAAACACGCCTACTGCCCCTGATAAGTTTTGAGGATATAGGATCTGTACCAAATAAGGATAGCAAAATATTAAAAATTTGGAAGGTTGGCACAAATAGACATGGTGTTTATACTAATATTATCCATTAGTGCAAGGTTTTTCAGGGCTATAGGTTTAAAACGTATGATAAATTCAAAATCAAATATGCAGCAGGACAGACAATTTTTGCAGATAAATAAATTATGGGTTGTAATGCTTGTTTGATTAACAGAAATCTGGACATTGCATTACATGAATACAGATAAATTAATGAGCCCTTAGAATTGTGGAAAAGGAAGGGATTTTATTCATCACTAGTACACTAGATACATTTATAAATATGTTTCTGTCAGTATCTTTTATGTTTTAAGAATTATTTTATTCATGTTAAGAAGAAAGGCAAGAAAAGGGGGAAGTACTTCAATTGACACAAGATGCTAGTCTTTAAAATATTTATGTTTTGTACCAGGCTAGCATCTACTGGTACAAAACTACTATAAACCTGTAAATCTGGGACCGTTTTGGTCTATGGGCTTTAGTGCTTACAGCCATAATTATCTTGAATGCATCATTGTGGTTCTGACTATAGTAGATACTTTGTTCTCTGGTTCAAGGGAAAATAAGAGCCACGCATATTTGTTCTGTGATGTCCCGGTGAAAAACTTCTATCTCATGAAGCGACAAAGTCGAGCAGAAATCATCTGTTTCTGCTTTTAGCCTTTACAAAAGATAAAACTTGAGTCCTCTACAAGGTCTCTCAGAACGTTTCTTTCAAAGAATAGCTAAACATTTGATTTTTGATAAAATCCATCTCCCTTAACCAATGCATTGATGCTTTCCCCTGCCGGCCTCTTTGACATTACTTTTGGCAAACTTTTTCTATTCCATGTCATTTAAATGTTTGCTCCCAATACTGTGTAAGGCAAGCGCTTTTAAGATCGTGATTTGAAATAAGTAAAGCCAGGAACAAACTCGGCGGATACGATCAAATTCCGGCACAATTTCGATTTTTTTTTAAATAAAAAAAAATAAATTTCTGAAACGCAAATAAAATTATTTGGGCGGCAAGTTTTTCAGTGGGTCGGGCGGCAATGCCAAACAAATGAAATTTTATTTTAGGCCCCCCCTATTGCCCTCTCTTTTAAAAGGTTTTGTGTTTAATAAATCAGTGTTGGCAAAGTATTACCCGCCCGGGAATTCCCAGGTGGGAAAACCCGGGTTTTCCCGGGCTGGGCAATACTCCCAGAAATTGGTAATGGTGGGCATTACTGGGCAATATGATTTTTTAAGCTTTTTTTAACACAAAATAGTAAAGACTTGTTGTAGTTTCATAGTATTACAGCTAAATACATTCTTTTTATTCAGATAACTATAATTGACAGTCATTTCTAGAAAAAGGAATATTCAATTTCACTTGTTTTTCATTAATTCTATATCAATGTATATGTAGGCAGAATACAAGATTAGCACATTTAAGGAAGGATACCTTGTTAATTACCAAGCATTGTTTCAATAATCCAAACTTTGATAAAATTGCTTTTTTTTAAGTGAATTGTCATTTTAACATTCATATTGAAATTGATGATATTGCTAAATAAACACACTAAGGGGTCATGCCATTAACCTTTGAAGAATTGAAAGGGCTGATTATTGTTACATAAACAAATCTGTGTTCTAATTTGAATAATTACTTATTAATTAATGACAGTACATATATACATTATTTAAATGTATTTTTTTTACATGTAATTGTTAATTCTTAATCATGTTAATAGGAGTTATATTTATTTGAAAAAAAAAGATTTTTTTGCTTTATATTTACAGTTTGACCAATCTAGACACACAAAACCAGTTATAAATATCTTAACTGTATTACATGTGTTTATTCACTGAATCCTCTATAAAATTTAGACCAGTATTTTATATTACCCAGTATTGCCCAGTATTACCCACTAAAACCCAGTAAAACCCGGGTTTTCCCAGTATTTCCCACTGGGCTGGGCAATACTCATAAAACCCGGGTTTTTGCCAACCCTGTAATAAATTAATGTTTAAGTTGTGTATTGCTTTTAAATAAAGAGGATAACTATATAGATTTTATTGTTTCACTTTAAAAACGATGAAGATACATGTTCCTATACATTCTACAAAGCGTAAAGGGTTTTCTTAATTAGTGTACGTTTTGATCAGAATTAATTTGATGAAATGAAAAATGAATATATTGTCATGATCATCATCAAAGCCCTAGTTCAGTCATCACACGGTCACCAATTTAACACGTCACAAGTTAAAGATATTGAAGCTTGAACCAGCTCTTACTATCATTCAATTCAGCTGCACTATTCCAAATCAATATGATCACTAGAATGGCAGGTCTAATTTCAGCAGGAATTACATTCAAGTCTGCTTTTAAATAGTGGAGCGAGTTGGTTATGTTTGCAATGGTATAACTTCGCAGTTGTACAAGTTAAGCATGCAGCGACTTTGGTAGAAAGTAGTGTGCCCTTTATTATTATTATTCTACATCATCATGTACATGTAGCTAGAAACATATTGTAGCGTTTTACACCAGCATCAAAAATTTCCCCGTTAATTGTTTGAGTCAGCCTGCGCTGTGACTGTGAGACTTAAACTTAATTCATCACATCATGTTTTTAGCAACATGCATGACATGTATATATTATTCTCTTTTTCAAATGTTTACTTTTACATAATTGTAAATAAAAGGATAGTTAATTATCATGTCTTTTTCATTGTTTCTGTGAATATATTTTTGTAAGTTTGAATCTAATTCAAACCAAATTTTAAAACACAAAACAACGATACATGTATGAAAATGATGAATGTATATTAAGGATAAAATAAATGTTGCATTATTTATTAATTGGGTTAAAAACAAAACTTTACGGCCTCACATGTACTAAAGTCATTTAAAAGAGTAAATATCTTTTAAACTTTAATTTCTTTTTCCTGGTTTCACAGTTGAATGAAAAGGAAACATTTGTTTGTACTTGTACAACAAGATGCATATATACATGTGTCCAAATACATGTACATTGTACAGTGGTCTCGTTTGCCAACAATAGAACGGCCCTGACACAGTTTTGGCAATGTACAAGTTTGTAAAATTGCGTTTTGTGTAATTCATTTCTTATCAGAAAGTTAAATTCATATTTATGACACCTGATGATTGCCCAGAAGTTAATCAATTACAGTGGGTTAATCTTCAAAGCTGTTTATTATAACTAGATATAGTTAAAACAATGCACTTTGTTGTCACAAGGATTTGTATAGCAAGTTAATAAGCAGATATTTGTTTATTAACCTCTATTTTTGGTCATTAATAATTTGGAAATTAATTTTGGATTTACTTCCCCTGTTTTACAAATGTAGCTAATTATTACAAATAAGTGCTCTTAAAATATTATCTTTCATTGAAAATAGGAATAAAGTACAAATTGAATACAAAATCATATAAGAATGATACCTTATGGATCAAAACTTTCTTTTAACATACAAAAAAATATATATTGCAAATTAATTTTGATAATAATACTTTTTTTTCAAGCAGGGACATAATATATTAAATAGGTTGTCTTCCAATTTAATGTTACATCAAAGTTAAAAACTGACCTACAATTCATGATCATGTTTAAGATAGAACTCATGATTTAGAAACTCTGTAACATTAGATATTTTTCTATTGGTATCCAGTTTGTCAAATATAAATTTCCTGTATGTGCACTACAGCTCAGGTGGATTTAGCTTTGTCCACCCGTCCACAGTGGTAGTGGGCACTGGGTGGGCAAAATGTCTAGCTTGTCAACTCTGCCCACCCATAGGAGTGGGCATGCAATTTCTTTTGTTTAATCAAAAGACTTACAAGTACAATCAATTGAAAAAGCAGATAAGCATTTGTAATCAATATTTTTACAAAAAAAAGAGATTATACATGTAGCTGGAGTGGGCAAAATCCAACTGGGGCTGTTGTGTATGTCAGATGTTTTTATTACCATAATGTTATTGCAGCTTAAAAGAACCTCTAAAGCTACATACATGTACAAATGATGTATTGTTCAGAGCTAATAATTAAACTGTTATGCTGAAATCTAAAAAAATGACTTTTCTAATGCAAATTTTATAGAATAAATAATCAAAACAACAACTAATGCATATTTATAATATATTGTCAATAAATACAGTAAAAAAAACAATATGAACTTGTGATAAAAGCTGAGATGCATGTAGATACATACAGAAACGTAGACAATTACCGTAGATACATACAGAAACGTAGACAAACAAAAAATAAGCAGTGGCGCCTTTCCTGTAGGCTGTACATGTACATATAAATGTACATGCATGTACATGTATGCAATGCAACATACATGCCATTATGGACTAGCTGAATGTTCTTCATGTTAAATTTATCATCTTGAAGTTGTTTCTGGTTGTCTTTTGATGCCTTTTAATTTCTAATGATAGTAAATTTGAGTGATTTGAAGACAAGTTATATATTCTTGTACATGTATTACTAAAAAAGACAGTGACATACATGTATACACATATAAATATAAAAACAATGGAGGACATGCAAAACACTTTTATTTAATAATTACATTCAATCATGTCCATAAAGCCCTTTTCTTCACTTTGTGGGCATAGCAAGCTCAACCCCTTAGCCTGCAATTGAGTAGCTGTATCACTGCACTGACTGAAGCTAAATGTATTTCATATGTCTTGTGTATAAATATATAGTGCAAACCTACAGGTACACATTTATCTAGAATAATGATTGTATACATTTTGTACATATTATATATGATATATAAACATGAATGTCTTAATTCACATTAAGTATTTAATTTTCAGATGTCATGCATGGTCATAAGTACATTACATGTGCAATGTAAAACATGCTTTGACCCAAATATGTCAACTTATGCAAGATGGTAACTTCAAAGAAATCTCATACTTAAAGTCACATGTACAAATGTACAGATGTTAAATTTAATTAATACATGTACATTGTAATATTAGTAAATGATATCATAAGATGATATATATATATGCATGCACATTTTATCTAAAGAAGAATAAGTGTTTGTCTATCTGTCTTTTAACTATATTTGACATGTGATACACATGTACATTGTAAATGCAAATGTTCATGTAAATATCTTCTCCTTCTATCCCTTGTATGTATACAGTTTTACTTTAACGTTGGCATGGGCTACCATAGGTGGGGAAGGGACAGCCAGCAATCCTTATGGAGCTTCATACATGTACATGTACATTTAAGATACATGTACAATGTATATATAGAGTACAGAGTTACAGAAAAGAATGGGTGGACCTTAAATAAGGAACTTTTCTTGGACCTTCAAATTCATGATTAACTGAAAACCAGGGTTTCAAATGTAGCTTATAAATAAAAACATCATTTAAAAATCTGGGTATTTAATTTAGACCCTAGAGGAGTCCTTTTAACATATTAAGACACTTCAAATAATATGTCTTCATGGGAGTTCTTTCAAGTTCATGTACAGATTTAATAAAACTAATCTTAATCTTATTGTATTACAAAATTCAACAATAAATGTGTATGCACTTTAAAAATAAACATAGAAAAACATTCATAGTCTTACAGAAGCCGTGTTTGAAACCTGTCCAACATTTTGTTATTTTGAGAATGAAAAGTATAAAAATATATCAACTGTAAGCTGTGTGGTTAATCATGTTAATAGACAAACCAAATGATCTACATAACTACGATTACAGGATTGAAATTTTTCTAGATTATCAACGTGATTAAGATCTTGTTATGCTTTTGTTTTGATGAAGATTCTGGTTTGCCAATCGGATGAGTTGGATTTGTTGATAACTGATAAATTGCACAAGGTTTACTTCCGCTGCAATCATTTACATTGTATAAAATATTATAAATAAACTTGGTTTACATGGTGAACTGACAGATCTCTACATTCCATTAAAATCTTTATGCAGCAAGAGTGTTTAATGTCAGATCTGCACCTTAACTGATCATCAGATGGAGTTACATGTATATTGTAGACTGCAGGTTAATGGCACGTGGAGAATGATACATGTATAAATACCAAAATATGTGTGAAAGCGCTAAGATCTGACACTTTCTATAAAAAAATCTGATACATCCAACAAAAGTTAGTCAGGTCAAACTAATAAATCATTTATAATAAATGTGTAATAAGTGAATAACCTTTGGAATTGCACTCACAACTGATAAATTAGAACACATCAAGTTTAACATTTGCAATTTACATTTATTTAAATTCCAGGTGTTCTTTATTTATTTTTTAAAGGGGGGGACATGTTTGATGTTGCAGTTGCTAGATACATTTGTACAGTGCATATTCCTATTTTCACTTTTCCCTCATATTGACATACATGTACATAATATAATATATAACTAGCTCACTCACAGAGTAAGACATTTTTTTGATACATTTATATTATTTTGTTTTCAGATGTATGGAGTTTAGGAGTAATTCTGTTTATGTTGTGTTGTGGAGAGCCACCATTCCAAGAAGCCAATGATAGTGAAACATTAACCATGATACTGGATTGTAAATACAAAATGCCAGTACATGTATCACAAGAATGTAAAGAGTAAGTCACCAAAATACTGCCCTACTATTTTTGTGGGATTGTAAAATACATTTGTTTTTGTAAATTCACTTATTCAAGTGAATCTTTGAGAAAAATGTACGGGAGATTATTCAAACATTATAATTAACTTATATAAGTATTTTTTTTATGCCCCACCTACGATAGTAGAGGGGCATTATGTTTTCTGGTCTGTGGATCCGTCTGTCCGTCTGTGGTTCCGTTTGTCCGTCCAGGTTAAAGTTTTTGGTCAAGGTAGTTTTTGATGAAGCTGAAGTCCAATCAACTTGAAACTTAGTACACTTGTTGCTTATGAGATGATCTTTCTAATTTTTAAGCCAAATTAGACTTTTGACCCCAATTTCACGGTCCACTGAACATAGAAAATGAAAGTGGGAGTTTCAGGTTAAAGTTTTTGGTCAAGGTAGTTTTTGATGAAGCTGAAGTCCAATCAACTTGAAACTTAGTACACTTGTTGCTTATGATATGATCTTTCTAATTTTAATGCCAAATTAGATAATTACCCAATTTCACGGTCCATGGAACATGGAAAAGGATAGTGCGAGTGGGGCATCCGTGTACTTTGGACACATTCTTGTTTTTACTTCTTCAAGTAAATAAAGACTTGTAATGTACAAGTAGTACCCCTGACTGACTATTGGTCTACTCTCTATTTTGTCTGTCTGATCTGTTCTAAGTGATGAAAGTTTAGATTTTAAAAAGGGTAGAAACCTTTGTCAACCAAGGTCATAATATAAGTTATATGGTTTGCAACTGAGCCCCAAGTAATCCATTCATTGTGGTTAGTAGTGAACTGTAGTAGTGTACATGTATTGCACAGAGGACTCTTACTGCCAAGTTTGTATAAAGATAAATAATGAAATACAGTAATGTTAACAGATGACATACCAATTAATGTTAGACCAGATGTCAAGAACTCCTTACGAAATATATATACTAACCCCATACAACTTTAAAAAGGAAGGGGGGGGGGGGGGGGTCACCACTGGATAATAAAACTTGCTGTGATACTATTAGTGGACAACATGTAGATATGAAGTATGGAACAATTGAGTGTTGTACTCCATGGGTTTTGCCCACAAAAGTACATGTACTCTTAATTGCCTACAAGAAATATATACCTGGACCTCAAGACCTGAAAGTACATATTGATATTCTGATGGGTTATATATATGTACCAATTTTTGTTCATTGAGGAAAATTGGTATTTTTGTGCATATTTGATATTTGTTTTTCAAAATTATGCAAACATTCAGTCTATACAGAAAACTTTATCCAGTACATGTACATGCATGCTGAAAACATTTTATAATGAATGTGTCATGCAATTTACAGGGCTATTTTGAGAATGAATTGTTATATATGTATTCAATGATAAACTAGATACATGTAATTATAAATTTGATATAGGAATTCAATTACACATGTTACAACTATGAATGCTTTCAGGACTATTTGTAATATATATACTAATTATGTGTATATTGTTTATTGTCAAACATTTGTTTTGCTCTTTGGTCATTATTGGCAGTACATGTAACTGAACTTGTTTTATTTGATTGATGATTCAATGATTTTAAACCTATTTTGAGTATTAGAAAAATAACTTTTCATTTAGTTTGTTACACATGGCTTAACCACTAAATATCAACTATAGATTGTATTTTTAAAGAAAGTCTCTGACACCCACTAGATTTCTTTTGACCATTCATAAGTCTTATGATTGCTGTTTCATTTGCTTACACATTTGTACCTTATCTTATTTGTCCCCTACTGACAAAATGACTGATGAAGGGGACTTTAGATTAGCACTCGATCCATCTGTCTGACTGTTCATAAGCCAGTCTGGCAAATCAGTTTCCACACATTTTTCTTCAGGCTTGAAGACGTTAATTTGATATTTGGTACACAGTTTTATCATGACAATTAGTTAAAGATCAAGTTTAAATTTTGTTCTGGTCTAATGATTTTGTGCAGGGATATATATGGTCCATGGACTGATGGAGTTGTTGGACTTTAAAAATTAACTCCAATAATCAGTTTTCACACTTTTTCGCCATGCATGGAGATATTGACTAGATATTTCTTATATAGTTTACATCATGACAAATTATAGATTATATATAACTATATGTTAGCAATTTGTTCCAGTATAATGAATTTTAACTGGTTGGGGACTTAAGGTATTGCCATGTGATACTCTCAGAAAGCTTGTTCTAATTGAAGATTTTAAAGTTAGTTAAATATTCCATTGCCCTGTGTATAAATATATCCTCTAGTATATACAGAACAATACTGGATGAATCACTGAAAGACTGAAATAAACTGGTGTTAAAACATGTCCAGGACATTTCAATGTTGTACATGTATCAAGTCACTACATGATTTAACATTGGAAGTAACTGACAGGCCTTTCATTTTATACATGTATATTCAATTAGACAAATAGATTAGTATATTTTTATGTCACCCCTACATGTATACATATATCTACCACTGATGTTTTAGATATAGCTGTGACAAGTGAAAATTGGAATAGAACATATTAAAAAGATCCATCCCTTTTGAATATATATGTACATGTACTATACATGAAAAGAGTTGAACTTTGGAAATAAATGTCAGAACACTGATCTGAATTTTGCAGAGAAATTCTAAATTTTCATATCTAGCTAATGACCATGAGGACCATTCACCACAAAATTCATGGTGGCAGTGTCAACAATTTGTTAACGTTTGCAATTGTGATAAGGTCATTTTGAGAGAACCCCTAATGGTAAATCAATGCAATGGCATACATTTTTAAAAGAGTGCATGTTACAGTCACCATCAACAGATATTGGGCTGAAAATTTTAAGACCAATTTTATGAGTTTTTTTTGTATTTCATTGAGCCAAATTTTATCCAGTTTTCACTACATATATATGTATCAAATTCATGTATGTATATGATAATAAATTTATTTCCCAGCTTTGACTGAAAAAACAATGTTTTCCAATAAAAAACAAATGTAAAAAGTCCAAGATGAAGGGAGTTACCCTACAAGTACATGTAATTTATGGATATATGATATTGATTATGAATTTAAAGGGTTTAATTTTCCAGATCATTAAAACATATATGTATATATTAATTCAATGACAACAAACATATAACTGACACAGTTATTTTCAGTTCATGTATACTAATGTTTAAATAATTATTCAGGCCAAAACTCTGCAACAACTGTCATGACTGTTCAAAGATCAAACTGTTTTGCATCCAAACAATAATTCCCAGGACATTAGTAACATCAATTTGATGATGAATTTTAGAAATTTATAAGCTGATATGTGATCTCTCTCCTAATAGTTGATTCAGATCAAAACTGATCTCCCTTGTCGTCCAGACATGAAGTGATTCCTATTGATATAGCTGGAACTTGAAGATTAAGTTCAGTGGTACTTGAGGGATTATTACATCTCAGTACAAATATTCTTGATAATTTGGTTTTTAGATTGCTATTCAATTTTTCATTGGTCATGGTACTACTTCTAGAGAGTCATAGAATGACGTCAGCATTTAGAAAAAAACACCTGATTTATAAGTAAAACTGTGTGTGTTAATATGTGCATGGAAGTCAATCAATATAATACTTCCATGATAACCGATATGTGTAAACATTTTCTACTTATAAGGAATCAGGATTTCTTTGCTCTTACTTCTTTATATGTTGCATGCTCAGTGGAAAAGTACTAAATATTGATTTAAAATTTTTGATTTGACACCACTGGGGATCAAAGTCATCAAACCCTCAACTTCCTGCAATGGAGGTGAGATGGTACTTAAGCCCTACAAGGTGGTTATGACATTAAGATATTATCATCCTTCATACACATGATATGAAATTGAGAAAGGAAATGGGGAAGTGTCAAAGAGACAACAACCCGACCATAGAGCAGACAATAGCCGAAGGCCACCAATGGCTTGATATATATATATTTGTGACTTGATATTATAAAGCATCTACCAACAGATTGAAACCCAGGTGAACAGACTCTAGACCCCTCCCTCAGTTCATAAATAATGTCCCTATCATTGATATCAACTGTGATACGAGGAGGAGTATATGAATGAAATAACACAATCCTCAGTCAATATCCAGGATTCTTATCTCTTGTTGAAAATTGGCAAATAAAATCTTTTTGTTATGCAATCATTTTAACAATTTATTTGCAGACATCTTTCATGTAATGCTAAGACAAAATATTTAGTAGTTCAAATTAAAACAGTGAATCAGAACTACACTAAACATTGTGATAATAAAAAGCATGTGAAAAGCTCTTACAATTTCCTAATCTATGCATGAGAGGTAAACAACTGAAGGGGTTTTTATGGAAGACATGTCTATATCTCTCTATAAGCAACATTAAAAGTTTATGACTGACTGACTTGCTGTAATGTTTTGCCACACAATTAAGATCATCAATAGGTGAGCAGAGGAGGTCAATATTTGTTTCCTCTAAAATATAGAAAAATACATAATTATATCTAGCTCAGGCTAAAATATTTGCAAACCCCTTCATGGCATAATACTAGCTCACTTAGTAGTTACAGGCACTTATACATTGTACAGTACATTCCGGTTATTTGCATAGCCTATTTGTCAGACGAAATTATGCAATAAAGCGGAGTATGCTTATATCCGAAATGCCAAAATACGGAGTCAAATAACATCAATAGTGCAGATCAGTAAAGGAAATCCTGAAGAAAGATGAACGTCCATAATCCACTTACAACATATTGAATGATTATTTATTCTAATAAAAGTTATTTGACTAGTGTCATGCATTTTATTTCATTGTTTATTCATTCAATAAAGTTTATAAACACATTTAGTTTTAGTTTATTTATGTACCGACTTTTCCTTTACCTGAGATACGAAAATAAAGTTATTCTAAAAATAGATTTGTTTCTATGACCCGGATGTACAAATTATATTGTTACGCTTTGATTAAAACAAACTGATGAACAATGCTACACAGTTTATAATCATTTGATACAATAAATGTGTAATGAACTGCCTTTAATATGCAGTATTTACCGATTGCACAGTGATGTAACACTGTTACTTTAACCTCGTTAGTTTCGTATGCAAAGCAGTTAACAGGTAATGGGGCCCTGCACGGGTTATTTGCTGGACACGAGTGTTGAAAGTGAGAAAATATTATAATTTGAAGATAATATTCTTTTCAAAATATATTAAAAATTAAAGATTGATGTATGAAATTCTTCAACCATTTATAAATGCCCTGTAATATTTAACATAAATGTAGATAACCCCTAGCCAAATTACGAGATTGCACATTGAATAATGATCGATAATTAGCAGGCATTATTGTTTAAAAGATACACCAAAATGTAATCTATCAACAATGTTTGAAATGCAATCAATAATTAACACCTTTTGAGATAGAAGATCATACAATGGTTGTGTTTTTACAACAATCAGCTGATTGACATTTTTATGACCTCGAGGCTTAAAATAGAATATGGGAAACTTTACCTGTGTACACATCGAGGCCTTTTTTATAATCGTATAAACACGAAAGAAACTGTTTTAAAACTTTATTTAAATAACACAGAAGTAAATGTGAAATAAAATAAAAAATTATGATGCATTCAAGAAAAATATACTTACCAAATTGCTGTTTCCGGTCAAAAATCTCGTTTGTTTTAACTAAGCATATCTAGCTGGCGATTATTTTCTATGCAATTAACCGAAATGCCACTTGTGGGGCTATGCATATAACCGTACAATTTAACATTAGATGAATGGGAAATGGTTTTGTGCAGGAGAAAAGTATGCAATTAACCGAATTATGCTATTAAGCGGTATGCAATTAAGTGGAATCGACTGTATATGAAATCCTTGTTTGTGCAAGTGTAAGATCAGCCTGGTAACATAAGTGCTTGTATCAAAATATTTGATTTGTATAAATGTGTCATACTGATCAATTGACCTTGAAATCCTGATAACTTTGAAACAATGTTTTCTATCATGTCTATATGAATGTAAAAAGTAGATGTGATATGTTTGCCAATGATAGAACTATCCAACATAGTTCAAATGAAGTGAATGTAAGCAAGTTTTTTTTATTTTTCTGGATAGAGAAATGTTACTATTGAAGTAATACTAATGAGACTTCCTGATGTATTTTTGATTGACAATGATTCAATAAAAACCTAATTGTGTTTGTTCTGCTGTCTTGGGGACTTGGTAATATATGGTCAGTAGTTTGACATTTACATTGAAGCTCTTTCCCATTTATTGTTGATTTCCATTACTAATGATAGGGACAAAAGACATTTCCTGGTGAACGATAATTGATTTGAGACTAGCAGACAAACTGTTGCTAGGATAGTATGATAATCTACAGTTATTGATTCACAAAGTTTGCTGAAAAGAAACTAGTAATGCAAGTTGGGAATACTTAAATAGTTTTCTTAGGTTGATTTTATGTTTGTCAACATATCAATCATTCTGCAAAGATTTTTCAGACATTTTCCATTGAATGGCAAAATCATTCTTCCCATCATGCAAACCATTTTTTGAATACCTTATTTGTAAGATCTCTAGGTACTAAATGTTATGATTTGATAGCTCTCTTGACACTTTATACATGTTTATGTTACATTATTGTCATGATCAACATAAAACTTTATTTATCAAATATTGGATCACTTTGACCTACATTTCAGATTTAGATTGGTAGGACCTGTGTTTAATTTTACTGGGTATAGGCATACCCGTACCCAGGGGGGTTAATAAGCACTGTTAAAGTCAACGTTTTGTTTGAATTGTGACTGTTAAAGTCGAGTTTGTGAATCCAAATAACCCCCCTTGGAAATTCCTGGAAATGGGCCTGATAGGTCAAAAAGTGGTCATGTATCATTGTTGTTTCACATGCATGAATCGTTGTTTTCCTTGATATGAAATGTCACCACAGAATTTGAAATGACACACTTTAATCATAATACAAATTATTTTACTGTAAATTCAGAAATTATTGCAAGGTTTTTATTATTGCAAAAAATAAGACCGAGTTGTAAAAAAATTTAAACTTGCATTTTAAAATATTTTACAGGATTATAACAGGATTTTTCTCAAAATCGTAAAAATTAAAATCGCATTTATATCTCAAAAAGACAAAATCCCAACAGTAAAGGCACACAATAATTTCTGAATTTACAGCATTAAATCTTTAAAGTAACTACTGAAAGCACCATGCATATGGTGCTCTAATAACCTTGAAGAACACTGTTGATTTTCTTAAAATTAAGTATAATTTCAGTAAAAACTATTGTTATATATATATACATATATATTACATATATATATATATATGTTATTGATGATATTTTAACCCAATTGCAGTTTTCCTGTGTAATTCAATTCTCAGTTTTAATGTAGTGAAAGGACCTCCAGTTTTCATGCTAAGCCATTATGGCCCTGCAGCCCATGCTTGTTAAATTTCAAGTCTGTCCAAATCATTTTTAGTCGACAGGGCAAAGGATTCTAACCCAAATTATCCAAAAATTAAACTCTGAATCTGTCTACAGGTATGAAAGTCTATTAAGGAGATTTGACCTCAATGGCTTTGACGTTCATCTACAGTTAACACTGCATGAAGTTGTGAGTTTGAACCTCCCTATTATCTTTATTAATCGACTATGATTTACCTGTTTTCCCCGAGGAGTACTCTGGCTTCCTCAACCAATAAAAACTGATCACAATGTCAATGATTTTGCCAAGTGTTCAAAAAGTGATGATAAACCCCTACAGTCAACCATGCATGTTGAAATAGTTGGTTCAAGTTGAGGCAATCATGTCTAAAAGACACTTCATATATTTGTCTTTTTTGTACAATATATGTAGCCTTACTGTAGGATTGAGATGTTCATGTCATGGATACATAAAGAAGAACCTTTTAAACTTTCACGTAATCATAATTTAAACACTTTTATGGCTGCAACATTTAACATGTTTAAATGCTGGGAGATTTATAGAAGAATAAGTCTTTGAAACTGAAGACATATTCTCCAAAATCAATATGTATTTTCCGGTGAAAGATATAGATTAAAAGGAGAATGTTTCAGACATGTTTCCATAACTCATTGTAATTTTCAATTGGTTGCAGCTTAATTAAAAAGACTTTTAAGATAGAGGTTTGCATGGATTTTCTCTAATGGATGCAAGTTGCAAAATTCAATATCACACCAATTGTTTTAATTGATCAATTCTTTCTGTCAGATTGGGTTTTTAATTTGAAACGAAATTTGTCAGTCCAGTTTTATTGAAATTTACAACTTGAGAATATTAAATCTAAGATTAATGGGACATTTTTACTCTTAAAATAGTTTATTTGCTATGCAAATAATGCTTTAAATGAAAAAGATGGTTTTTGTCGAGCCTGCAACTTTTGTTGCAGAAAGCTCGACATAGGGATAGTGATCCGGTGGCGGCGGCGGTGTTAGCTAACTTCTTAAAAGCTTTATATTTTAGAAGGTGGAAGACCTGGATGCTTCATACTTTGTATATAGATGCCTCATGTTACGAAGTTTCCGTCAGTCACATGTCCAATGTCCTTGACCTCATTTTCATGGTTCAGTGACCACTTGAAAAAAAAGTTGAGATTTTTTGTAATGTTGAATTCTCTCTTATTATAAGTAATAGGATAACTATATTTGATATGTGCGTACCTTGAAAGGTCCTCATGTCTGTCAGACAGTTTTCACTTGACCTCGACCTCATTTCATGGATCAGTGAACAAGGTTAAGTTTTGGTGGTCAAGTCCATATCTCAGATACTACAAGCAATAGGGCTAGTATATTCGGTGTATGGAAGGACTGTAAGGTGTACATGTCCAACTGGCAGGTGTCATCTGACCTTGACCTCATTTTGATGGTTCAGTGGTTATAGTTAAATTTTTGTGTTTTGGTCTGTTTTTCTCATACTATATGCAATAGGTCTACTATATTTGTTGTATGGAATGATTGTAAGGTGTACCTATCTAGCGGGCAGATGTCATGTGACCTTGACCTCATTTTCATGGTTCAGTGGTCAAAGTTAAGTTTTTGAGATTTGGTCTTTTTATCTAATACTATATGCCATTGGTCATCTATATTTGGTGTATGGAAATATTTTATGATCTTTATGTCAGTCGCACAGATTTTATTTGACCGTGACCTCATTTTCACGGTTCATTGCACAGTGTTAAGTTATTGTGTTTTGGTCTATTTTTCTTGAACTATAAGTAATAGGTCAACTATATATGTTGTATAGAAGCATTGTTAGCTGTACATGTCTGCCTGGCATGATTCATCTGACCTTGACCTCATTTTCAAGGTTCATTGGTCTTTGTTTAGTTATCTTGGTTAATGTTAAGTTTATGTGACAGTTGTATTAAAGCTTAGCTTTATACTGAGGACTATCAACATAATATCAATGATTAGTATAGAAGGCGAGACATTTCAGCGTGTGCACTCTTGTTTAAAAAAAATGTTATAAGAATTCTGATGAGCATGGAACTGATCATGTAGTATATATGTCCATATATAAATCCAAATAAAATATACATAGAATTGATTTACTATTGAATCAGAATGTTACTGTTAGTACAGTTTAAATAAATATGTCATTCATACAGGTACATATTGGACTCTTTAATTTGTTTACTCCAGTACTTTCCTTCCAGTTCCTGCAGTTTTTGAAGATGAGAAATTCAGTTTTCTGTAGTGGAACAGTACATTGCAGAAATGAATGTTATAAATTGATTATTTATTTGAATTGAATGGTAGGATGTCTTCAGTTGTTACATTAGAATGTCATATCTGATTTTAACGAACTGGTCATAGTTGGTTTGTTTCATTATTTACAGTGTGTAAGCTTTTGTCAAAGGTTGTAGGCAGTTTTAATGTGATAGAGATCTACAATAATTTAATGTAAGAGTTGATCGATTAAGTATTTAAATGGGTTTAAATGAAAGTTTATTTGCAATCTAATTTTAACATTCAACACCTAACTGATACTTGAATATTTTTTAATTAAGTGATATTTTTCAGTCGAGGAATTAGGAAAAATATTCAACAAATTTTATAGGTCAAACTGTTCTAGTTGTTGTGTATTGGTGATCATTTGTAATTGTTGATGTCAGATACAAGTTGTAATTCAATATTATTTAAATCTGAGGCAATATACACTGGCACTCTTCCTTCATTTTACCCTAGGCCCATTATACTTCACCAAAATGTGCACCTTCCATGTTCTTCTATCCTATTTTAATCTTGCAATTGAATCATTTTCCATTGGTACATGTTTCTTTTGCCTCTCTTTTCTAAATTGTGTAATCCACATTCTATTAAGGCTATATATACCAGTATAGTGGATTCAATATATATATATATAGGTTACACAAATCAGAATTTGCTGTACATGATGTGAATTCCAATGTTCAGCAATGGCTACTGGATTCACACAATCTGCTGTCCATTATAGCAAAGAAAAAAAGTTTTTGATAACCATGATAACCGTTAATAGGTAGTAGTACAATGTTCAGGTGGCTTTTTTGCTAATGCAGTAACTTTTTCTTGGAGGCCATTGGCCCTAAATTAAAGTAAACAGCAAGCAATCTTTGTTTGATCTCTTTTGAAACAATTATGGGTCAGGTTAAAGTTACATAATTGCTAGAAACACTGACATGAGTCGACTGAGAGATTAAGAAAACAACTAGTACTAGTTTCATTAATTCATCTTCATCATGATATTACTAAATTAAGTAAATTTTGTTTGAATGTTACCTTTGAATAATTTATGAATATGCAGGAGTTGCATTTCTTAATTTAAATTATCTTCTATATTCTTAAAATGGTATAAACACTGTCCTTTGGTTTTCACTGTGACAATATAATATTTGTCACTGTACACACAACAGCCATCAATCAATCTTTCAGAATGACATTACATTAAGACTAAAGTTTTATAATACCTTTTTAGGAGACTACAGCTATTTTTATGTTGACTACAAATTGATGATTTGTTTTAATTCTTTTTCAGTTTGGTTAGTATTATGTTAAAGAGAGAGCCATCAGAAAGAGCAAGTTTAGAGGAGATTTTATGTCATGATTGGTTACACATGCAAATGGAGGATATGCCACCACCCGCATTACCACTCATTTCACGAGAACATCTGACGGAAGAAGATCATAATTATTTGGTGGAAAAAATGGTGGAGGGAGAAATTGGAACAAAAGAAGAAATATTAAAGTATGCAATCGTGGTATTTTAGAAATATAATATAAACGATAGATCAGCCGTTAATACATGTATGACAGAAAATGAGAATTGCTTTGAAGTACCATTGGAAGTGTAAATTGCTTTCCAGTTTATGCTTTTTGGTTCAGAAAAAATAGAAAACATTGTATATTTTAAACTGTCCTTGTAATTTCAAAATATTCATACATTAGATGATCTAGAATTTAAATATTCAAAAATACTGTACATGTGCATTGTATGATTGCCTTTGGAAAAAGTGCTACATTGTACATGTGTTCTTATTTTTATGGTATCAACAATTTCTACATACAAGTCTTAGGGAATTTGTATTTATGTTTAGCTGTTAAATCCATTATTCACTTAGACAACTTTATACCAACTAATATTAACATCATATTGATATATCAATAAATTAAAGAATCATGAAAGTAATATTTGAAAAACCTTTAAAGTGCAATAAGTAGAATTTTAGAAGCAGGTTAAACTAGTTAGTACAACCTCCTAAGGCAATGCCTTGTGGATTTAAAATTATTTTATGAGTAAAAATGAATTTCTTTTTGTAGGTCTATAGAAAAAGATGAGTATAGTCATATAACAGCAACATACTACCTGTTGGCGGAGAGAAAGTTAAAACAACATCGTCAAGAACTACAGAACTCACTATCTCAAATAAGGAAACACTCAGCTCCATCTGGTGGTAAACCACATTTGGAACCCCTTGCTCTTTCACCTCGGTATGTGTATTTGCATAAATTACTTGATTTCTTTGGTTTTATATTGTGAAATGTTGTTTTATCCTTACTTTTCTGTAGAAAAATAGTTTTTAAGTAGTTCCTCTTTCTTAGTGACCAAATGAATAAGGCAATAGTAAAAAAATATGTTCATATCATCTATCAGTATAAATTTATGTGTCTGTAGTACATGTAAATCAAAAAGAAATCAGTCTACAAACACAAAATGTCATAGAAAAGGTTTAAATAAAACCTTAATTTTTCTTGATTTAATGAAAATGCTTTGCCACGTAATGTATGTCCTGCTGAACTTTGAACCATTGTCACAGCAATTTTTGAGTGAGATTATTGGTCACTTTTTTTCAGTGTATCCACCAGATTTTAACAAAAAACGAACACTTTTAATTGGAAAATTTGTTGAATTTCAGAGGTAAATTAAAATTTATGCCACGTCAAATCAGCAAAGTATTAGAAGACGCTTAAATAACATGTAAGCTCAAAGTATATGCAATTGCTTCATTTTAATATGAATGTGTATTATAACATTGTTTGGAAATATAATACATCTGCTGTTTTCTGTTTTGATAACTAGACTCAGTCTTCATTTGGAAGAATATTTCTGCATATGAGATTTTAGTAATGAATACAACTGGAACAACATGAATAAGACAATTCGTCTTTAAGAAGGATGTAAACACTCATTATTGAGAAATATTGACATTCAATTCCAGTGCAATTCTAGTTCTCTTGTTTCATTTAAGAAAATGAGAATTCAATAACTAGTGTCCTTGGCCTGAAGAAAATTTGATTGCAAATGTGGCTAGAATATTATTAAGACTTTCATCTATACTGCTGACACAGACATTTTACAATACATAGTAATTCCTATAGTAGGAAAGCAAGTAATTGGAAAATATGTGCAGACGTTTACTAATAAGAAAATGTCCATTTAAGACGCTGACAAGTCAATAAACGATGATTATATTTAAATAGGAGGTTGACCATGCAAATACTCTTAAGTTTTCAATAGAGTTGATATTAACCAACATATGACCACTGTCCTTTCAAACATCATTCTGTGCATTTTGTGTTTGTAGGACTGCAGACAATATTGTTCCTTTCTTTCTTAAGGTATCTGCTGGAATACCCATATAGCCAACCATATTAGTATATACACATATATATTGTTTTTGAGGGCATTTCTGTTAAAACATACATGTTACCTAGGAAACGACTTTAAACATAGGATCACAACTGAGATATATTGAAGATTTTTTTGAGACCTGCATACTTTTTAAGCTTGTACAACATGATTGTTCATACACACATATTATATTGAGTGGAAAATTCAAGTGGTCTTTCAGGGTCTCATGTATGTGTTTATAGAATTGCCTTGGTCTGACAATTATTATTCCAGATATTATTACAAGTATTAATAATACATATATATCTTTCAACACTGGCTAAATAATTTAGTGATTTTTACTGTCTCAGTGGATATGTGCATCTTAATAATTTTTACCAACTTTTGATAGATGACTTAGGATTATAATCCTGGTACCTTTGATAACTATTATCTCGTAAGATTTTTTGATTTTGCACAAATAGTCTCGATTGCACAAAGTATAAACTATTTACATATTTTTATTATAATTTTTGAGCCATTTAGCAGTGCTATTAATTATTTCAGTTTTCTTCTAGCTTTGGTATGACTTTGGTGCTAGGAATTCTGTTTGTTTATCACAATTCAATGAAATAGATGTATGCAAATCACATAATCTTGTTGTGACTGACTCTGAAACCCCAATACATTATAAATTGAACTACTTCAGTCAGACAAAATTTATATATTCTCTCGGTTGTTGAATTATGTCAAAGTTGATTAAAACTGAAACAAATAGAATTTTGGTTTTGCAATTAATTACTTTTTAGAAAAACTTCCAGTTAATAATGAACTTTTTGCTAATGTTTCATGCAGTGCAGTAACTCAATCTATATATAGTTTAAAACAGACAACGATAAATAAACAAATAAATTAGTTGTCTTTACAGGCTTCTTTTGATAATGTGATTTTGACATGTTTCTATTTCATTCAGATTTTCACACTCATACATATTGTATCTCATTTTCATACTTGCTTTATATTTTTTTTACTTTTTCCACTTTTTCAAAGACCGGAGATACATGTACCAGGGAATAGACTGTTGAACTGTCTTTTAAGTCCAACCTTTGAAGAGCCATGTAGTTCACCCCAATCAGATTCAAATCAAAATCCTTTCGTCAAAAGTTTGTCAGGAACTATGACTCTTGATAGAAAATCCTCTAAAAGAAAGAATAAAATTAAACCTCAAGGATCTAATCGATCACAAAGGAGCCCAAGTCCCAGGAGTATTTTTCGCAACTTCCAGCCAACCTTGGGAACTATTCATGATGCAGGACTTTCTCAGTCTGAGGAATCCCTAGTCACAAAAGGAGTTGGAAAAAAGGGTCAGCAACCATTGACGAAAATTCAGATTCTTAAGCATTTCTTTGAGAGAAAGGTGGCTGAACTTGTTGGAAAAACGTCCACTGCTGAAAAAAGGACGAATCTGTTTAAACAGGTCACCTCTTCAAAGAAGCCAAGTTCAGAGTAAATATCTTTTGGCATGCTACGTTTTTTAGTGTCAAAATTGATTGCGATTCATTTTTGGGTTTTATTTGAAGGCTTTTCACAATAACCAGCATGTCATATGGGTCAGTGTATTTGGTTTATTTTTGGAAGGAAGATTATTATTTTGAGAATTTTTTATGCCTCTCCATCGTGTTTAGGTGAATGATTAAAGCATGATTTAATAGCTTTGTTTACTTCCTACTGAACCAGATATCAATCTTGTTATGGCTCTAGATAACAAGGAATGGCTTTTAGTTCTTCCTCAACCTGCCTGCTTCGTTTGCATGGATCATTTGATCACAGTTGGCCTCATCATTGGTAATCAAGTGTTTTTACTAAAATTACTATGTTCTTGCTAATAGGGTATGGCTTATTTGTCAAAGTCTTCTGCAATTACACCTACCGAAAGAATAAAAAAAACATACAATTGTTTCTGTGTCGGTTAATCAATGGAAATGAACGAAGAAGTGAAAATTTTATAAGATCAATTTGCAAATGTTGCAAATTAATGATGCATTGTCATGTAAAATGTTTTTTTTACTATTCAACATTTTTCATTAATGCATGGTTTTTTTTTATAAAACAAAAAGATGTATTCATGCAAGTGTGAATAAGAATATTTAATTGTAAATCAAAATTCATTTCTTATTATAAAGCATAAAAACAAGTTTTATAAAACTATCAATTTAAGGCCTTTCAAAGATGATCTGGTATGTGTAACTTTGAATAAGAAATCAAATGCATATTTATACAATTAACAATTTGCTAAGCTATAAATGTTTTATTTGGTTTTGTAGACGAGCTTTGAAACATATTTCTTGCCATTGGATTTCATTACCAATACTGATCAATGATATTCAGTGATTTTTTTTCCCTGACAAAAAACAAACCTGGTATTCTAGACAAGTAAATACATCTCATATCTATACATATGCAATTGTAGGATTTTGTTCCAAGAACTAACTGGTCAATGTTATTCATTAGTTTTTTAGGCGAAAACAGAAACTGACTTAAAATTTTATCTTTCAGCAATGAATGGAAAATGGGAAACCTAATTTCTAGAAAGACACGATAAAACTTTTTTAGATTTAAGTATTTCAGTATTTTGGGTCAAATTGGACAAGAACCAGCTCTCAGAACTCTGTAAAAGATTGTGCTAATTGTCTTTTATTTTAGTTTTCAGTTCATATTTCTTCGAGAAGATAATTGAATAGAACTAAAAGAGATTTAAACCTTTTCAGCATTTTCTCTTTCAGTGTTCTTTTTCTTTAAATTTGTTATACATTTGGATATAATGGCCTTTTTTTCATATTCTATTAATCTTATAGGGACAAAGCACGTAGTGTTAGTTGCCAAGAAAATCATTCAGCTTGTGGAAAAATGAAATATGATTGGTAATGACAACTTCATGTGGCTTTCCTTGTCATGTTGCTTAAAAAGGAAGTAGAATTGGTTGAGGGTTTTCATGTCTCACCACTAATGTAGCCTTACTTGTTGGCCTTAACCAATAAGAGAGAAAAAATAGATTTAGGGTTAAAGAAAATAATAAAATTATTGCTTTCAGCACATTTTTTGTTAGCTTAGTTGTGTCCATTGGAAATGTATTCTAATACCTATTTAATGTCATGTCCTCACTAAAGCTATACCCTGTAATTATAGTTTGTGCAGTCCTGTAGATAGAATATACTAATACTACATGTTCATGAAATTAATATATATATTAATGTTTATTTAAAATATATGAAAACGTTATTTTGGCAAGTAGGTAAGTCCACATTACAAAATGTGCACTAAATATTGTTACCCACTACAAATAATGAGCTGAGGATGTGAAAATGATTGGTTTCCATATGTTACTGTGAGCTCCTTCTTTCTTAGCCATGAAACCATCCTTGTTTGGCTTACATTATCAGGTGCTTACCAGTAAGGGTAAACATTGTTTGAATTTTAACCTACAATGTCTTGGATCCAACTGAACATCATTTTAACTGAAAACAAAATTTTGTTTAGGAAATTTTAAAAAATTTCATGTACTGGTATTTATGTGTTATTCGTGATAAATGATTGTTTGTTATTTTTGGAATACTGAAAAGACTGCCAAAAGTACTCCTCAGTATACTGATGCCAGCACTAAAGAAACATTTGATTGAATAGATATGATTGAAAGTTCACTTTGTCTGTTTATTTTCACAAGTTAAACTCATTTGTAAAAAATATGACAGAAAAACGTTTGCTCATTAAACATGTTAAACTAAAAATAGTCAGAACTTCGGACAATAATTCCTATTGTTTATCACATTGTAACTAAGGTAGTTAATTGAATTAATGATCATAAGGCACACGTGGCTATTTGATACATGTGACTTTGGATAAAAATTGATCAGAAGACCTCCAATGATGGACCTCTTTGCGTAACTATTTGTCCAGTCTGATAATAACAGCATAATGGTGATTAATTAAGTGAAAACTACACTGCTAAGGAGCATCTATTTATATTGACATAATTATTGATAATAGTAAATATTAAGTAGGAATTGTTGTAAATATAAAATTATATTAGCCAAGTGAAAAGTTCAGGATCATGTAGGAGATGTATATTTTATTGGTGCTTAGAAGTCACGGAATCAACAACATATCATCAGACATGATTTCTTATTTTCTTGAGCTTAATTCTTGAATGTGCAACAAATTGTCTTAGTTTGAAGTTCTAATTCTTGAATGTGCAGCAAATTGTCTTAAGTTTGTAGTTCTAATTCTTGAATGTGCAACAAATTGTCTTAAGTTTGTAGTTCTAATTCTTGAATGTGCAGCAAATTGTCTTAATTTTGAAGTTCTCATTCTTGAATGTGCTTCAAATTGTCTTAATTTTGAAGTTCTCATTCTTGAATGTGCTTCAAATTGTCTTAAGTTTGTAGTTCTCATTCTTGAATGTGCAGCAAATTGTCTAAGTTTAAAGTTCAAATTATTCCTTACAACGTTGCACAGGAAGTTGCCTTCAAGATAGAAAAATCTGTTCTTGTTCAACACTTGTAGATAGTAATTGTCATTCAAAAGATCTTAGCCTTTTTTGAAAATAACATAAAGTATATTTGTTCACTCTCAAGAACCATGCTACATCTTGGAAATGCCCCTCTTGCCCTTTTGCCAATAAAATGAAATTATGCTTAAAACAGTAATTGTCAAGATTATAATATGTGTCATTATTGTCAGTAGTTAGATCAAATTTCTGTCTGTAAGCTGCATGTCATTATGATATCAAATTGTTATAAATGGAACTGTGAAGCTATATATGGCTATGTATTATTGATCTTTTATTCGTGTAAAAAGAATTTGCTATTTCTCCTGTCACGATTTTTCTCTACAGAAAATGATTCATCTATAATGATGGGTGTACTCTTATAAAAAGAGGGCTAAAGTATTGAGTTGACTTGTTCTGAAAAGGATTGGTGTTTAAACTTTAAATCTTCTTATGTCAATTGAAATGTCTTTAAAGAGTTGCCCCTGCCAAATTTAATTTGCCTCATGCAAAAGGGCAAGTTAAAATTATATGCTAGAGGGAAAATAGCAACTTATATAATTAGAATACACTGAGAAAGATCTTTGAATAACCATCAGATGTGTCAATAGCTCTAGTAGGATTCTTATAAATTCTTTTGTATTCATAAATAAGATTCCTATGTAGGAAGTTAACTTTTTATTATGATTACTAGCTGAAAAAAGGAGGAAAAGTTAAAAAAGATAATTTTGTTTCTGGGGAAGTTTGACATTCACAATGACATCAATGAACTGTTAATTGTTAAATCGTTTAAAAGTACTTTAAAGCAATGGTTAAGAGAAAAGAAGATGGCAAAGAAAGTGAGGGTTAGGGAGGGGGAGACTGATAATGAAATTAGACAGGTAAGGGAGAAGAAAAACATTATATTTGAGAAAGATACATGCACCCTAAATGTCACTTCTAATAGTTACCATACCTCTAGAAGACCATGGATTTAAAATGGATTCCTTAGGGCTGTACAGGCCAATCATTAGGAGGTGGTTACTGGTACTTTTACCCTTATATGCTATTCAAACAAGTGCCTCTTTTATTAAAACATTCTGATATATAAATGTATCCAAAGAATATATAAAAGGTACCACCTACAGAAAGGATAAGTACCAGTCAACTTGAAAGACAATGAAACCCCAGATGTGAAAATTTAAAGGAAAAAAGGCCAACATCCTGCAAGTTTGATTTTTTGATTTTTTTATTTCTACAATGAACATAAGTATATAAACTTGATTTCTTTAGAAAGGCTTAATCTGAAAAGTCTTTTGTATTCCTTATATAATTGACAGAAATTTGTATACAATATAGAAACCTGTTGTAACCAGTAGTTTGTCAGATATTGATAAATCAATGCTATAGAAAGACATGTCAGGAAGGGAAGCTAATGTGATGTGACAACAAAGATCTAAGGAATGCATATTCACATGTACAAGGGAATGTTTTCTTTTCTTTTCACTGTATGGTATTTTATAACCATACATCAATGCACCTACAAGACCAGATGTAGAATCAATACTTCTTTCCCCTTTTATTACTAAAACCTAAACATTTTGCTAAAGCCCCTCAAGAAGTAAAAGTTAGGCGAGATATTTCAGTGGTCATCCAGATTCCAGAGAAATATATCTTATATTTTTATATGAATTTTCTTAGTAATTTAATTATAACAATTTGGGACCTTTTTTAGCTGTATGGGTTTTGCTCATTGTTGAAGGTTGTATGATGATTAAGTTATAGTTGTTTATAATGTCATTTGGTCTCTGGTGGAGAATTTTCTCAATGGCAGTTATACTACATCTTCTTATTTAATAAATACATGTACCGGTTTTTATAAAATGAAATATTTACTGAAAAGGGCAGTATTTTTGTACATGTTTATATGGATGATTTTTTTTTTTTGTGAGTAATTAAGGTAAAAAGTAGAGATAATATGTTATTTTGCTCATTGGTACTGTTTTTTTTTTTTTTTTTTTTTTTTTTTTTTTTTTTATATTATGAATTCCAAAATTCTTAATGTTAGGAAAAGGTCTGAAAAGTTTTCCAATCTTGTTCACGATTTGCACTTAATTGCCCTCTACCCATTAGAGCCCGCTGGCCCTTTCCCCAAATATTGAAGATCAGAAATCCTGATACATGTATGCTTGACAATCTGGTCAACTTGTTAATACATTTCAAATTTGAAAATCCTGAAAGATATCTTGTGGTTACTAAGTTGATGAACTAAGACCTTTATCCATGATAACACTTATATTGTGTCATTAGTCTCTGTATTTGTTGTTGAGGAAATTCTATGGAATTGTATTGCTTATTATGCTGTCTGTACCACTAATAAAGTAATGATTGGAAATGAGATGTAACACCATAAGATGTAGTAATATGATATTTTACGTCATAAAACTGGGAAAGGGTGAATTATCACACCATGTAACCAGTTTGTATCATTGAAATCAACACTTTATGTTAGATCTAACTGTTTACCAAAAACAAAATTAAACTGCTTACAGAATTAAGAATGATAAAGAGATGGGGTATGATTGCAACTGACGCAATTATTTGCCAAAATGTAAACAACTTGTTTTCTTTCACTTTCAAAATGTTACATTTAATAAACATGATAAAGTGTAGTTTTAAACAATAAACATCTGAATGACTAAAACTTTTTTTTTATAATAAAAAAACAAGTCTGCAATCTATATGCTTTCACCAGCATTGCATGTCTCAAGTCCATTATTATTTACAGAAACTGTATTAGTCAGTTTTTAAGTAAAAGTTTTTTTTTTGGGAAAAAGATTTCAATTGTAACTTTTTCTGGGAATGTGCATAAATGGATGTGGGATATTACAGCTTATGATTGCAAACACTTTGTTAAACTAGAAACTTTGGGGAACCTGATGTGCATGTAAGAGATGGGCTCTTTAGGGTTGAAGACCTTTCAGGTGAAGAAAAGGTTTATCGCTGTGCCTTTGACATATACTGGTTTATCTCCTATCATACGATATGCTGAAGAGTGCCAGGCCTTAAATTGTATCAAAGACTTGATATATTCAAAATGCATATACCAAAACTATGTTGAATTGTTGCATAATAATGGATTTTCTTCTCTTTTAACAGTTCATAATTTGCTAACATTGTTTCTGTGTTCTGTTGCACAATTATGTAACTGTTAAGTTATTCAAATACAGATTTTTTTTAATCTTAAACCAGTGCTTAGGTTGTTGCTTATCTTGCTCTGGGTCATGAACTTTAATTCTCCGAGCAGTGAAATGCTAATTTGTTATTTGCTGGTGCTGTTGAATTCTTGTAGGGATTTTGTGTCATGAATAAATACACTATGTCTGTTCTTTTCCAGTAGAAAAAGAATTTAAAAAAAAGGAGTTTATTATTAGAAAATTATCAGTTGTTGACTTTTATAAAGGAAAATCAATTATAATATCTGTCAATATTTTAATTTAGGTTAAGAAATATTTCCTCATTTTAGTAATTTATTTGTAAATAGAAATTAACTGAATGACCTAAAAGGTAACATTTTACATGTGTAAGAAGATGTATAAACCTCATGTTAAGATTTAAAACTAAGAGATCACAGTTCAGTCTGTAGTGTGCCAAATTGTTTTAGGGTTTGTCTGACTGAAAAAGAAATTTTATGATTTCCACTATACAATTGAAAAATTTGAAAATTTAAGTCTGACCTAATAACTTTTTGTCTGACATTTTGTCAATCAGAGAGAGTTTGGGATACACTGCAGTTATATATGCATGCATGTAACAGCTACATATGTAGGTATAAACTAAAAGATCTCAGTTACATGTATAGGCATAAACTAAAAGATATCAGTTACATGTATAGGCATAAACTAAAAGATCTCAGTTACATGTATAGGCATAAACTGAAAGATCTCAGTTACATGTATAGTCATAAACTGAAAAATCTCACTTACATGTAAAGGCATAAACTAAAAGATCTCAGTTACATGTATAGGCATAAACTGAAAGATCTCAGTTACATGTATAGGCATAAACTAAACTCAGTTACATGCATAGGCACAAACTAAAAGATCTCAGTTACATGTGTAGACATAAACTAAAAGATCTCAGTTACATGTGTAGACATAAACTAAAAGATCTCAGTTACATGTATAGGCACAAACTAAAAGATCTCAGTTACATGTATAGGTATAAACTAAAAGATCTCAGTTACAATGTATAGGCATGAAATAAAAGATCTCAGTTACATGTATAGGCATAAAATAAAAGATCTCAGTTACATGTATAGGCATAACCTAAAAGATCTCAGTTACATGTAAAGGTATAACCTAAAAGATCTCAGTTACATGTATAGGCATAACCTAAAAGATCTCAGTTACATGTATAGGTATAAACTAAAAGATCTCAGTTACATGTATAGGCACAAACTAAAAGATCTCAGTTACATGTATAGGCACAAACTAAAAGATCTCAGTTACATGTATAGGCATAAACTAAAAGATCTCAGTTACATGTTTAGGCACAAACTAAAAGATCTCAGTTACATGTATAGGCATAAACTAAAAGATCTCAGTTACATGTATAGGCATAAACTAAAAGATCTCAGTTACATGTATAGGTACAAACTAAAAGATCTCAGTTACATGTATAGGCATAAACTAAACTCAGTTACATGTATAGGCACAAACTGAAAGATCTCAGTTACATGTGTAGACATAAACTAAAAGATCTCAGTTACATGTGTAGACATAAACTAAAAGATCTCAGTTACATGTATAGGCATAAACTAAAAGATCTGTTACATGTATAGGCACAAACTGAAAGATCTCAGTTACATGTATAGGCATAAACTAAAAGATCTCAGTTACATGTGTAGACATAAACTAAAAGATCTCAGTTACATGTGTAGGCATAAACTAAAAGATCTGTTACATGTATAGGCATAAATTAAAAGATCTCAGTTACATGTATAGGCATAAACTTAAAGATCTCAGTTACATGTATAGGCATAAACTAAAAGATCTCAGTTACATGTAAAGGTATAATCTAAAAGATCTCAGTTACATGTATAGGTATAAACTAAAAGATCTCAGTTACATGTATAGGTATAAACTAAAAGATCTCAGTTTTAGTCATTGATTTTTTAGGAAAAGAGAAAAACTGTAGTTCACTAAGGTTGCATTAGGTTTTTTCATGACATTTGATGAGAAAAGTGTTTTTATAATTACACCCACTTGATAACCTTTGATAAGAGGTAAAATATTGCTAGAATCTCATTTGGTCAGTGCTAAATCTGGATGTTCTGTTGATTGTGAAAAAACTAAGAGCTGCATAATGAAAGATTTTTATTTAGGGGAAAAAAATTGCAATAGTTTTGATTCAAAATTGCAAGTTATAATTTTCTGGTTTGTTTACATGTTTCTTATATCACTTAATAATGAGGTAGAGCCTCTTTCCCATGCCTTGCTGTGTTTAGGATTTAATGGAATAATTATTGGCTTGTAAAACAAATCAAAACAATATAACTTAGGCTTGAAACAGCATTAACCTTGACTAAAAATAAAATTCTGTTATCATATAATAGATTTCTGATAGGTATAAGATAGGAGTTGTATATTTCAAAGAGAATTATATTTAGTGAATTAGCATTGTAATGTTTAGGAAGGAGATGATTCATTATGTACAGCAAGGGAAATAAAAATAGTGGAGCTTTTAATTCCATCACAATTTAGCTATAATAGTTATATCTTTATTAGTAGGATTTCCCACTCAATATTGAAGTGTGCTTGAAAGTTATAAAGGTGGTAAATTTTTGCCCTTGGCTGTTGGACCTTGAAAAAGCTGGAAATCATAGATTAGAGGGTTTCAAATTTTAAATCTACCTTTTTTGAGACAAATGAATTTCCAAAATGGCACAACTTCTTTTTGAACCAAATAATGTATTCCTATGCCTCTGCCCTAATAAGAGGAGGTTGAAAAAGGACTTCCATGTTATCTTAAAAAGATTTCCAGATAGGTAATTGGATAGTATAGTTTTTGAATAAAAATTAAACAGTAAGAAACATTAGAAATCACTCTAACACAGTGAAAAATGCCATAATATTTCAAATATATCAAAATGATATTCTGCCAAAACATTTCCTTCACCAGAATTAGCATGCAATTAGCTTCAGATTCGATTAACAGATTTTTCTATGTAATTGAACCTTACTCACATCAACACACCATGATAATAATCAGATTTAATTATTAATTGATTGAAGTAACTATTTTTAAAATGAGGTTACATCACATTTAATACCTTTTATGCCCTTTGTGATATCCAATTAATTGCCTGATAATTGTGTATTGAAGAATGTCAATAATTCAATGAGAATTCCTGATTAGGTTTCTGATTGCACATTGATGTAAGATCATAAAGACAATAATTTATGACATGCAGTGTGTTCCTAGGTAGTTTTATGAAGATATTTTATTGAGACAGGAGCTACATTTTGTAAATGAAAGTTCATTATTAACTAATTTTTATTGAAAAATAATAAAAGTTTCTCCCTGTCCTAAGAGATAATTCTGAAATTTGCTACTGCATGGTCTTATGAAAAGAGTCAGCAATAATAATTTACCAACTGTTTTGTTAGCAGTGTGAAACTGAAAGTAAAGTAACTATATGTAGTTTTGAATGTATTAAATTTCTTTGGGTAACACATACTATTCTGTTAACACAATGCTATGATAAGGCTTAAATCCAATCTAAACCATCCATTCAGGCTTATTCCAGTTAAAATTTATTTTTTCTTAAAAAATCGGGGAAAATTTACATGAAAAGTCATGTTAACTTTTAAAATTTAAAACTTTTGACCTATCTTTTTTTTGTGGGATCCTGAATAATTCAAAGTTTTGATCAATGTTTTAAAATAGAAACTGATTTAATGTTGAAAAACTTATTTGGACTTGACTGTAACCTTTGACAGCTTAAATACCTGTTGTGTCCTGTACTTTACGTGGTCCTTACACCATCTTAATGTTAGCATTTTTCGGTACATCTAATTGGCTGTATAGCCCTTGTGGTCAATTGTATGATAAGTTACCTTTTGTTCTTACAGTTTCAGATGATGACACTAGTTAAACTTCTAGTATTCTTGGTATTTAAATCAATATTAATTGAAATAAAATGGAGAATGCTTTGAAAGCCATTTACAATCCATTTAAAATCTGCAAGGAAGTATCATTTGTGACCATCTCCCAATATAAGGTCATATAGGGTTATAATATTCTGTTGATTGTATATAAATTTTCGAAAGATCTTATCAAGAAAGCTAATGAAACAAACGAAGTTAATGTAATTCTAATTTTTGTCATTGCAAGCTTAAAAGTGGAAGATATAACCAAATTTCTTAATATATGGGGAGTTCAGATTCAGTTCAGATAAGGGATATTGTTTTGAAATGAAAGTAACATGAAGGGTTGGAATGGGGGAAGTTTTATTTTTTATACATAGTAGGTCACAGGTTATATACATTTTTTGCTTATTTCATATATGCTTTATTTAACTCAAAGGAAAAATGTTGCTTTGCAGGAGATTTTGTAAGTCTCTTCCAACCTTCCTTTAACTGTTTTAATATACGATAGCCCTTAAAATGTTGAGACCTTGAATAGAGTATTGATTCAGACAACTTATTTACATTTAGATAATCAAGTATAAAAGTTTGTATCTCTGTCAGACTCCATGTTTATTATGCAGACGGCATCACCATTATTGTGTTTTTCAAATTAATTTCTCAGAAAGTAACATTAAGCTGCTATTGATGTGTTTAGATGAATAGTTTATTTTAGAAATGATTCGATAGGAGCAAAACAATTCAGAGGTAAAGCAAGAGCACTAACAACTATTAAGATACAGGGACAGTCTCGAACATAGGCATTAGTAAATAGGCATCTGTAGCTATGTAACTTAATGGTCCTGTATATAAATGAAATAATGACACTGGACATAAAAGCAAGCCTGAATTATTTCAATTACTGTAGAAACATTAATTTTTGTGGTGTTTAAATTTCATGGTTTTGTCTCTATATAAGATAAGATAAGATAAGATAAGAATTTTATTAATCTAATCAAGAACCCATAAAGGGCATCATTTTACAACACAATATGATTGGAAAAAGCAAAACAGAAAACTAATACCATACTATAACATTATATTATATAAGATTTCATTGGGATTTAATTTCGTGGTTTCCAGTAAATGGCAGTGATATTATATGTAGGTTAAATTTTCGTGGAGGCTTTAAATTTGTGGATATATTCTTTCCACCAAATTAAATCCTCCACGAAAATTTCTGCTTTTACAGTATGCAAGGTATCACAAGAGTATTGATTAACACCTGTCCTTTTACTGTCGCATGAAATACCTTGCTTCAAGTACATTTAACTAAAATAATTCTGCCAGATGTGGGTGAGGTGCATGGTGTTTGACTGTTTAAGGGTTTAAGGAATGAACATGAATCCTTTTGACCAATATAATTTGTCCTGGAACTTACTTTTTATTTACAAAAAATGTACTTTTCATGTTCTGGTCAAAGTAATAACTATATGGATTCTATGGTGGGAGTATTAACTATTTCTGGCTGTCTGATATAAATAATGTATACTTTCAAATTAAGGCCTACTTGATTGTGTTAATCAGTAAACTAAATCAATTATGTGAAAAGTTTGTGGTATGGAAAGGGATATTAGTTCCAGAGATTGATGTTTAATGGGGAAAAACTTTGTATGCTTCAGTTTATTAGATGGCAGATAATAAGATTTGATAAAGGTTAACGATATCTTTGTGAAAAATGATTAAAAACTGTACAATTTTGGCCACTCAAGATGAAATGTCTCAAAGTTGATGCAATCAATTTTGAATAGTATGATTGACTCTATAATTAATTATCTTGTTATGGGAGGGGAGCATATGGCCCTGTGTTCATAAAAATTTCCTAACAGCAACCTGTCCAAAATTTGCTCATGTTTGTCACATCCCGTATAGCGAGATATTTTCGCGGGGTGTAAATTTTCGCTTATTTTGCGAATATAACAAAATCACCAAAATAAATTCTGTCAATTTTAAAGTGCACATGCAAAGGTATTGATATAAGTTTTAAATCAGCCAATATTAAAACCACCAACATATTTTATATACCTTATCCAATGTAAATCGCCAATTTTACACCCTTGAAAATAACCCGCTTTACAGTAAAACAAGGGACAAGTGCATTGAGGATGTAGACTTTTTTTTATAGAGAAATTCATCTCTTTAAATCAGCTTTTTAAAACCAATTGTGTATGGATAGATTTTTTTGAAGGAAGTATAGAGTTCCACTTCCTATTGCATTTATAAATCACTTAAGTTTTGAGTGGTTTTCATATCCAAATACTGATAACGTACTGTTTAATGCACATTAGCCTTTTACAGTTTTTATCATCAGCTCTTGTACACAATTAGAAAAAAACTCAGTTAATGACAGGAGGTATTTGCACATCCATTTTCAAGTTGATCATAATTTTATGTGTATCCTTAGGCCAAACAAAATATACACCTGTTTCCAGCTTCCAGACACAACTTTTTTTTTATGGTTACTAACGATGGGTATAGTTGATGATTTTATTTTCATGCCCCACCTACGATAGTAGAGGGGCATTATGTTTTCTGGTCTGTGCCTCCGTTCATCCGTGCGTCCGTCCGTCTGTTCGCTTCAGGTTAAAGTTTTTGGTCAAGGTAGTTTTTGAAGAAGTTGAAGTCCAATCAACTTGAAACTTAGTAGACATGTTCTCATGATATGATCTTTCTAATTTTAATGCCAAATTATAGTTTTGACCCCAATTTCATGGTCCACTGAACATAGAAAATGATAGTGCGAAGTTCAGGTTAAAGTTTTTGGTCAAGGGAATTTTTGATGAAGTTAAAGTTACATCAACTTGAAACTTAGTACACATGTTCCCTATGATATGATCTTTCTAATTATAATTCCAAATTATAATTTTGACCCCAATTTCACGGTCCACTGAACATAGAAAATGATCGTGCGAGTGGGGCATCCGTGTACTATGGACACATTCTTGTTTTAAGATATTTTTCATATTATAGAGGATAGCTGTGGAACCGTAGCCCTCAGGTCCTTTTGACATTTTTTTTTACCATTTGCCCATGTCCTCCAAAATAATAAAAAATAGAATAAGGACCATAAAAGTTGTGGTTCCATAGCTATATAGAGGAAAGATCTGTACGTTTATTGTCCTTAACCAAAAATTTCATAAATATAAGTAAGAGAAGGCATAAAATTTAGGGTAGGTAGGAGGTAGGAAACAAAAGTAAATTTGTATTTCCCTAATCCAAAACATGGACTTTGTCATTTGTAACAGCTTTGACAGGTAATTGATATTTCTTCCCCAGAAAAATCGCATTAGCATTTGTAACCATTTCTAATTTCAAGAGTCCATGTTTTTGTTGTGTCATTTTGTGATCTATTGGATGTTTTTATTGGATTACTATTGGTTTGTATTGAACTTCCTGGATTAGATGTCAGACCACATACTGTGCAGGATCAGATAACGATTTGAAATTTACTGTACTCTACGATATGTTGTTAGAATGTCAGATCTTGTCAATGACATTGTCTAGATAAAATTTCACCAATTGTCATCCCACACAGTGTATGAAATGTATGTTGTATTCAGGCTCATATGAATATTTTGTGTTACAGAATCATTTGTTGCTGTTAAACTGATATTAGTAAATGCTAAAAATTGATTTGATTATTTATTGTAGCAAATGGGCATGCAGATATGTTTATCCTATTGTAAAAAATATTTTTTTTGTAAAAAAAACATAAATCGAAATGCAAGGAAACACACAACAACAAACATCATGTACAAGTCAATATTGTAGGGCTGTTGACTATGTATATTGGTTTTTGTGATTTCATTCATGTTATAATCTTAAAAGAGATTTCAGTTTAGACCTGTAATCCATGACCGATTTGCTTTTATGTATAACCTTTGGACAGGGAATTATAACAGATATATATGTAATAACGTTGAGATCAATTTTCCATCAATGAATCTGTATATGAGTTTTAGACAATAAATTTTCTCTGTCTATTTTCAGTATCCAGACAAAGGACAATGACCAGAAAGAGGAACCGTCAATGCCAAAGATAAGTATAGTACAGTCCCTTGTGTCACCTCCCGGTACACATCCATCACCAGGTCAGTCCATATCATTCACCCCTGACAGAGATAGACTGTTACCACGTAAATACAGCCTCATTCAGGAGGAATCGGAAGATTATGACGATGACGACATGGAAGTTGAAGAAGTAGATATACATCACGCTCGATCAGCTGAAAACTTACTCGATGATTCAAGCTATCGTCCAGAAGTACTATCACCTGTTGGTTATGAGAATATGAACTTAAAGAGACCATTGATCTCCGTTGCTAGTTCACCTCAGTTATTAAAACAGATCTGTGAAGAAAACGAATCAGATGAAGAAGATGATTTTGTTCCATCCAAGATTCATTCACCACGAATGAAAAATAGATCTCGATGTGCATCTCCGGAAATGATTAGAAAATATGAACAGCGTAGAAGAAAAGGTGCAGGGTCAAGAGGTCATAGTTGTAGTAGTTCTGATGCTAGTGACACTGATGACACTGAAGGACGATCAAGAAAGGACAAATTGAAACATAAGTTCATGCATCGTCGTAGAGACAGCAGTGATCATTCCAGTGATACTGATGGTGGACCCTCTGGACCAGGGGGAGGTAATCTAGGAGGAGGAAGTGGTTTTGATGGTGGTCATGGCAGGCCACCTAAAGAGAGAAAAGACAGAGATCATAAAGATGATGGAGGAGGAAGTGGAAAAGGAAGCGGGTCAAAGGACAATAAAAGTGGAAAAACTCGCCAGCAGAATCATTTAGTCAATAATGACTTGAATGGACGAATCATCAATGGGAGAACAAGTGAATTAAGTATATCGTCAGCAATATCTAACTTGAGTGTAGGTAGTAAAAATAGTCTAAAATACATCGTTGAGAAGAATGAAAGTGATATAGAGGACAACTGTAGTTCTAATGACTATTGTTCAAATTCTGGAAGCTCACGGCAGAGTAGTCAGAATCCTGTAATATGTGATTTTCATTCGTTAACCAATTCTCCTCATAAAGACTTCTTTAGGTTAGCTGATAAAGAGAATTTGTCTCAGTCTAATACTCTGATATCATCCTCCGTCTGTTCACCGAAGGTCAAAAGTCGTAAATTAAACAACATGAAAGTGGATATAAATCGTAACGGCTACTGTCATGTACACCATAGTCAACAAGTTCCAACAGTCAAAGCTGATACTAAATGTTGCTCTGTTGTTTAATGAACAATCATGCTAGTATACTTGCTACTCTGATTGATTTTATGATTTGTAGATTAAACTGTTTTTTCAATGTGAAAATTACATAAAAAGTCAGAAAATTTTTAGGCAATATTTAAGAAAAATGTTTTAGTGTGAATTTTACTCTATTTTTAAGACTCCCAAAAAATTTGTTAGTCTTTCCATACATTTTCTTTTCCTCCGTTAGACATATAAAATGGAAGATTTCTATTTTTGTTTTTTCTGTTAAATTGTACTAAGTTTCAGTATTTATGTTTATGATTTTAAACCTTGAATTGTGCTTTCTGCAAATTTGTACTAAAAAATAATTTAAAGCTAGTAAATTTGAGGGCAAATTTGATGACATCTAATATTTTTTTTCTGTAGAAAACTTGGCTAAATTGGTAACATATTTGCTAATTAAAATTGAACACATAAATGTGAGCCTGTTATGTAAGCCTGTTTATAAAGGCTGTTTCTGTAGTCTGAAACTAATAACATTCTATTGATTTACTGTAAGATATGCACTTTCCATGTTAGAATTAGAAAGTTTTTGCTGATTTATTTTTTTACAAGATCTTTTTACCTCTGCATAAAGTTTATGACAACATCATTACCAGAGAGTTATATTTTAAATAATGAGATAAAAGATATTAAACCCTTATTTTAAGTCGAAGCATTAAAGTGATCAATTTGACACTTTTTGATACCAAGATATACTTCCAGTTATATATAAATGTTATAGTTTAACATTTAAACATTTTTACTGCATTATTACCAAAATAAATAACCGCGATTGTCACAAATCCAAATCAGGACCCACATTTTTTCTCTCTTAATGTTATTATACTATTGCATTTTTACTTTTTAATTTATTTTTGGTTGGAGATTTTTTTATTGAAATTTTATTTTTTCAAACATCTAATACATGGTTTTATTATTTCTTATCAATCAAAACATTTCATATTTCCCTTACCAATTTCATTAGTTCTAATAAACATATATACATTTATACTTTTCTATCCTTAAACTGAACATTAATTAATGTTGTTGCTATGGAATTTAACTTCCTGTTTCACTCCTTTTGATATTTAAACGGCAGGTAATGACTGACAATAATTTTCACTTTGATTACAGAAATAAAACATCGATGACATTTAACTAAAAATAGATCTGTAACAGCATGTGTTTAATGACTAAGTGAGAACAAAAATCAATTTGTTTTTTTTAATAAGAGTTCAACAATCAAAACATCATCTCTGACTTCTTGATGATCATAAGGAAGCTTAAAAAACACACTAATATTAATCACATATTTTTTAATTGCAAATAAGATGGTGGTAAAAATCCAAAATCTGATTAAGAGAAAAAAAACTGTTTTGTCAGGTGACCTCTCTTATTAGATCAATTTTCATTTCTTAAATGTTAAATGGTTTATTTTGATGTAATCCTTATAAGAATGCCTAAAATGGTGTTGTCCCTTAAATTTTTTGTGTGTGTGGTAGGACCACAATGCATACAAGTTTCTACTTTCCATCTATGAAATAATAGAATTTTTATAATTATCATTTTTATCAAATTAACATGATCAATTGTACAGCAACTCATGATGTTCTTCACATAAGGCAATTTACTTAACTGCATGTAATTACATACTGGCATACATTGTACATTGTAAGACACTAAGAGCTCTATATAAAGTATATATATGAACAAATATGTAAATATTGAACTTTAAAGACATAATTCAAGTGATAAGGAAAATACTTCCTTAAAATCATTTTACTTTTCTCATGATTTTTAAAGTACTGTCCTTAGCGAAAGAAATATTTGAATTGTTTGAAAGGATATTTTTGAAGGATTATTAAGATACAATGTAAGAATTAAAAAAAATATATTTAGTCCTCTGAATCAGCTGACTTTCATAATTCTAATATAGAGGCAAGAAAGATAACCCAAAGATGTTAAAGAATTTTATTTGCCAAGCAGATTAAATACTTATCGCCATTCTTGCAAGGTGGGATATTAAAAGAAAAACACTAAGAAGATCCCCATTTACGATTGCTTCTGCAACCAATAAGAACTGACTGCCATGATATTGATAGTGGCATTTAAAATGACAACAAACAAACAAAATCCAAACAAAAAATTATTTTTGATAAGAAATATTAGCTGCTTGACACAATCAGAAATTTTATCTCATTGGCTATGTTCACATTCTAACAAGCTTTACATTGTGACTCAAAGCTAATATTTTACACTATCTGTGGAAAATCTGATAATTTATACTTAAAAATCTTTTACGAAACATGTTTTACATGATAGTGCTTATTGACTATGTATATTACCAACACACTTTTTAAATCATAAGTAATGATTTTCATCATTATTGCTTTGACAATCTAAAGTGATACCAATGGCAGAATAAAGATTTATTTGATTATTGATCAAAAAGTCAGATATTGAATAAGATAGCTACCATCTGTTAGCTGATTTCAAATTCTGATAAAAAGGTGATTGTTCATGGAAAGTGCTATCCATGGTACTAATTTAGTTCAATCTATAGTCTTAATATATAATCTTTATATAATAACGTCTGAGTCAGTGACAACCCTACAACAGATGTATCCATCGGATCCCCATCAATGATGGTGATACATGGCTGTGTACATAATGTATATACAACTCCTCTAAACATCAACCCAACAATGTTAGATCTGTAAATTTGCTTTCGCAAATTTTTGGTTCTTCCCTCGCCGGGATTCGAACCCATGCTTCTGTGATATCGTGACACCAAATCGCCTGCAATGCAGCCGTCCCGCTAGACCACACGACCACCTGGGCTCTCAAAAAAAGAGCTTTCGCTGGCCATGTGTTACCTTTCCACGTCAGTTTTAATCTAGCGGCGTACTGCAGTACATGATATATAAGGCATGAAGATGTTATTGTTACAGATCAGCTAAATTATCTATAGTAAAGGATCCTACAAATTAATGTAAGATACAGTCACAGAAAATAATTATATTTATAAGTACGTCTGAGTCAGTGACAACCCTACAACAGATGTATCCATCGGATCCCCATCAATGATGGTGATACATGGCTGTGTACATAATGTATATACAACTCCTCTAAACATCAACCCAACAATGTTAGATCTGTAAATTTGCTTTCGCAAATTTTTGGTTCTTCCCTCGCCGGGATTCGAACCCATGCTTCTGTGATATCGTGACACCAAATCGCCTGCAATGCAGCCGTCCCGCTAGACCACACGACCACCTGGGCTCTCAAAAAAAGAGCTTTCGCTGGCCATGTGTTACCTTTCCACGTCAGTTTTAATCTAGCGGCGTACTGCAGTACATGATATATAAGGCATGAAGATGTTATTGTTACAGATCAGCTAAATTATCTATAGTAAAGGATCCTACAAATTAATGTAAGATACAGTCACAGAAAATAATTATATTTATAAGTACGTCTGAGTCAGTGACAACCCTACAACAGATGTATCCATCGGATCCCCATCAATGATGGTGATACATGGCTGTGTACATAATGTATATACAACTCCTCTAAACATCAACCCAAGCAAATTTACAGATCTAACATTGTTGGGTTGATGTTTAGAGGAGTTGTATATACATTATGTACACAGCCATGTATCACCATCATTGATGGGGATCCGATGGATACATCTGTTGTAGGGTTGTCACTGACTCAGACGTACTTATAAATATAATTATTTTCTGTGACTGTATCTTACATTAATTTGTAGGATCCTTTACTATAGATAATTTAGCTGATCTGTAACAATAACATCTTCATGCCTTATATATCATGTACTGCAGTACGCCGCTAGATTAAAACTGACGTGGAAAGGTAACACATGGCCAGCGAAAGCTCTTTTTTTGAGAGCCCAGGTGGTCGTGTGGTCTAGCGGGACGGCTGCATTGCAGGCGATTTGGTGTCACGATATCACAGAAGCATGGGTTCGAATCCCGGCGAGGGAAGAACCAAAAATTTGCGAAAGCAAATTTACAGATCTAACATTGTTGGGTTGATGTTTAGAGGAGTTGTATATACATTATGTACACAGCCATGTATCACCATCATTGATGGGGATCCGATGGATACATCTGTTGTAGGGTTGTCACTGACTCAGACGTACTTATAAATATAATTATTTTCTGTGACTGTATCTTACATTAATTTGTAGGATCCTTTACTATAGATAATTTAGCTGATCTGTAACAATAACATCTTCATGCCTTATATATCATGTACTGCAGTACGCCGCTAGATTAAAACTGACGTGGAAAGGTAACACATGGCCAGCGAAAGCTCTTTTTTTGAGAGCCCAGGTGGTCGTGTGGTCTAGCGGGACGGCTGCATTGCAGGCGATTTGGTGTCACGATATCACAGAAGCATGGGTTCGAATCCCGGCGAGGGAAGAACCAAAAATTTGCGAAAGCAAATTTACAGATCTAACATTGTTGGGTTGATGTTTAGAGGAGTTGTATATACATTATGTACACAGCCATGTATCACCATCATTGATGGGGATCCGATGGATACATCTGTTGTAGGGTTGTCACTGACTCAGACGTACTTATAAATATAATTATTTTCTGTGACTGTATCTTACATTAATTTGTAGGATCCTTTACTATAGATAATTTAGCTGATCTGTAACAATAACATCTTCATGCCTTATATATCATGTACTGCAGTACGCCGCTAGATTAAAACTGACGTGGAAAGGTAACACATGGCCAGCGAAAGCTATTTTTTTGAGAGCCCAGGTGGTCGTGTGGTCTAGCGGGACGGCTGCATTGCAGGCGATTTGGTGTCACGATATCACAGAAGCATGGGTTCGAATCCCGGCGAGGGAAGAACCAAAAATTTGCGAAAGCAAATTTACAGATCTAACATTGTTGGGTTGATGTTTAGAGGAGTTGTATATCTTTATATAATATATATAAATGTTCTCAATGAGAGTTGTATGACTGAATAGACTAGTAACCCTTCTGTCATGGCATAATAATATAGGGTTATTGCATGAATATTGGGTAATATTGTCCTGAGTAGAACTTTATATTGCACGAGCTTGCAAGTGCAATATATGTTCTACGAGGGACAATATTCCCCAATATTCATGCAATAACTCTTTTATTGTATAGCAATATAATATTTAAAAGTAAAAATTGGTTTAAACTAAGATTTTATCGTTGATGACGTCATGAATTTTGAAGATTTATTGCACTAGTGCAATATTAGAATTTATTGCATGCTAACTTTTGGTTACTTTCTGTGGGAAATATTATATTGCTATACAATAATACTACATACATGTATGTTACTTCATATAAAATAGATCATATATAAAATTTATACTCGTCCTTGTAGCAGTAACCAAAAATAAGAATCTTATTTGCTGAAAATGAGTCATTTTGTTATTTGATGAGAAAGAACCATGAAAGAAGGCATGGTCACAGATATAAGTTAATCTAGAAAATAAACAATGTGACTTTTAAGGACATCTTTTATGTATATTTTCCAAAATCCTAAAATTCTATGAATAAATTGGTTTTGCCTATGTCATAAATGGATTTTGTGGATAATATTGAATTTATCTTATTGAATATACATTATGATCATTTTGTTAAGATATATAACTGGTTGTGGAGTTAGAACAGAATATATATATATCTTGTCCATCATGTGAAATTTTAAATTTTATTGTACATATAAACATATATACTATAATTAAAGGAGTATTTATGTTCCCACAGTCTGTATAAAACCCCATTTTATTTATTTTTACTTGTTTGTATTTGACGGACAAAATGACTCACTGTTTTTATTGTTTTATATTTTTTTGGACTACATATAATTTTTTTTATGTTGATAGAATTTTAGTCTATTTTTACTGCCAGTAGTCATATATGTTCATATACAATGTAAAATTTAGCTTTTTTTGTTAATCCGGTTCATTATTAGTAGTAGCACTTTGTTATATACATGTATCTTAAAAACATTTTACTTACTATCGTCTTAGCATACCTTGGCATCTGAATATGTCATTTTTTAAAGATGTAAAATGATAATAATCAAAGTACAAAAAAATCATTTTATGTATAATTTACATTTTTTATGCTCATCAGTATGTTTGTTAAAATACAAGTTTATCTTTTGTTAAAATAGTAATTTACATTTTGGGAAAGGCTGTTCCAGAACTAATTATATTGAATTTCAATATAGGGATTAAAAACAAGTTTTCACACAAAGACACATTTAATTTCTAATTGAAATTGTATGTGTTGGGGGTTTGGCAAAAAAAGTCTTCCAACCCCCTACACTTTTAATTTATGATAGGCCTAATTTTCTGATATAATATCTGGTAAGATATTTCAGTAATTCATCCTTTCATATTTTTTTGTGTTTATATCTGTACAAAGCATTTCTTAAACCAATTAAGGTATATCATTGATATATCATCGACATTTTTATTGATATAAATTAAGGTATATCATTGGTATATCATTAAAATTTTACCACAGTAACTTATGTTTCAGAATTATTTCTGAAATAGTTAGCAATTATTGCCTATTTTTGGTACTTATTCAAATTTTATTGTTATGTCAGCTTTAAATAAATAAATAGTATAGAAATGTTTATTTGAACACATTATTCCCGTTATCTATAGCTAGATCACCATGACCTACTTTTACAAATTGCTGTACTAGAAACTAATGATTTTTGAGTAATCATGTAGGCAAATCATCTGTGTCATGGATACACGTTCCCTATTCCATAGGTTTAAAAAAAACTCATGTTGGATTAGGAAAAAAAATGATCACTTTTTATATATAAATGTCTTATGTTCACTACTTATAACAATACATTTTGCCTGTTTTGCGGATGAAGTGATTTTTGTGACACATTACAAAGTTGTTGACAAAATCAGCACTAAATAAGAGACCTCAAACCCATGCCATGACAATTCTATGCTTAACAGTGATATATCAATCATTTTTGAGTTATTCAGGGATTATATCATTTCATTGTAAGATAAAACATTTACATTGTATATATCATACAGAACTCAAGTGATTTCAGATACTCTATAAAACAGTGTTTAAACTTTTCAATTTTGCTCCTTGGGAATTTCCTAACAGTAAGATAATGTTTCAACCCACTCTTCTGTAAGCTTATATCAATTAACATTTTTATAACCCAGAAATATTTCCTTCCATGTTGCCTCTTTTTCATTGTGAACAAATTCTCCCTTAAGAATGGTCTCAGTAAAGTGATATTTTTTAAAACTTGACTAGATATGGTTCTGATAATCATACTAAAGAAACAGAACAGATAAATTAGAATTACATCAATTACAGTTCCTTTGCAAAAAATGAACAAAGTGTTATGTGTCCTGTGTTCATAAATTACAAAATAACCACAAATATTCTAGTATAAAGTAAAAGACTTATGTCCCATTAGTTTCCAAGATAAGGTTAGAACTAAATTTAAAATAGATTCTATCAAAGCTTGAAGTCATTGGTGTTTTTGTTAGGCAGAGCTTTCTTTGGAGACTTGAAAATCTAAAGATTATGTGTTCATTTAAGTTTTGTCAATGGAGTATGCATCATATGTAAATGTTATAGTAGGGATTATTGGATGTTTAGAGCTGGTCTCTTCAAGATGTATCTATATTAAAAAAAAACATCCATTACAACCAAAACTATATAGTTGTCAGCACAATTTCTTATAAGTGGTCAATTTTGTTTTAATTTCATCAGTAGCTTGTCACCCCTGCAAAACATCTTTGATGTTGTCTTAAAGAATTTTTTTTTATAAAGAGGGAGTGTCAAAAATATAAGTGACAAATGCCAAGAGAATAAATTAAGAACAGGGAAAATCTTCAGAAAAAATTGAAATGTTTTGTGTCATGAAATTTTTCAGGTAGACTGCTTTTGAGGAGTGTAGTTGGGCAACATCAGACAACAAAATTTTTATTTTTCACCACAGGTGTTTGTAATTCATATAAATTTTTAGGTTACACCAGTAGCGAACTAAGTTTTGTATTTACATAAGCAATAGTTTTTCCAATCAATTTTTTTTTGGACAGCTCTTGGTAATTAAAATTGAATTGACCAGAAGTCAGAAAATGGCTGAACAGTTTAATGATTTTTGGTGTAAGTAGATAGTTAGCTTTATGTAAAATATGTATCATTCACTTAATCATTCATCTTCATCTTAGTATTACTTAATTAATTTTACCTGGCTGTGTGTGGAATGAAAGACTTTGTTATAAAGGTATTCTATTGAAGTGGGTACAGAACACCTAAGGGAGTTAACTCTTAAAAACTCTAAAAAACAGCTTAAAGTTTTAATCACATTATATAAGTAAAGAGAAATCAAGTTGTTAAATGATAAAAATTTAGTGCTTGTCAAACTGCTATAATAGCAATGAAATTATCCTGTTAATTGTGTCATTCAAGTTTCTTAAAATTATATTGTTCAAAATTTTATACAAATCAAATGAGCCATATCTATTTTAGTCAGAGTGTTGGATCCTCCCTTAATATAAAGTAAACACAGATTCATTTCTCTTATGTGGATGTTCAAAATTTCAAAAATATTGTTGCTGGAATACTTGTAGATTATTAAAAGTTAATATGAAATAAGTTTAGCAATTGATAAAAGTTTCCTTTATTTTTACTGAAGCATCCACCAGTTAAGTGGTTGCGGAAGCTTAGCACATTCAGGTCAAATGTATTAAGTTATATAGTCAAATTATCTTTACCATGAGTTCTTCCTTTCAAATTGTTTAAAACACTCAAGTTTTCTTTTAGACATGATCAAAAGAAGGCTTTTCAATTTATATCGAAAATTTTTATTTAATTTTTTTGTTATTTCAAAAATAGTTTTTCAAAATTTTATTTAGAAAAACACTAACTTTAATTTTTATTCTGTATTAAACTATGTTGCCTTAAAATGTTCCAGATTCTTTCATTTCTTTTTTAAGTTCTCAAAATATGACAGAAGCCAGAAGTATTTTATGCATAGCAATAACATTGTGTTGGTATTTAATTATAGTAGTGGGATTTTCACTTTATACTTCAAATTAGATAATGATTAAGTATGTCTTTAAATAATTATTTAGTGTGTCCGTTTTATGGTGGAATATCTGTTTATAATATAGAGATCATGATACAATGAAGCATTTATATTTTTATGCCCCACCTACGATAGTAGAGGGGCATTATGTTTTCTGGTCTGTGCCTCTGTTCGTCCGTGCGTCCGTCCGTCCGTTCGCTTCAGGTTAAAGTTTTTGGTCAAGGTAGTTTTTGAAGAAGTTGAAGTCCAATCAACTTGAAACTTAGTACACATGTTCCCCATGATATGATCTTTCTAATTTTAATGCCAAATTATAGTTTTGACCCCAATTTCATGGTCCACTGAACATAGAAAATGATAGTGCGAAGTTCAGGTTAAAGTTTTTGGTCAAGGTAGTTTTTGATGAAGTTAAAGTTACATCAACTTGAAACTTAGTACACATGTTCCCTATGATATGATCTTTCTAATTATAATTCCAAATTATAATTTTGACCCCAATTTCACGGTCCACTGAACATAGAAAATGATAGTGCGAGTGGGGCATCTGTGTACTATGGACACATTCTTGTTGTTTATGTATCAAATGTACAGCAGAAGTGCATGAAAATAAGAAAATAATGGACCTTTTTTATCTCGCCTGATGATAAACAACAGACAGTAGTGTTTAAATAAATGCTATATATTAAATTTTAAATTGTTTGGGGAGGTGGATGTAGTAACTATATTAATTTATTGACATTTGTTTATAAGTGTGAAAGATTATTTTCCAAAAAGGTTTTGAAACACAAGTAACTGATCTTATGTAGTACGTCTTAAAAATGTCTCTTTGTGAAAAAAAAACTATTCAATGATCCATTCATTATCTTTGTATTTGTATCAATCTTTATAGAAAATGTAATTCATAAATACACCATCATTCTTGAAGAGATTGTTTTAGATATCAATAAAAATACTGTCAAACTTTAATTCCTTAATGAAATAATGGTTTAAATTGGCAGCTTTCCACTTTAAAAAGATCAACTATTGAGGCATTTTTAAGACATATTACAGCAAATTGTTACTGTAAAGGGAGTTAACTCAAGCTTATTAATTGTCACATCATCATACACGAGGTACTCATATGTACAAAGATATTAGTGTATATATATATAATGGACATGTACCACATTGTGGTTCTTGTTTAGCTTAGATTGCTTTGTCTATACCAACCTCAGTGCTCTATTTGTGTGTGAGAGGTGATCAGAATAAAATGTTTGAGAATGTGCTTGATATTTTGTTTTTATTCAGCATAAAGATTGTACCACAAGCTAGCTAAACCTCTCACTTAAGTCGCATACCTTTGATCATGTTGATATTGGATTATAAAAGTTAAATGTCCAATTTCAAGTTCTTATAAAATACCACATTCGTTCTGTTGTTGAATCCTATGTTGTGTCAAATATTTAATCACAATCCAAATTCAGAGCTGTATCAAGCTTGAGAGTATAAAATTTAAGTTTTCTGCTAAAGCTAGTTTAATATGAACTACTAGTGATAGATCATCTGCCATCATAACTCTGCTGGCCCATTTGTATTTGATATGTTTAAAAAATTTGAACGAGTTTGTTTTTGAACAGCTTGAAATGTTGGGTATATGTCACAGCAAATCATAGATACACGCTATCAAAATATTTCCAAGGTTACCATACAGTCTTCATCAATAGGCCGGTGTCTATACAATAGATCAAACTTTAAATCAATTTATTTTAAGTCTAAAAACAATGGAATTACACTGAATAGAAACTATGAAAGATCTTTTACCAAATACCAGCTAACAACAGAGAAGCATTCAGATAAAACAAAGTTTCCTGTCAGACTCACAGGCTCATAAATATGAAACAGGTTTAAACTACCAAAATCAACTTGCCCCCTGGTTGAATATAGACCAATAAAAATTAGAACATGAAAACTGAGTCATAAAATAATGACTAAATAATTATAATACTGGTAGTCCGAGATAAAAAGCAATCTAAAAAATGATGTACTGGAATTAAAAAAAAGATACCAAAGAATGCTTGAGTTTATTGATGCAAGCTCAAGAGACTAACGTAGCATGCCGATATGAAAACAGGGAGTCAGGTTGTCCTATACTTGAAATATTTCATTTCGTGTCCTTTTACCATCATTTGTTTCAATAAAGGCAACAATAGCACACCGGTGTTCAACAGTCAAAAATCGATTGAGAGGAAACAAATCAGTGTTTCAAAAACAGTAACGAACGATTTTAAATTGAAATGAATTGAAAATATAGCCAAGGTTGATCCAATAACTTTTTCATAGGAAAGTAAAATCATTGTTCCTCTATTAAGATCATAAAGTTTATAAACTGATATATTTTATGTGCTAAATGAAAATGGTTATGCTGAACTGGTGATGCTCTAAGAACCAAAAGCCGGTTTTTAGGCAGTTCAAAATTCTCTTTTATTTTTGTTGAGCCTTCGACTTTAGTCGAAAAAGCGAGACTAAGCGAGACTACATTCCGTCGTCGTCGGCGGCATCCACAAATATTCACTCTGTGGTTAAAGTTTTTAAAATTTAATAACTTTCTTAAACTATCCTGGATTTCTATCAAACTTGAACAGAAGCTTGTTTATGATCATAAGATAGTATCCAGAAGTAAATTTTGTAAAAATAAAATTCCATTTTTTCCGTATTTAACTTTTAAATGGACTGAGTTTTCTGCCAGGAAATATTACACTCACTCTGTGGTTAAAGTTTTTTAAATTTTAATAACTTTCTTAAACTATCCTGGGTTAGTACCAAACTTGGACAGAAGCTGGTTTATGATCATAAGATAGTATCCAGAAGTAAATTTTGTAAAAATAAAATTCCATTTTTTCCGTATTTTACTTTTAAATGGACTTAGATTTTCTGTCAGGAAACGACACATTCACTCTGTGGTTAACATTTTTTAAATTTAAATAACTTTCTTATACTACTTTGGGTTTGTACCAAACTTGGACAGAAGCTTGTTAATGATCAAAAGCTAGTATCTAGAAGGAAATTTTATAAAAATAAAATTCCATTTTTTTCGTATTTTACTTTTAAATGGACTTAAATTTTCTGCCAGGAAACAACACATTCACTCTGTAGTTTTTTATAATTTAACTTTCTTATACTATTTTGGATTTGTACCAAACTTGGACAGAAGCTTGTTTATGATCAAAAGCAAGTATCTAGAAGGAAATTTAGTTTTCTCCCAGTTGACATTACATTTAGTCTGCAGTTAAAAGTTTTTAAACAGTATTAGATAAACTATCCTGGATTTTTACCAAACTTGGACAGAAGCTTCTTACAATTTAAAGATAATATCAACAAATATTTTATTGATTTATTTCCTCATTTTTGTTGAGCCTGCGATTAACAGAAAGAGTAGGCGAGACACTGGGTTCCGCGGAACCCTTACAAATTTTTGATTAATTAGATAAAAGCGATATCGAAAATATCCTAGGTAAAATGATAAAACTTAAAGGCGGGAATCAATAAGATCTTGTATGGCTCATCTGTATCTTCTGTGGTTTTGGAAATCATGTAAAATAAACTTAATGGCATTAGACATTTAGGGTGCCTGAATTTTTATTTAAAAAGACAATCGCGATCGAAGTACATTGGGATCAAACATTCTTGTAATGTTTGTTAACTTCGTGTAGCAATGACAACAATTTCGGAATTAGATGCAGTAATTTGTACATTTTTAAAGTAAAATGAGATTATATTAAATAAATACTTACCATCATAAATTCTGAGTACATCCATCTGCGCAAGTCTGACAGGCGGAAAACCCCAAATAAAAATATCATACAATGAGAAGAGGGATGACCAAGCAGTGCCCGTATAACCATGCCTTTATATCATCCATTTAATTTCCTAACGTACGCAAGAAGCCATAGGAACAAACCAGGGGATGAAGGGGAGGTTGGGAGGGACCTTTAATTTATGATGGTAAGTATTTATTTAATAAAACCTCATTTTACTTTAAAAATGTACAATTTTATGTCAATAAATACGTTACCATCATAAATTCTGAGTAAAATATAGAATCTAACACAAAGCTGAATCCCCCGAACCAGAAGATGCAGGATTTGTTCGGAAACTAAAGGTCCTAAGGAGTACAAACTCTGAGCTTGAGTAGCTAAAGACTGCAGATAGTGAGAAATGAAAGAATTTTCAGTTCTCCAGAAACCTGCAGATAAGACTTCCTCTAAAGAAGCATTATTAAATTGAGCACAGGAGGTAGAAATAGCTCTAACATTATGGGCTTTAACATGCATACTTTTCAGAAGTTCTTCATTAGAAAAACTGTAGGCTAATTGAATAGTTTTACAGATCCAAGTTGAAATGGTTTTAGAATATCAATAATGTGGTCATTTTTATAAATTTCCTGTATACAAAACTTTGAACTTTTTGAAAAACTAAGGATTTTCTTATCCCAGGCATAGATTACCTTAGCCGTATTTGGCACAACTTTTTGGAATTTTGGATCCTCAATGCTCTTCAACTTTGTACTTGTTTGGGTTTATAAATATTTTTGATTTGAGCGTCACTGATGAGTCTTATGTAGACGAAACGCGCGTCTGGCGTACTAAATTATAATCCTGGTACCTTTGATAACTATTTAGCAGACAAATCTTGTTTTCCTTTGTTAATAGGAATAACTAACCTGGAATTTGAGGAGGTGCGGAGACTTCGAGTTCTCTGAAGATATAAAAGTAAGAATCGGATAGGACAGAGTACTTTAGAACTTGAATCATCAAGAAGGACTGGAATCACTATCGGTTCTGAACCTCTACCCGGAATTTGATTTTTGGCTAAAAAAAGCTGGATCCGTTAATAGGGTAACAGATGACTTATCCCTATTAAAACGAAGGCAGTAATCAGCAGTGGAAAAGGCATGAATTTCACTTCTTCTACCAGAGGTCAAGGCAAGAAGGAAACAATACTTAAACGATAAAACCTGATTTCAACCTTTTCAGCAGGTTCAAAAGGATGGGTTTTTAAAGCTGATAAAACAACACTCAAATTCCAAGACGGGATTAAAACTCTCTGTCTAGGGCGTTCAAGAGTGAAATTCTTAACTAAAATAGAAATGAATTCATTATTACCAAAGTCTGGACCTCCAGACAGTTTAAATGTCCTAGAAATAGCTGATCTATAGCCTTTAATAGTAGAGGGAGATAATCCTTTCTCTTCAAAAAGGTGGATCAGAAAGTCTGCTAGTTGTACAGAATTTGGAAAGGATCAATTTCATTCTCACTACACCAACCACTGAAGATAGTCCACTTGCCATCATAGACGATGTTAGTGGAATCACTTACTGCTCTGGAGAGATGTCTGGCTGCGCATTCAGAAAAACCTCTCTCCTTGAAGCTATCCCTGAGAGAAGCCACACGAACAGATGTAGCTTCTCTGGATTGGGAGGAAGTATCTTGCCCTTGAACTGGGACAGAAGATTGTGTCGTACTGGTAGAACCAGTGGACGAACACAAGACAGACGAAGAAGATATGGAAACCAGGCTTGTTTGGGCCAAGCTGGAGCAATAAGAATAATCAACCCTTGCTCTGCTGAGATCTTCCGAAGAACTTGTGACAGAAATCTGAACGGTGGGAAGGCGTAAGCGAACATCCCGTCCCAAGGAACACTAATGCAGTCTACTGCGTAAGCTTTCGGGTCTGGAACAGGAGACATGAACACTTGAACTTTGTAATTGAGGCTTGTTGCAAACAGGTCTACACGAGGAGACCCCCACTGAAGTGTTATTGCCTGAAATACTGATCGGAGAAGTTCCCACTCTGTATTGACTGGGGTAAGTGTTCTTGACAGAGCATCTGCTAACACGTTGAGTTTCCCTGGGACATGACGAACTACAATCTGTAGATGAAGGTAATTGCAAAGAAGGAGGATTTCTCTTGCTAAAAGATACAGCTTGTAACAATGAGTCCCCCCTTGGTTTCACACATAAGCCACCACAGTGGTGTTGTCCGTTGCTAGAACCAGAGATTTGTTCTGCAGTAGGGACTGAAAATGAGACAGTGCAAGAAGAACTGCCTTCATTTCTAGTATGTTAATGTGTTCCTTCAAAAGATCTGGAGTCCACACTCCTGACACTGAAAGACCTTCCAGATAAGCTCCCCAACCGAGGTTGTAGGCATCTGTGAGCAGAGTCTGATTTGGAACTGGAGAGGACAGAAGTTGGCCTCTCAAAACGTTTGCTTGAGAAGTCCACCAAACCAAATGAGGAAACAATTCCTGATGAATGATTGGAACTGGAAATTCCCAATCCTGTGTAGCTGGGAGCCAATGTTGATGAAGATAAAATTGAAGAGGTCGAATTTGAAGGCGACCAAGTGGAACAACATACGCTAGTGAATTCAAGAGACCTAGCAGTTATGAAAACTGGCGAGCAGTAACTGTTTTTTGAGATAGAAACAGACGATTTTTTTAACAAAGATTCTGAAACTTTTCCTGAGGAGGTCGAACTATGCACCGACGAGTAAGGTAATGTTCGCCTAGGAAAATAAAGTCCTGAGACGGAATGAGGTCCGACTTTTTTCAAGAAATGAGAAACCCCAGAGAGAGAAACAATCTGATGACTATATCGATATTGAGATAAGAGTTTCTCGGGAGAAAGTTCCTTGATCAGTGAGTCGTCCAGGTAAGAATGAATCTGAATAGCCTGTGAATGAAGGTGAGCAATTGCTACCTGCATGAGTTTGGTAAAGGCTAGTGGTGCAGTTGACAGACCAAAAGGGAGAGCCCTGAATTGGTAAACCCTTTTGTTCCAAACAAACCGAAGGAATTAACGGTATGAATGGCAAACTGGAACATAAAAATAAGCGTCCGTCAGATCCAGGGATGTTGTCCACATACCTGGAAGAATAGAAGCTCTTATTGAACGATTGGTCTCCATTTTAAAATGGGGAATAATCATATAAGAATTGAGGATAGACAAATCGATGACTGGTCTCATTCCTCCGGTCTTCTTCGATACAAGGAAGACACGAGAATAAAAACCTGAATCTATTGAAGATACAGGGACTTCCTCCACTGCCCTCTTTGTCAAAAGAGTCTCTACTTCTGTTGACAGAAGAAGAAACTTCTGTGGATCTTGAGTATTGGACAGTGGGATAGGAACAGGAGAAAGAGGTGGTTGTTCTTTGAATTGAAGAGTCAATCCCCTCGAATTACTGACAGAACCCAACAATCTAAGGTAATACTTATCCATTTTTTTAGAAAATGAGTTAACCTCCCCCTACTGGCAATTGAGAAAGAGGAGTTTTGTAGTACATCTCTGGATTGGGTTCTGACAGTAACGTGCGAGGGGGCAACTTCCTAGGAAGAGGGATTGGCCCTCTTGCCACCTCTCTTAAAACTGTTAGGTTTAGACCTAGGGATTGAAGATTTCTTAGGTTTATTACCTCCATCGTTAGTGATTTTCCTCCTCTTCTCTTGAGAATTAGAAGATGAGCCTCCAGCGGAAGAATAACTACCTCGTTTAGAATTATTTCCAGAAAGAGATACATTTACCTTCACTGGGGCTGGAGTTTGATTGAGATGCTTCTGTACCTCATCAAGTGGTAACCCGAAAATCTTCACATCCAATGGAGACTTGATTAAAGCATCCTTAAGATTATCTGACTGACACCTTTGCCTTATCCAAAATTTCAGATCTTTTGGATAAGGTGCAGTTGGCGATGGAACCCATAATCAACAATTGGGAGACACCCAAAGCCTTGTCTACCTGTAATAGAAAAGGTTTGACCTCTGGTGGAAGAGAAGAGTCTTTAAGAACTGGAGCAACTGCTGACAAAAAGTGTTCAGGAGAGCCTAACACATGAGATGCGTTTCTAAGAAGGTTCTCCGTTTTTGACCAAATAGACTGAGTAAAACGCAGTCCATTGGCGGGTTTAGAAGCAATAGTAGATGGAAAAAACCTTGTCACATTTGGGTGCCAGTTTACCCAAGGTAGAGTCAAAAATGTCATAGTCTTTAGAGCGGAATTGCTTCGTAAATGAGGCAAGACCAAAACCACTAACTGAGGAAACAATAGCCACAATCCCATCATTAATGATCTGCAGAGAGTTAGACATATGGTTAGATTGTGGAAAACTAGTAAGAGATTTAGTATCGTCTACGGACAGACCACACGAAGCCTCGAAAGTAGAGGTTAGTTTCTTGGGTCTTGGAGGAGACTGAAATGGCACCTTGTTGACATCTCTCATGATTGTAAAAACAGAATCTCTGAGATCCTTCAAAGTGGAAGGAGCATCTTCAGCCTCTGGTTCTTTATTGGAATTGGTAGAAGACTGACCAATAACAGACGAAGAGATAGACACAGGAACAGAAGGTTGCGAAACATTCCGAGAGACCTGAACTGAATTGTCACTTCATCAGAAGTAAACCTTTCTTCTTGGCTGCCTGGGGCAACTGAAAAGCGTTCTTCCTCATCACTGTCCTCCAGGTCACTTCCAATATCATGATCTGGACGTAGTGAAATCACTGGAGAATTTGACTTATTGGCAATGTTCTCTAGCGTACCCAGGCGGTTGGAGAAAGAAGTCAATTCAGGAGAAATAGACTGACGAAAATCGTCAGCAGGAACTGACAGATTAGGTGTAGAACTCTGAGGAACAATAACTGGTGTTGGTCCACAATAAGGCCAGAAACCTAGAAAGGGCTGACTAGGAACCTGACTAGGAAAAACCTGATTAGGAAACCTTGACCAGGAAACCCTTGACCATGAAACCCCTGACCAGGAAAACCTGATTAAGGATAACCCTGAGACCAATGAGGTCTAGACTACGACATGGCATTACTAGCCGAAGCGGGTAAAGTGAAGCCACAATAGGACGCTGGTGCTCTAGACCCAGGTAAGTTTAAACCCATAGAGGAACCAGGGTAAGATGAAATGGACCCTGTGGTGTCAACTGGCCTAGAAAAAGTGTGCGTAACAGTGTTAATGGTAGGGACACCTCCATGATAACCGACAGAACCTGCATTCAGGGTCTGTTGACCGGTCTTAGAAGTCACCGAAGTAAAAACGTCGGTTAGTTGACTACTATTAGGAGGGGTTCCCTGCCCTACCGTTGTTGCGGTCACAGGAAAGGGTAACGAACCGTCTAAAAAAACATCACTACCTGTAATGCCCTCGTAAGGACTGGGAGCATTAAACTCCATAATTAAAGAAGTATGAAGTTAAACACTTATAAACAACAATAAATATAACAAAAAAATGTCAAATAAACAATGGTATGGGGATACCTACAATATTCACTATTGAAGAAACAAAGAAACTTATAAAGTCTTCTCTGTAAGTTGTAACACGTGTGTCTCGATGCTCAGGCGGAAATTAAATGGGTGATATAAAGGCATGGTTATACGGGCACTGCTTGGTCATCCCTCTTCTCATTGGATGATATTTTTATTTGGGGTTTTCCGCCTGTCAGACTTGCGTAGATGGATGTACTCAGAATGTATGATGGTAAGTATTTATTGACATAAAATTGACAATGTCTGATTGATTGGTGGAGGTTAATGTCACATCATCACAATTGGCAATTCACAGAGAATAATTACCTTTGATGGTCATTGACAAATGTCAATTGGAGATGAATGGGAGATTTATTCATGATTCAAATTTCAATTTTTTTAGCCTTGTATAATTGCACACTATAATGTAGAAAAGACCTTTTATCGGACTTGCATGTGCCATAGAGATATGCTCTTTTCATCCAACATCGTAAGAAGCGAATTATTGATTGATTGACGTTTAACGACACTTTCAGCACGTCTACTGACCTTCAGTACAGACAACCGGGGTGTCAGTAGAGAACCACCAACCTTTGATAGAAAAATAAAATAAACGAATCGAAGGCTTGACATATAAAATGCCTTTTCATTATTTAACGCCATTTATGAATTCAATATCTGTTCTTTGTTCGTTATGTCGTTTTGGTTTTTAACCCATCCACATTTATTGAATATTTCTCTGTTTTCATACCCAATACAAAATGCAAATGCCAAAGTGGTTCCCAGTTCTACCCAGAAGCATGCGCGAAGGGTATTGGATTAACATTTATATGTATTTAAATTCTGTATATCAGGTAACCTTTCGTAGTAAGCTTAACACCTTGTTTTTGTAAGGAGTCCGTCATATTTCTTAGCACACAGGCATATGTCAATGCCATTTTGCACAATTGAAGACAGAAAGACGGAGATATTTATTTTGTGAGGCTATTTCAACTTCTAAATATTCCTCATTTCTATCTAATTTCAACTATTCAGCACAGTCATGTAAATGTAGTTACATATATTAAGATAATTGACTTTCTTTATTCCCAGTGAGAGAACAGTTTTTCTAATTCGAGAGTTTACCAATCAACACTACTGCACTTTCTTCAATGATAGGTAAAGTAATTTGAGTAAAAAAATACTTATGTTTTAAGTGTCTGCTTAAGTTATGTAATCGCAATTAATCAAGATGACTTATTGTAGATATAAATAAGATGAATAATGAAAGTACTGCATGCATTAATGATTTTCTATAGAAGTTATACTTTTCATTACATTCGAAAGAATTTTGAAAAAATCATTTGTAAAATACCGGAAAATTGACTATAAAATCCTTTACGTACGTATATACCCAGACAGTGTTATTATGAACATGCATGAACATTAATTGAATTAAACCTTGCATTTCAATTTACATTTTATAGTGTGTCTTTCTATGTAGTTTATATAGATTATACCTGTTGGTTTTTCTGTTTGAATGGTTTACTCTAGTCATTTGTGGGACCCATTATAGCTTGCTGTTCTGTGCTAAACAAGGTTCAGTGTTGAATACCGTACTTTGACTTATGATATTTAATTTTACAAATTGTGACTTGGATTTAGAGTTGTCTCATTGGCACTCAAAAACATCTTCTTATATCTATGTAATATGTTTTTGGAAGAGCTTTGTTGAACACTGCTTACTTTCTATTTCATGATATTTATGCTAACCTGAATGTTGGTTTAGATAAGTAAACAACAACGGCTCAATACTGCAGTTTTTTTTTATGTCACTGAAACCTTTACTTTTTATCATTGATATTGTACTTTAATCGTGAATGAATGATTAAATTTTCATTTACATAAATGACACATTTGATATCACAGTTGAATCTCGCTAGAGCAAATACACGGCTTTATGAACAAACGCTTAAATACTAAAGCTGCATCTTGGCGAAACTCGATGTCAAAAAAAGCGTAAACTATAGGGTTTACTATATTATGAAGAATGAAGATATGGTATAGGAACGTCACACCAGGTCTTTGTGAAGCTGATAGTGTTTCCCAAAAATCATTGATTCCTTCAAGGAATAATAATACCACTTTCGGAATATAACTAAGTAAAAATACTGTAGTTATGATCAAGAACATTACCGTAAGTTTATAGGTCAATCGACGATTTGTTGTTCTTCTTTGTTTTGTTGCAGCTGATTCGATATTATGTCGTGTAAGATTTGTTTTAGTTTGTAGTGCTGTTGAATGTTTTATTGTTTTGTCTGTTATGTTTACCATTTCTATACCCTTAAAACCATCAACGACCGGATTGTTTTCTCCCCTATCAGTCGTTTCGCTTCTTTTTTCATTACTTCGTAAATCTTTTTTATTAACTTGTAATCGACGAAACACTGTGCCTATAATTCTACCGTAAATAACAATAAGAGATGTTACTATTACAAATACGAACAAACCAGCTACAACTGAGTATACAGTCCTGACCAAAGGATGCCCATCTTTCAACCTTCCACATCTCATTCCGTAGATTCCAAAGTCAATGTTGTGGAAAGGAACGGTTCCAAATACAAATGGTAACGGTAAAGCGCAAATCAAGGACATTAAAAGTGCCAGAAACAATGCAATTCTTTTCACAGAAATCGACATGGGTTGTTTCCGTGGCCTACATACTTTCATATATCTTTGAATTGCAATGATGAACAGTATAAAGACCGAGTTATATGTAGTATTTCCTGCAAAAAACACGAGTGTCTTGCATAAAATGTTGTTTGAAAATATCGTCTGATTGCAACTCTGAAAAATATAATATCCTCCGACGTAAATAACTGCTATCATATCAAAGAAAGCTAAAATTGGTATAAAATATCTTTCTTCTGATGCTCCCCTCATTTGAAATGTATAAACCATTATAACAAGGACGTTTCCTATTGTACCAAGAGCAATATGAACGGCGAGAATGACAATGTTCGGCATTAGGTTGTTAGTTATGTATTCGTTCCATTCTGATAATGTAATATTATTGAGCATACTATTGATATCCATATCTAATCACTCTTGTTTGATATCCAAAAACAGAAATGTATTGACTATTTCCTCAACGGCAAAACCCAAAGGTTAAAGTTAATTTTGTACTAAAACCTTACTCCGGGAAGTCTTGCCTTTGTTTAAAAAACATTAACATGAAAATATTGCCATATGTCATTATTTCCGCAAATAGTAGAACTGTTAAAATTTGAAAAAAATCACGTAATTAAAAAATGAAACAGAAAAGGCGTACATGCCTGTAATATACTAATATAATATTCAAACCTACCTCCAATTTAGAAGAAATAAAAAGATAGAAAAGATCTTTCACTTGATTAGAGACCAACGCAAAACCCACCACATATTGTAATCGTCGGTTTGGAATTGAATATCATGGTAATGAATCAAAGTTAGAAACATGATATGGGGAAGTTTTTTCATTCCATAAAAAAAAAATGCAAACTAAAAATGTCCTTATTTTATTATCATTTGTACAAACAGATGAACAATTATAATCAATGAATTTGAATAAACAACAGTGAAATGAAAGTTTTAAAACTAAACAAGTTGATAACTAATTGATACACTTGCATAATGAAAATTCTGTATTGAGGTTAACAAAAACTACACCAAAATCACACAACATTGTATTGAGACTATTACTTGGAAAATAGCGCATCATACGGCTGAATTTGGATGACTCACTCGACTACAATATAACGAACACAAGCACAACACCCCGGACAAAGAAAGTGGTAATACCTTTTACTGCGAATAATAAAAAAATTGGGGTTTATTTCAATTAGATATCAACTCAGCGAAGCTAAAATCTTAAAAGTAAAATCACAAAAATACTAATCCCTAATCAAATGGCAAAATCAAATGATAAAATACATCAAACGAATGGATATCAACTGTCATATTCCTGACTTTTTACAAAAGTTTTCAAATGAGGAAAATGGTGGATTGAAACTAGTTTTATAGCGCTAAACCTCTCACTTGTATGACAGTCGCATCAAATTCCATTATATTTACAACGATGCGTTAACAAAACCGACATAATAGGTAAAATTGTCAAAATAGGGGCACAGCAGTCATCATTGTGTCATAATCTCAATTTAAAACAAAAAACAGACAAATATCCAAAGAATCACAAAAAGCATCTATCAAGTCTATCAACCACATCCATTGCTAAGAGTCGCGTGTTTGGCGTCAGAATTTAAACGTCAATTTTTTTCGTTCAAAGTATTATCAAAATTAAAATTTCACATGTGGAATGGTGGTAAACAGGGTTGAAAGATCAAAAGTTCTGTTAGAACTAATTTCAGGAAAAGACCGAGATTTGAAAATATCCAGAAGTTCTTTAGAATTTTTAAGAATCGAATGGTCAATACCACTACGCGGGTAAACGGTTTTACAGTATTTCTGAAGACCCTCTTTCACTGCGGACAGAATTTTAGTCAATCTAATGGACAATTCTTTAGTGGAACATGCAGATGAGCCGGCAATGTACTGTTGTTTGTAAAGAATTTTGTGAAGCGTAGGTATCCAATATAAACAAGGTAAGTCCTCCGATTTGTGGTTCAATACAATGTTCATTGAAGCCATGAAGGACTTATGATTCGCCAAAATCTCATCCTTGTCAAATGATATATTTTTGTATGTAAGATTACTCGAATGCTCATTTATTCCTGATACTTTTACAAGACAATTGTAGTAATACGATTAACATACAAAGACAATATTATTTGAAGCTTTTTCCGCAAGAACAACAACATAATTATCATGAAGAGATGAAAGACATGTCACAACCTCTTTGACTCTGAAAACGGACTTTGGTCGATCATTCACACATTTGTTCAACTTATGAATGCGACGTTTTATCAGAAACCTGATTGTTTTGACCCATTTTGACAAATTGTCCAGTTCAACTTCTACTAGCCCATGCTCTGGCGTAGTCCTCATTGGAATCCATAATTATTTAAAAGTTATGTTAGCTAAATCTACAAATTTTATTAGATATTATGAATTTGTATTACAATAGATTAACATGCTACAAGTTGGTACTATGTAAAAACTTATGAATTTGATCGACTCCTTTGTATTCAATAGAGCGAATGAAAATATCTACACACTAAAAAAGAAACAAAGTGACATTACAATTTTCTATGAATATTAGTGAATATTGGGTTTTCTACAATGAAAATCGCCGAAAATATTTTTAATTATTACAGTTTTTTCTTATTTCTGTAGTTATTTAAAATTGAGTTGTTAGTTTTCTCAATTGAATTGTTTCATATTTTTTTAAGGTCAATGACTTTCTTAGCCGACTATAAGGTATGCTTTTTTCCTCATTGTTGAAGGCCATACGGTTATCTATGACGGCCTAATCCACTTCATTTGAACTTTGGTTGATAAAAATCCTTCAGATGCTATCATATTCCTTATATCATTTAGAATAAGTTAACAAAAAAAGGATGTTGTATGATTTCGAATGAGGTAAAAATCAATCGGAGACCAAAAGAAAAGAATGAGCTCAAATGCGGGTAATTGTTTGTCCTACAATAATATTTAAAATGTAAAGTAAAAAATGTCATATGCATGCAAGATGTGAAACCAGGAGAATAACGAAAGACCATGAACTTTTTTTGCTTATCTTTTAATTGTTTTTCAATAGTCAGGATTTTACAATACCCCTTCAATCACCATCTGACTATGGTTTTGGGGTAAACATTGAAAGTTATATATAAGACTATCCATTTTGTTTTTTAAATTTATATTCATAATACAAGAATATAGTTATTAAAGAAAAAAAATAAATATAGCTGCTCACACTCACACTTTCTCTCACACAGTCACTGCAATCTTACCATAAGTATGCATGCATGTCTATATATAAAGTAAAAATCAAAATACCACTGCTCACTATAGTATAATTTAAAGTATAAAAGATATCATGAAAAAATTGTATGTAGTTTGGACCAGAATCTTCCATAAGATGGTGCTCTATTATTTTTGTTTGCAATATGAAATTCATTAGATTGGTATCGTTTTAATCTTGATTTAAGTCCTATAACACTAGGAGCTATATTTCTTAACTTACATCTGAATATGTAGTTTTTAGCTATTATAATTAACAAATTTATAAACAAACTCTTGGTTATAAATCCCAATAAAATTTCCGTCTTACTGATGCTGAATTGCTCATCAAATAATTTAATTTTCTGTAAAAATGACAACCAAAAATTGTATGTAACATTAAATAAATTCCTTATTACTGAAGGTACATAGACTTGTTTCCTTTTGCTTAATTCTATATAAAAATGTATTAGTAGGTATAATTCTATGTTTTATTTTATATTAAAAATTCTTTAAATATGTACCCCTACAACACCTTTTCAAAAGAGAAAAATACTTAAGACCATTCTGAGATTTCAGAATTTGTTACATCCTCCCATTTCAAAAATTTCTCATATGGGAGTTTGCATATTTTATCTACAAGATCTCTGTATACAAATTTTAACTTTTTATTTTCCAAGATCCTTTAAGAAAATGCACCAAAAGGAACAAAATTTTATAAGTCTAAATCACAATAATCTTTGATGTATTTTTGGATATATTTTGAATGTTAGATAATAAACTATATTATTTCAATTTTTTTTCCAAATTAAGTTTTTGTCTTACTTGTTCGAATGTTAATAGTGATTTACTTTGACTATCTACAATGTCCCTTATAAACTTTATACCATATAAAATCCATTTCATATAAACAGGGTATTCAGATATTGGTATAAAGTTTAAAATATCCAATGAAAAAAATTCTGGAACACATAACTTTATATAAGGCTTTGCCATGTGTAGACATGCAAATATGTATTTCCGAAATGGAGTTTTTAAGCAATTAGAAATTTCTTTAATCTTATCGTTTTGTAATGTAAAGACTCTGTCACCACCTAACTGTTTTAGTTCTGCTAGTAATAAATTCTGCCAAGTACCCTCTGAATTTAATAAAAATCTCTTTACCCAAGATAATTTAAGAGATGTACAAAAAGACTGCAAATGCACCATATTTAATCCTACTAGTATATACACAATTCAATTATTCAAATATACAAATGGTAATAAATGGCAATATTTGATATAGTTTGGTTAAAGGAAAACAATTTATTTGACTTGCATATAATTTTCAAGAAAATGATTATAACAATATTTCTTGAATAATTGCACATTACGACATTTATTTTTAATTTCGAGTGGTAAATTATTCCATACTTTGGTTGCAGAATAATGAAAAGATTTTTTATAAAAAATTGTATTTGGTCTTGGAACAAAAAGATCATTATTAGAGACAGATCGTAAGTTGTGGTGTTGCACATCATCAATATTTAGCATTGCTAAGTAATCAGGTGTTAGTCCATTTACAATTTTATACATTGGAATTAATTGTTGGTATTTTATTTACCATTTCATATATGGATAAAGCAATCTCTATTTAGAAAATAAACGTGGATGTGTATTTATAAAAGGAATGTTCGAAAATAATACAAATTTTGTTATGTTATAATTTGTTGATGACAATATTGATCTTTTAGCCAATGTTTAAAGGTTCGACGAGTTGAAACGGATCACATAGTGATTTCCGTGCTTTTAGAACAATATAATGTATATAGCCGTCAATATAGCTATTCAAGTGTTCTGGTACTTATACATCATTGGCTTTCAAATATCTGGCTCTGAGTGTTAATCTAGAAAAGCGCTTATGGTGCAGTAAAGAGTTGTTTTTACTTCTGTAAGTGCTCTAACATTACCAAACGTAGAAGAAGGGTGCTACATTACAATGAAACACTTGAAAAGATATATAATAACAAAAGCATCAAACAATAATATCACCAGAGATAAAATAAATTGCTTGAATAATTTTGCGGAAGTTCTATCCCTGAAAACGGAATACTAACCACACTAGTTATAGTTTTGATTGAATTGGAAAATCTCGATGTTTGGCAAGATAATATGGTATGACAAAGTAGATACAGGAACATCTTGATACAAATCAAAACCGCTCATCAACGACGTCAAAGGATTTTGTACAATTGAAATTGTTATTTCGCTATATTAATGACGTCTAGATAAGCACCATTAATATTTGTATTGTCGGTTAATTTAAGATAAAAAGAGAACAATCAATTTACCAAAATGATAGGTAAAAGAAAACAGACAACTTTATGGTAAAATAAGAATAACCATGATACAGAAACATTAAGGTTGATCAACGCAAAAAAAAAACAAACCCAGAGGGCACTACTATACATCGAAAGGGTTGGCAGTGTTTGCACTACAAGTGACATTATTAGTGAGTATCTGACGTAAAATGAATTTTAACGGGTGATTTGCTATTATACAAATTGAATTATCTCCAGTTTACCCTAAAATAAATCAGAAATAGAAAATAAAAATAAATATGTTCGTGTGTATTGGTTGGTCGTTGTATAATGCCGTACGGTGACATGTGTTTGTTAACATTCTTGTGCTTTGATCTTTAGCTGATAGGTGTCTAATTGGATTACAAATTACAAATGGGTACAACCTTAGTCTGGTTGGTTACTAGGCACTTAAGTAAAGTATTATCATTTGTCCGGACAATGTTGATATTTGAAAACGAGTCTCTTAATGCTTGTAAGAACACAAATCAGAAGAACTGAAATATGTGTACAGTAGCTGTATTCATAACTATTGAGTGGGTGCAGGTATAGAATGAAATTTATAAGTTTTCTTGTAGATTAGTACAATACAATACAAAGAAGTTCAGTCTTTTTTTTTAGACAAATATTCAAATACTTCGGTAGAAGTTGTCGATATGAACGTACTAGACTTTGTTATTTCAAGTTTAAGCATTCAAATATATTCGAGCATATATTCAAGTCAAACAAACTCATTCACGTTTTTAAAACAGGTACCGGATATTATATTTGAACTCATGTTTTCGAAGTCAAGATGCAATTTGGTCTAAATTGATGAGATTTCTTATTTCCACTACAACTTCTGAATCAACAGATAATTATATTATATTTATTATGATTCCAATACCTTCAAGTGAAAATGTCCCCTGCTTTCGATAAGTTAATATATAATCTATGATTTGCCAAATGTCTGTTGGCGAAAACGGTTTGTTTTCTCTATTGTAGGTTTTGAAGAAGTTTTGAAAATATACGATGAGGTTTATAGCTCCATTAAACTGCCATTCCACCTTTAGAATGGGAAATCCCATCCTTTTCCTATAAATACTTTTTTTCTTGTTTTGATAATTCTGTTGCTGAGGCAGAATGTTATTATGAAATATTGGTCAATAAAATATTAGATAGATTAAAGGCGGTACTTTAATTTCTAGAGAACCGATTTTCACTTTGGATTTGTGTGGAAGTTCCAGTTTGTTTGTGTTGTGATGTGTTTGAAGTTTTGAATGTTCTATTATATTTTACATTTCTGTTGTACACATTTTGTCTATACTCCTAGCTGTACTTTGAATACTGATTCTAATATGGGTACCTTACGTTTTTTCTTAGACAGGTGCACTTGATGGAAGCCATCTAGCAAAACAAGACCATATTGTTTTCACTTTTATTCATTCCTATTTTAATTTCACAAGGAACAAACAATATTAAAAATATGAATAAACGAGATAATTCTTCATATGAACACCTATTGTGTTTGATTTAATAAAATTGTTGAAACTGAAGAAGTCCATTTGTTGTGCAGAACTGATTCTCTAAAGGATTGTGTTACATCCTTGTTTTTTATTATATAATTTGTAAGCGTATTTTATATCCTTTAACTCTACTTTCCGATATATAGATGATGTTCTTTCACTAAATAATTCACAATTTGGTGATTATGTTGAACGCATCTATCCCATCGAACTAGAGATAAAGGATACTACAGATAGAGTTAATTCGGCCTCATATCTTGACTATCATCTAGAAATTGACAATAAGAGTCGGTTGAAAACAAAACTTAACGACAAAAGAGATGATTTCAGCTTTCAATTGTGAACTTTCCATTCCAAATTAGCAACATTCCAGCAGCACCTGCATATGGAGTATATATCTCATCCTTCTATAGATACTTTTGTTCTTGTTTTATCAATTATATAGCTAAGGAAGAATAATTTTATGAAATGTTGGTCAATAACAAATTAGATAAACTACAGACGGTACTTTCATTCCATGAGAACCGGTTTTCACCTAGGATTTTTAGTGTTTCAAGTTTTGAATGTTCTATTATTATTTACATTTCTGTTGTACACATTTTGTCTTGTATAATTCTTGCTCTATTTTGAGTAGTGATTCTGATATAGGTACTTTACTTTTTGCCTTAGACATGTGTCCTTGATAGAAGCCAACAAGCAAAACAAGGGGTTGCATGGGATCCCGCTAACATGTTTAACCCCGCCACACTATGTATGTATGTGCCTGTCCCATGTCAGGTGCCTGTAATTCAGTGGTTGTCCTTTGTTTCCAGTACATATTTATTTTTTGTTCATTTGTTTTCATTTAAATAAGGCCGTTAGTTCTCTCATTTGAGTTGTTTTACATTGTAATTTCGGGGCCTTTCATAGCTGACTATGCGGTATGGGCTTTGCTCATTGTTGAAGACCTACGGTGACCTATAATTGATAATTTCTGTGGTATTTTGGTCACTTGTGGAGAGTTGTCTCATTGGCAATCATACCACATCTTCCTTTTTATAAAGTTTTCTTCACTTTTACTCATTTCTATTCAAATTTCACAAGGAACAGAAATTATTAAAATTTGAATTTACCAGATTATTTTTCATATAAACACCTATTGTGTGCAATTCAATAAAATTCAATAAAATCGTTGCAACTGAAGAAGTCCATTTGTTGAGCAGAAATGTTTCTCTATAGGATTGTATTACATCCTGATCTTTTATTTTATACTTAACAGATAAAAGAAGTAAATTGTTTGTGTATTTCAATCAATTACAATTGTGCCGTATCAGCCATCCGTGATTATTCCAATATCAGGCACATTTGAAAAGGCTTAATTAAACCCCTAATCTGTATGTTATCATGTCATGGATAGCAGTCACGGTTGGAAAGGCTTTATAACCCTTATTAAGTATGATATCATGTCACAGATATCTCCCTCTCTATATATATATATTACTGTAGAATCTTTTCGTTGAAATACATTGAACAGAAACTTAATATAGTATTTGTTTTCCAAATCGAAGCTTTATTCATTCCAATGACCTAAACATATATTATAAATACAAATCTGTTCGAATGTTTGGTTAGGATCTTCAAATATGATTCAGGGAAGAACTTTAAAACTGTTAACTCGACCTTACTTTATTTTCATAATATAAATGGATAAACCGTTTGAAAAAAGCATCGATGATATGCATGATTTTACTTTTGGTCCTCCATTCGCTCGCATTTTGGTTAATAAGTCTTCCGAGTATGTCAATTTTTCACATTTATGTGATAAGCAAACAATCAAAGTTCACGACTGTACTTTATTGTGCAAACATAAAACGATCAGACGTTTTATACATGATTTTGAACTATATGATTGTACTTTGAATTAAACAACTAAATGAATCAAACAAACTATGAATTTGGGTCCATGAATTAAAAAAAAACACCTTGTTCAGTCCGCTTGATAGATACCCTGTTCCCACAATTTGTTGCGGACGGTTAGATTGGGAAAAATCAATCCATAACAAATTAAATTTATTTTAGTTTTTTCATATATTACACATTCGATTGAATTCTTTCAATGCAAAAACAAGTTTTAATGAACATGCGTTTCAACAGAATGGCTGCATTACCGCGAAACTCGATGTCCATAAAAGCGTAAACTATTGGGTTCACTATATTATTGATAATGAAGATATGGTATAGGAACGTCACAGCAGGTCTTTGCGAGTTGGAGAGATTTTCCCAAAAATCTTTGTGGATTCCCTCAAGACACAGGACTATCACCTTTGGTATGTAACTAAGTATAAATACGGTAGTGATAGTAAACAACATAAACGTGAGTTTATTGGTTATTCGACGATTAATGATTCTTCGATTTCTGGATACAGCAGATTCCGGACGACTTTTAATGTCCTGTTGCCCTACTGAGGAGTCTGGCTTAGTTTCTGACATCTCAATGTCACTACAACCAATATCACGACAATTTGCGTCTTCTTCATTTATTTCGATATCTGTTTTATCGCCACTTCTGTCATTTTTGTATATTTTTAAGCTACGAAACACCTTTTTCATAATTCTGCAATAAAGGATAACAAGTAATGCTACTGCGACAAAGACCAGCGTCCCAGTACCTACGGAATATAAAGTACTGATAAATGCGTTTCCATCTTTCAATCTTCCACATCTCTTTCCCACGATTCCATGCTTAATGCTGTGGTATGGAATTGTACCATATACAAATGGTAAAATTAAAGCAAAAAGCAATGATAAGATAATTGCCAGAAACAATGCAGTTCTTTTCATCGGAATCGACATGGATGGTTTCAAAGGCTTGCATACTTTCATGTATCTCTGAATTGCAATCAAGGATAATATTAAAACTGACGTATAAGTTGTATTTCCAACAAAAAACACAAGTGTTTTGCATAGAATGTTGTTTGAAAATGTCGTTTGATTGAAACACTGAAATATATAATGAACTCCAAGATATATTGTTGCTATCATAACAAAGAAAGCTAAAATTGGTATGAAATATCTCTCATCTGATTGCTTCTTCATCTGAAATGCATAAACCATCAACACAAAGAAATTTCCACAGGTACCAAGAGCAAGATAAACGGAAAGCATGACAATGTTTGGCAATAGGATGTTTGTAATTTCCATGTTCCATTCCGACAAAGTTATATTATTCGGAATAGTGTTATTATTCATTTTAATCCCTTTTTCCTGATATTCAAAACACTTGTAATAACAAATGAAGACGTATAATGTATTAACGGTTTAATGATTTAGTTTAAGTTTGTTTTTCGTAAAACAATATCCAGGATGTAGTTTCCTTTCTTAATAGAATTCATATTAAAATATCCATATCCGTTATTATCATTTCGACACGAAGTTAAACCATTATTATCAAATATTTAAATGATCAGTTATATGAAACCACACATACACAAAAACATGGCAAACATAGAAGTAATTATACTTTATTCTATTAATAAATTAAGATGGGGTACACTTCAATGAGACACTAAAAATCAAAGGACATCTACAGAATTATCATAATACACTTCAAATGATATCGGTGGTTAACACAAATGAAACACACAATAATATCACCAGGTTAATATCAAATTGCTTTTTAAATTCAAGATTTCATTTCTTGTCCACGTACAATTTTTTATAACTTTTATTATTAGATATTCGAAAGATACCAACAGAAGTCAATTTAGGAATACGATATACCAGATAAAAGATAACCCAAATTCGTTGAAATCCCTCGTAATATTTCCAACGACTCCAGATTACCTTCGTTATACAAATGTGAACAAATTGTAAGACAAACTAATATATGATCATAATAAAAAACAACAAATAGTAAGTTTGAATTTTGGCAATTTTTTTGTCACGGATTTATTAGGACAGTTCAACTATGTATCAACCGGCCAACGAATTTGCATTCATCGACAATTTCTCATTAATGTCCAAGATAAAAACATTGAAGGGCAACCATCATATGTTTTCTCCAAATGGCAACTGGGCTACCAGACGCCAACTGTGATAAATTCAGCCCTTCAGTAAAAGTATGTATTCAGTAAAAATTCTGTCCAATCCATGACGCTTCTTTTGGCAATATCTGAAAATATACAACAAACAGCAGAAAAAATATTCTAAAGGGTGGGATAGGGAGGGTTTTTGTGTTCCTTCAGAGTTCCAATCACGCAATGAACAAATCACGAAAAGCATGCAATTTTATACCAAATAAAAGCGGAAAACCCGCTTATGAAAAATGTAGGTTAACAAAAGACGCTTAAGTCCATCAAAATTAAAGAAAAGTTAACTCTAGTTTAGCAGACGATACTCTCAATTTATTAAATTGATTTAATGCTGAATGATTAAATCTTATTACTGAGGAAGGAATGGTAAGGAATTCAAATATACTTACGCCTACATTCATTATAAGACAATTTCATTGCTAAGATAATGTGGTAGTGTTTTACACAGAGTAGATATACCATAACTCACATTGGAGAAAATTGATATAAGGGAAGGACGCTTATGCAATATAAAACTAAAAATATGAAGTATGATTGCCGATGAGACAATTCTCTACCAGAGACCAAATAAAATAGAAGTTTACAACTGTAGGTTATAGTATGGCCTTCAACAATGAACAAAGCCATACCGCATAGTCAGCTATAAAAGACCCCGGAATGACACGTATAAAACAATTCAAATTGTAAAGCCCATCCATACCCTCATGCACTTTGAATTATCTCAAGTTAATTGTATACAAGAAATGAAGAAAAACAAATGAAATAATCTCAATTAAAAGATATGTTCGATACGTATAGGTTACTTATTGTCAAGTTATATCGAAGATTTACATACAAAAACTTGTTCTTTGAGTAAGTCAAAATTACAAACACCTTTATATATACATAAAAGATAAAGTCGTTTCAACCACATGAAAATATGGAACACGTAATAGGATTTGGGATGAGCTCGGCTCAATCCTGGTATCTTTTATTTTATTATATCAATACTAACGATAAATCGACTGACAATAGCATCGAGGATATGTAAATTTACGATTGGCCTTCCATACGTCCGCATTTTGATTAATTAAAATAAAGCTTAAAACAATTTTCCATATTTCTATGGTAACTTGTCATTCACATAACATAAGTAGATGTGATATAAGTGAAATGACACAACTACATGTATCCTCAAGAGATTGAATAATCAATTACAGGTCACTGTACACGGCGTTCAACAATGAGAAAAACTAACATATGTATAGTGTGCTATAGAAGATGCCGACATGAAAACTGTAAACATTTTTAAAGAAAAACTAACGGCCTAATTTATGACGATACAATTTACGAAAAAAAGTATGGCATAATTGAACAATGCGAAGTTTAATCTATGGTTTTTAAATGTTTGATGATTTTGCTTTGAACGTGTTAAACGAAGGTTCTTAATAAATTAAACGAACCACCAATCCAATGCATTAAATTAAACATCGATTTTGAAAAGTCTGTTTTGTATAATCAATTTCCCCTTCAAAGCATTGTTGGCAATTAGATTTTACTAAAAGCGATCCGTAACAAATTAATTACAGATTGTATTGTCATATTACATATTACTTAATATGTCTTCTCATACAAATACAAGAATGTATGATTACGCGTTTCAATAATGTTGCTGCCTCACTGCGAAACTCGATGTCCAAAAAGGCGTTAATTATAGGGTTTACTATGTTATAGATAATGAATATATGGTCTTTGGAAGGATGACAGTTTTTCCCAAAAATCTTTGTAAATTCCTTCAAGAAACAGTACAGTCAACTTTGGTATATAGAAAAATAAAAATACCGTAGTGATTATAAAAAAAACCAATCACTGTGAGTTTATGGATTATTCGACGATTGATTTATCCGTTTTGTAAATGCAGATGATTCTAATTCATTTTCTGTAGGACGAATTTTATTGGCCCGCTTTTTCGCTCGTGTCTAGCATAGTATCTTGTGTCCTTGATTGTTTTGCTGTTTGTCTGCTATGGGTGTCATCTTAAAATCGTTAAAGCCAATATCAGAACACTTGCATGTTTTCTTCATATGTTTTTTCGTTTTTTTTTCTTATCACCCGTTCTTTAACATTTGTTAACTTTCAAGCTACGGTACTCCTTTTTTTTAGAATTTTGCCATAAATGATGATTAATGATATTATAATGAAAAAGACGACAATTCCAGCTCCAATCGAATATAAAAAAGGGACGATAGATACCAGAGGGACAGTCAAACTCATAAATCGACAATAAACTGACAACGCCATGGCTAAAAATGAAAAGGACAAACAGACTAACAATATTACACAGAACACAACATAGGCAACTAAAAAAAATAAACAACACGAACCCCACCAAAAACTAGGGGTGATCTCAGGTGATCCGGAAGGATCAAGTCCTCATAAAAACATGGCCTTCTTTCAATCTTCCACATTTCATTCCCAGGATACCATAATTAGTGCTATGGTATGGAATAGTGCTTTACACAAACGGTAACGGTAAAGCGAGCATCAATGAAATGATAATTGCTAGCAACAATGCAGTTTTCTTCATCGATATCGACATGGGTTGTTTATGAGGCACACATTCTTTCATGTATCTCTGAATAGCGTTGACACTACAAGCACTTTGGAAATAAATATAAAGACATTTACTATAGTCCATTATTTCCTTATTAAAAAAAGCGTTTGGGTTTGTGACACAATATCCGGGAATTTTTTTTCCTTCTTGAACAAAACCCCGATCTATTAAAATGTCCGTATTATATAATTTTTTTACAGACAGGTGAACTATTTCATATAAAAGAACTAAAATAACAACCAATATGACATTATGAAAAAGAACAAATTCAATAACTATATATCATGTTCCTTTGATACTTGGAAACCACAAAATTGAGTTTAAAAAACCAAGTCAAAACCCGCACGCTCAAATATTGTATTCGGTGATGTATACTTGACTATCTTGATTTTGAATCATACGGCATTTTATTAGTCCTTCGCATTCAATAGAGCGAACACATACACAAATTGAGAATGTATCTGATTATGGATAAAAAGAGACGTTTCAATACTTCAAAGACCGGACAAAATGTTTGAACAGCTACAGTATATTCCTTTATAAATAAGCATATTTATTAAAACGAAAGATTGAAAGACAACTCATAAACCCATGACATACGAAAAATAGATGCATTGTCGCCATCATGCATAAATCAAACAAAACAGTAAAGACTCTTCCATATATGATAAGAACTAGATACACGGAAACTATGTTTGGCATTAAGCTGTTTTATTTTCTATTTCGATCGTTATTTCCTCAGCCTATTTATTTTATAAATGAGTCTACTGATTTGTTTTGGGAAAATAATATATATTCGCTGATTTACAGTGTGCAATTTGAAAGTAGGTGCTTGTTTTTTTCTGGCAAAAATAAGGACATGGTCAAAGAAATGAAATAAATAATCGTATTAAAGTTGATATAATGATATCTTGTTTGCCTAAAATCCAAACACTTGAAAAAACAAAATGAAAATTATATTCATTAACTATTTCTCATTTTCCTCGAAATCAAAGAGAACAGTTTTATTTATAGCAGAGTATTCGGGAAGTTGTTTTTTGCGTCTTTAAACTTGCAATATGAAAAGATGACCATGTGTTATTGTTTCTATATGTATACAGGTGAACAATTATAATCCCCATAGTCAAAGAATTGAAATAAACAGTTTAATGACATCATGAAACAGAAAAAGTTAAGAACTAGTTGAGGCATCAGTAATATATGGAAACCCTATTTTAGTTTGAAAAACTATATTAACAACCACACATTAACATATCCACAAAGAAGTGATAATTTAAATAACAAAAAAACATATAATGATAAGAAATCGATCAAACCACAAAAGGACATCGTATCTTGATATGGACGTTTCAATAGTTTTTCAAAAGCCCTTGATGTTGAATTAATGGGGCACAATTCTCAGCTTATAAGTATTTATTAATTTGTGTTATTTAGTGTTTAAGTATATAACTATTTTTGTTTACTATTTCTTAATTGTTGTAACCCTAACGTCAAAATAACATTTATATTATACACAATACACAATAACACGGTCTTGTGGAATGACTTTAACAAACTCGCAAACAGTTTGATAGATGAAAATCAAAACATTTTTTTCTATGACAATAAGACTGAATGAGGATTGGAAGTTAAAATTGAGATTTGATAAATTCTAGATAGGCAATACAAATAAACACTGCAATTTAGTCTTCTAAAGTATTTGTAAATATCACATGTATAAGTTTTTAGATTACGATGAAATAACTAGAATGAAGAGACACTTTTATTGACTGTTTTTAGAAAATGTGTTTTTAGTTAAATGCACATGATGTTATATAGCTGGTGATGGATTATTTATAACATTGTGGTGGATGTATACATTAACTATACTTTAAGATGTTTGCGAAACAGCTGTATTTACAAAGTGCAACCTATAAGGTCCCGACATGAAAAATATGAAACAATTCAATCGAGACCAACGACGTTCTCAAAATTGGTACAGCATGCATGTTCAAATGTTAAGTAAAATAGGAAGCTCTTTTTACCTTCATCAGGAATAATCATATCCAAATTATAAAAAAACAAGAATGTATAAATACCTAAAAATATGTATGTCTATATGGTCATAATAAAGACATAATAGTGTGACCAAAGTATGATTGAAGTTTTCATGTATCAGAACCTCGGTTGAATATTAAAATTTGATTAGATTCTTAGTGTCCTTAGATAGGCTATGTTTATCCACAACTTGTTTAGAAGTGAAGAATATTAAGGCTAGACGTGACGACGTTTTGCATGATTTAAGGACATTTCTGCATTCAATATCTATTCTTGGTTTAGTATCTTGTTTGTGTTTTGTCCCTGCGAAACCTATTTGATATTTCGTTTTATTCATATCAAAGAAAAAATGCAACTGCCAAAGTGGTTTCCAGTTCTTCTCAGGAGAGGATCAAAGTATATGGGGTTAGAATTGTCCTTTCAATATGTAATTTAGGCAGACTTTTAGTATTAATATTCTTTGGCTGTCCATGACGTTAAAATATTAAATCGCTGGGATGTGTTTTAGTTGATTTTAGTCTCTGATGCCTGCCTTTTGATTATTAACTGTTTTTGGATTTTGACCTGCTGTCAGTAACTGCGAGTACTCCTAAATCGTACCTTTTTGAAATTTGACCTGTTGATACTATTTGTAAGCTTTTTTTGTTATTTGATGTTTTCTTATTCAAGGCTATATCTCATCTATATAACAAATTTGATAAGTGTTTGATATGACTATAAATTTTCACTAATTCGTTCTATGAACAATAATATTATCGTAAAAAATATTTCCGTTTTTCATATAAAATGACATGAATTATCATTGATATGGTTAAATTTATAAATAAACTGTTTACAAATTTTTGAATTTTTGAAATACCTCAGGCATAGATTACCTAAGCTGGATTTGGCAAAACTTTTAGAAATTTTGGTCATCAATGCTCTTTAACTTCGTACTTTTTTTGGCCTTTTTAACTTTATTGGATTCGAGCGTCACTGATGAGTCTTTTGTAGACGAAACGCGCGTCTGGCGTATATAAACAAAAATAGTCCTGGTATCTATATTCATATCTTACAACACAATTATTTTTTTTCATTTATCTGTGTATATTATGTTATATGGCGGCTTTTTGTTCAAGGCTATTGCTGTTTTTTTTTTTAACATCTCACAGCATTTTACTACTGTAGCCTTTATCTATTCCTCCTTTTGTTATTAATTTTGAATTTACATTGTATCATTGATCGAATTTATTTGATTGAAACACTGAAAAATATAATATGGTCCAATGTA